>NC_036249.1:8252185-8428826 GCF_002742605.1 Olea europaea var. sylvestris | reverse complement strand
TGAAAAAACACACATCTATGTAACTAAGTGACAATTACCTAAACCCTATTTGCCAGACGATTTCTGAACTGGGCCAGGGCATATAGCATTCATGGAGATTAATTGTTTTCCATGTGACTAATTGTTTGTACAAGTTGTCAGTTCATATTGATTATCACCTCACCAACATTCTATGAAGTTCAAATGGTTCTTTCACAATTAAGGCCAAGCTTCTCCCATTCATGCAGGATGGTCATGTTAGGAAGTTAGCAATGTGAAAAGTGAATATTAGTTCCAGAGTTCCAATTAATAATGGTTTGTTAGAAACTTAGTCATAAAATATTAATAGTTTTCCCCATTGTCTCCTCCATCTTCCCTATTTATATATGTTCAGACCCAATTAAAAGCAAAATAGTTTGTAAGCTGTACTCCATCCATTTTTAATCAAGAAGGCCTCTGCTTTTGTGTCTTATATATGCGTTCTTAAGTACCCAGAAGCATGTCAAAACAAGCCATTATTTTGTATTCAAGATGTACTCTCTATATTTTTCATCTACTGCACCAGATGATATAATAGCCTTTAGTTTTCAAAGTTCTCTTCAACATTTAAAAGCATGATGTTTAATGCTCACTTTGTCATAGGTTGTCCACGAGACTATTGACGTTGGAACAGAGACTGCTACAGCACTCAAAGCTCAGGTTGGTACTTTGGAACAAAAAAGGCTTGGATCTTGTGGCAGCGATTAAGATGCGTAACTTTTGACGTTAAGTCCCCCCTCTCCCTCCCTTTCTTTTTCTTACTCCCTCTCTATTTCGTGTGTGCGGTGTACCTAGACTGAACAAATGAGCAGGATAGTTAATGAGCTGGACTCCATCCATTTTTCAATTAAGAAGGCTTCACAGCTGGTCAAGGAAATTGGTAGGCAGGTCAATCTCGAAGATATTCACATCTCTTTCCTGTCATTTGTCTAATGGTTCGTTGTTCTTATTTAGTTTCACTTACTTCGATTAATTAATCAGGTTGCAACTGATCGGTGCATTATGGCTCTGCTTTTCCTTATTGTGGTCGGTGTCTTAGCCATTATTATCGTAAAGGTTTGTCTATTCTTAATTTTCATTGTCATCTAGTTTCTAAATTTCTCATAATGCAGTATACATAGTATGCTGTAAACATGTTCCTATGGCTGCTACATATATCTTTTTCCCTTCTTATTCAATTTTTTTGGTCCATTTCATGCAAATAATCCAATTGCTAGGGACAGATCAATATCTTTTGTTATGCTGTAAGAAAATTTTGCACCAAGGAGACCGCATGAGTCATGATGGTAGCTGCACAAGTTTCACCATACTGTAGTAGATATTCAGTTACTTTTACAGCTTGAACTCTGTATGTGCATGCTCACTTCCAACCCCCTACTTGTCAAAAATGCCAAATCAGACTCGTTTTTTATTGCTCTAGTTGATGTTCAGTCCTAGGATTCGGGTGGTTTCAAATGTTAGGGATGTGTATTTTCATCTGGTTTGTAGATCCCAATACATTGTCTGAAGTACTGTTTGTGTTGGATTTTTAGATTGTGAACCCAAATAACAAAGACATTCGAGACATACCAGGACTAGCTCCTCCAGCTCCCAGCCGAAAACTACTTTGGAACCCTAAGTGAAGGGTGCTACAAGCAAATCACAACACGAGGTTGCCCATGACATGCTTTTCTGATTGAATAGATTCTTTTGCTTGCGACGCTACTGGAGGCATCTGGCTTTACCAAAAAAATATATTTTCTGAAGCCATCTGTGGGATTTTGAATATGGCAGCTACTGAATCTGTATTGCAATAGAATGATTTGTTTTGAGTTTTTATTCTTCTACTATGTATCCTAAAATGTTTTCCCATTTGGATGAGGAGGCAGAGTTGTTGTATATGTAATATGCATTGTTGGTTATTTATGCATTAGTTCTTGTACAAATCTTTTTCACTCTTTCCTTCTCTCTCTTCTTTTCACTCTATGATGGCTTTTAACCTTCACAAGATGGTCATTTTTGCGCGTGATTGTTTGTAATCACTTTGAAATATTCACTTGCTTGTCACTCTCATTTAATGGTCAAATGGAAGACATTTAAATGAGTCTTGGAGACATATACAGATGTATAGTTGGTAATAAACTGAGTAATGGGATATCGATTTGTCGATAGCTAAGTTTGTTAACAATAATTTGATTCAAATGATCTTCTGAAATTGTTCATGGCCTTATTGTTTGCTAACCATTTTGTTATTGTATAATGATTCTGAAGCCTTTGCTAACCATCTTCGAGATTTATCTGCTGAGAATAAGATGGAAAATTGCTTCATGTAATACGAAATATCAGCTTCATTGTGATGAACATCACAGGCAATAGGAAGCTATAGAGGGCGATGTAATCATGTTAATAGTTACACTAAAGATATCGTTAATAACCCGACCACTTTGCCCTTTCCCTTTACTAAAAACCTTAAATCAAATGCTTGTTTGTTAACTCAAGAATCATTTGTTTCACTGGCAATGCACATTTGAGCCTTCAATTTAGTTTTCTTTTAATAGTTATGTAGGAAAATCCTTCATTCCCATTGTTGGTGCTCATTTGAAACTCCTATAATCTGAGTAGACTTGAATGGGAGTTCTACCTCTTAAGCACCCATGGGGGGGGGGGGGGGGGGGGGAAACAAAAAAGGGGGGGGGGGGGGGGTAGAGGGATACTAAAGAAAAATAAAAATTAATCAACTATATGTTAGTATTGACATCTCCAACTCATATAATACATCAACGAACTTTAAAAATGGATGTCACACTAACATGGTGGTGTAACTAAGTCTATAACAAGCTTTAAAGTCAAGAAATGTAAATTAAACAAATTAAAGTTTGGTGGTCGAAGTGAAATTTAGTGTAAAATTGTGAGGTTAATGTTTTTACAGGATGTTTTCTTATAACAAATCTTGGGTTAAAAATGTGGCACATGGCATTTGAATACCAAGAAAGTTATTTCCACAAATAAGCCTTGAACAAGAAATATTCAACGTACTTTCTTAAGTAATCTTATGGTACACACGTCATGCACTTGTTATATATATACAAGTAGAAGGGAGATTATGCAAATTAAGTGAAAAAAATAAAATAAAATTGTAATTGACATCTTAGTACATACCTGCAAGAAGCTCCAACATTGCCACCACATTGATGAAAGACATAACTGTAGGATAATTTAATGCTTTAAATTACCAGATCTTTCATGTTAAATCATCAAGAAATATAAGAATTAAAGCGGAAGCGTACCTAAATCAGACATGGTTAATGCAATAATGAATTTCACGGTATAGTCTTCCAAATCTACACGCAGTCTCATTTTCCTCTCTGTGATGGGATGCAGTAAAGAATGAATAATATGTGCGTGTGATCTGGGGACCATAACCTATTTATATTGGGACGCTCTTTGACCTAATTCGGCTTATTATAGAATTAGGATTTGGGCCCGATCTCTACACATATGTAAACCCATATTTAATTGGATACATTAAAACCCAAAATTGAAGCCTTATTAGATCACTTTAATTGGATTCAACCGAATTCGATAGTCTTTAATTTAACACACAATTATTCACACATATAAGCCCGTCTATTGATTAAAAAATCATTACAATCTCCCACTTGGACTATATGTGTCACCTTATAATTGTGCATTAAACATAACCTTATGAGTACTCAGAATTTTGTTATCATTACCGAATGTATCCCTAAACAATCTCGTCCATCAATCATATCAACATAGGATCAAAGCGACTTTCGCTACTTTCATGTAGCTAAACCCATCAATGGTCACGTATATCAATATAATCGAATGACATGGATCAAGTATAGATGTGTAGCATGAAAATTACATGTAATGTGATCTGTAACATTCCTATTTCCAACTGGTCTACTTTAATACCTTAGTGAGATCATTTTAAATAAGTTTAGAGATAATTAACCAAATAACTTTATAACTGAAAATAACTTTAACTTTAAACCGTATTCAAAACAACAGTGCATGTGTTCAAAATGAAAAGCAAAAATACAAACTCCCACTGAAACTACATATCCTCAAGAGACATTACACACATATGAGCAGTGTGCTCATGAAAGACCTTGGGTATCAAACCTTTAGTAAGCGGATCCGCAACCATGGAGTTTGTCCCAATATGCTCTATTGACATCTGTCCACTCTGAACTTTTTCTTTAACAGTCAGGAACTTGATCTCTATATGTTTTGACTTCGTCGAGCTCCTGTTGTTATTAAAATACAACACTGCTGATTTATTGTCACAAAATATCTTAAGTGGTCTTTCTATATTATCCACAATGCGCAGCCCAGTGACAAAATTATGCAGCCATATTTCATGACTTGATGCCTCATAACACGCTATAAACTTCCCTGCCATGGTGGAAGTAGTTATGAGTGTCTGCTTGGCAGTCTTCCATGAAATAGCACCTCTAGCAAGCAAGTAAATATAGCTTGAAGTGGATTTCCTACTATTTTGGCATCCCGCGAAATCGGAATCCGAATAAACGATGATCTCCAACTGATCCGATCTCCTATATGTGCGTATGTAGTCTTTTGTTCTCTGTAAATACCGTATGACCTGTTTGACTGATTTCCAATGATCCATTCCCGAGTTACTTAAATATCTCCCTAACATCCCAACAATGTACGCTATATCCGAACGCGTACAAACCTAAGTATACATCAGACTCCATATAGCTGAGGAATAAGAAATCTTCTGCATTTCTTTAATTTCCAAGTTTTTTAGGGCACTGACTTAAGCTGAACTTGTCTCCTTTAGCCACAGGGGTGTCACATGGTTTACAATTTTGCATGCCATATCTTTTAAGTACCTTTTTGATATAGCTCTTTTGTGATAATCCAAGAATACCCCGAGAACGATCTCGGTGTATCTGAATTCCTAATACAAAAGAGGCATCATCAAGATCTTTCATCTCAAAATTATTTGCTAGAAATCTCTTGGTTTCGTGCGATAAGCCTATATTGTTGCTGGCAAGCAATATGTCATCGACATATAAAATAGAAAAAATATACTTGCTCCCACTAAACTTGTGGTATATACAATCATCGACCAAATTCATTTCAAAACCAAATGAGATGATCACCTGATGAAACTTGTAATACCATTGACGAGACGCCTGTTTGAGTCCATAGATGGATTTCTTTAATTTACAAACCATTTGCTTTGCATCGTCTGATACAAAGTTTTCTGGTTGTACCATATAAATTATTTCATCAATGTTACCATTGAGAAACGCTGTCTTAACATCCATCTGATGTAGCTCAAGATCGAAATGTGCCACCAATGCCATTATAGTCCTGAAAGAATCTTTCGAAGAAACCGGAGAGAAAGTCTCTTTATAATCGATGCCTTCTTTCTGTGTAAAGCCTTTGCGACAAGACGAGCCTTATACCTCTCTACATCACCTTTCGAATCCCTCTTGGTCTTAAATATCCATTTGCAACCAATGGGTTTCGCACCTTCAGGCAATGTAACAAGGTCCCATACGTCATTGTCCTTCATGGACTTTATCTCTTCATTCATAGCATCGAGCCACTTTTGAGAGTTAGAACTTTCCATGACTTAACAGAAGTTGATCGGATCATCTTCCACCATTCCAATGTCAACTTTATGTTCTTGGAGAAATACGATGTAATCATTCGAAACTGCACTTCTCCTCTCTCTAGTGTATCTTCTTAATGGCATTGGTTCTTGAGGCTGTAGATTTTGTTCTTCTGGAACAATTTGTTGATCTTGAGAGGGAGGTATGACATTGTCTTGATCCAGAGTTGCTTCTTGAACAAAATCAGGGATAGAAACCTGATCATTGTCAATGGCAATTGGAAGAATTTCAACATATTCTCCCTCAAAGATAAAGCCTGTAAACCTTTCTCCCCCGCAAACTCAACATCCTTAAAGAACCTAGCATTTCCTGTCTCGAAAATTGCCTTAGTTGTGGGATCATAAAACTTGTAACCTTTGGACCTTTCAAAATATTCAATGAAATAGCAACTGATGGTCTTTGCGTCCAGTTTCTTTTCATTTGGCTTATAGGGCCTTGCCTTAGCTGAACACCCCCAAATATGTATATGCTTCAAACTAGGCTTCTTGCCCGTCCAAAGCTCATATGGGATTTTATCAGTGGCCTTAGTTGGAACTCTGTTGAGTATATAAGCTGCGGTCTTTAATGCTTCACCCCAGAGAGATTCTAGTAAGGTAGAATGACTAATCATACTCCTCACTATGTCCTTAAGCGTTCTGTTTCGTTTCTCAGCAACACCATTCATAATGGGCGAACCCGAAATAGTGTATTGTGGGACGATACAGCATTCCTCTAGGAATTTAGCAAACGGTCCTGGATGCTGTTCACCTGAACAGTCATATCTACCATAGAATTCACCCCCACGATTAGATCTGACGCTTTTAATCCTTTTGCCAAGTTGGTTGTCAACTTCAGCTTTATAGTTTTTGAACACATTCAATGACTGTGATTTTTCATGAATGAGATATACGTAGCCATGTCTTGAAAAATCGTCTATGAACGTTATAAAATATTGTTGACCATTCCAAGAACCCGAGGGAATGGTCCACAAATATCCATATATTTAAGTTCTAAGACATCCGAAGTCCTATTGGCTTGAAATCTCCTTTTATTGGTTTGTTTTCCCTTTATACAGTTGACACACAAATCATAATCTGTGAAATCAAGAGGGTCCTCAAGGAAACCCTTAGCCGTAGTCACCTTATCGGACATAGTGCACCGGAATGCTTCTAGAATAGCACGCTTCATGACCATTAAGCTTAGGCGGTTCAATCGTTCACACTTTTCCATCTCCCTCTTGTCATCAAAGGTACTCTTATCAGTAAGTGCAGCAGGTTGATCGACCCGTAAAGCAAGGTCTAGGTCCATGACTCCGAGAACAATCGTCACATTCTCTTGCCAAGCCCTGAAATTTGTGCCATTTAGAATTGGAATTGAATTGATGCTAGCAGAGATATTAGTAGCAGAACTTGAAATGAATTAGAGAACGATTATGATGAATAGCTCACTTTGAATATCTTTAATATGCAAATAATAATAATCTCAAATAGTGGTAAGGCCCATCACAAGATACCAAGCACAACATCAATATCTAGTCTTCGGATAGAGATATTGACTTGTAAGTGGTACTCTTGGCGTAGTGATTAAACATTGACGATAAAACAACGTGTCAATCAATAAACCTTTTTTTGGACCGATTTATTGATCGTACATTAAACGAAATAATCGTCACACGTTTATCACCACAGGTGCACGTGTATTCGGCTAAATATTGACCTTCCTTTGAGCCGACCAATATTCCCATGAATAACACAAGCACAAACACCTTTTAATATTTTAAGTTAGTCAATTTTCACAAGAGATGTTGCTTTAGCAACATGTTGCTTCGATTAACCAACTTTCGAATATTATATCTCTTGAAAGAGGTACCAAAATTTGAGAAAGAGAATCACCAATTTTGCATATTTTGATTAGTTTTAAACTTTAGGGGCCTTAGGATTAATAATTCAAAACTTTAAGGGGGCAAAATTAATTAATTCCAAACTTTAGGGGTTGAAATTAATAAACTTGAAACTTTATGGACCATAATTAATTAATTCAATACTTTAGAGGATCAATTAGAACAAATTTTAAAACTTTAGGGGCCAAAATTGACCAATTCAAAACTTTAGGGATCAAATTTTGAAAATTTGAAACTTTAGGGGTCAATTTGAATTAATTATGAACTTAGGGGGCCAATTTGAATTAATAATTAAAGTTTGAGGGTTTTAATTATAAATTCAGAACTTTAATGGCCCGAATTAATTAATTTTAAAACTTTAGGGACTGAATTATTAAATTCAAGACTTAAAGGCCCAAAACTTAATATAACTTAAAGGTTAGGGACTGAAACCTTAATTTTATAACCCTAACCCTAATTGCATCCAGGGGCCTCAAATCATCTAATTTACAGAAGAGGCCCTCGCCCCAAAAAATCCAGAAAACTGAAAGAAAAAAAAACTTACAGAAATTTTTCTTCTCCTTCTTTCTGGTGGCGGCGCACTCCGACTCCGCCCGGAGTAACGGCACCGGCTCACGCAGCAGTGCTGAGCGTGGCGCCGCTGCCGGAATATATTAATTTTTTTTAAATCTTTACTGAAATCTGAATCACCAAAATCAAAATCCAAATCTGAATTTTTTCTTAACCATTAATCCGAATTTCGAAAATAACAAAAATTATACCGCAAAAGTTTTCAAATTCAACAAAATATAAATCATAAATCATCAAATCTGAAAACTTTATAAAATATTACAAGAACCTAATTAAATTATTCGATCCCCAATGATTCAACATGAATAGGCTCTGATACCACTTGAAGGATAATTTAATGCTTTAAATTACCGGATCTTTCATGTTAAATCATCAAGAAATACAAGAATTAAAGCGGGAGCGTACCTGAATCAGACATGGTTAATGCAATAATGAGTTTTGCGGTATAATCTTCTAAATTTACACGCAGTCTCCTTTTCCTCTCTATGATGGGATGCAGTAGAGAATGAATAATACGTGTGTGTGATCTGGGGACCATAACCTATTTATATAGGGACGCCCTTTGACCTAATTCGGCCCATCATAGAATTAAGACTTGGGTCCGGTCTCCACACATATTTAAACCCATACTTTAATTGGATACATTAAATCCCAAAATCGAAACCTTATTAGATCACTTTAATTGGGCTCAACCGAATTCGATAGCCTTTAATTTAACACACAATTATTCACACATATAAGTCCATCTATTGATTAAAAAATCCTTACAATAACAACTTGAAGTTTCAAACCAAGCTTTTGCACCATCTTTACAAGCTTAGCATACCCTTCCGAACTATATTTCAATGTTCCATCTGTCTCCACCTATCCCCACCACGTGTCAACCATGACTCCCTCGACTCCTGCATTTTTCAACTTGAATAAGCTAGCATACGCCGCCCTCGCTTTGTTCAAATTCCCCCTAATACTTGATATGGTATCAAGTGGTAGCATGACAAAAACCGGTACTCTCAAACCATGATGGCTATGAGGGGCTACTAGCTCATGAAGTTTCTCTCTTTTCTCATTTTCACTTCCTTGTAACAATGAAAATCGAGTCGGTTCATGCATTGAATTCTTTGCATGGAGCTGGCACGACCACGGCTTAGTTTGAGCAAAACTTACCATGCTAGAAAAATCGTGGCGATATTTTAAACCTTGATTATCTTTTACATTGATAAACGAATTTGAGGAGCCAAGTGCCAACGCCATGTTTTTATGAAAGAAAAGAGAGAGAGAGAATTAATGAATGGAGGCTGCAAGTTTATGTAGAGAGGATTAATGAATGAAGGCTGCAAGTATATATTTATAAAGGTAAGTTGTACGTTGGATTAACAAAGGAGACAATTTTGGTGGGATCTTCTCTATGTATTCTCATTTGATTTATGTACTTTTATGTATTAGATTTATTTATCACAAAGATAAGTTTATTGAAAAAAGGAGACAATCGGGGTAAGAATTTATGAATTCGCATAATCACAAGTTTTCAAAATTAAAATAATTTGGCATGTCTTTTTTTATAAGTATTCGATTGAAATCGGTATTCATTGGAATTACTGATTTGTTAATTTCGAGATTGTCAAATTTCCTATAAATACTTCGATGCGTTGGCTAGAACTTTGTATATAATGGAGCATATTTATTAGAATAATGCTATTTAATATCAGATTTGCTAGAGCACTAGTTTATGTGACATTATACGATAAATTTATTTAAATGTGGAATTATGTAATTTATTTAATTATACCTTTCGTTTAATGATATTTAGTGACATCTAGACTGATTTTGTAATTCCAGTAGTGCTAAATAAAATTGTTATTTATAACATTAAGAAATGCGTGCATCATATAGAAAATATCTCATTGATATTATGTTGCGAACATGTCAACTCAAGTTTTCAATTATCTATGTAATAATCAATGTAATGGGTGGCTTCAGGGATGGAGCTAGCACCTGGTGAGTCAGCACGGCCTCTCGTGCTGGCACAGCCCACAAAAAAATTTACATATAAATGAAGTGTTACAAATAAAAATGTTTTAACTTTACTTCACTCACAGTAAAGTGGTTTTTCCTTAAATGGTGGGGCCCTTGTTTCGCAAATGATAGGCATGGAGATCGATTCCTCTCACCTCCACTTTGTCTTTTAAATTTTTAACATAACTAGTCGTTGACATGTGCATTGCACAAATTTTGTATCTATTGTGTTTTTATTAGTGTAGAAATTGTAGATGTTAAAAAAAAATGAGAAAAAATTGTTGAAGATTTATCGCATTATTCAAGAGTTTTGAGAGCATATTATTGCCTCGACAATACTCTATCCAACAAGGTGATAATTTCAAAAGCTAATATTACTGTACAAAGAAACGCACTAAAAAATAAAATTAAAGACATCATGTGTATTTAGAACACATATAAAACAAAGTCACCCTTTCTAAATATTAGTAACTGACAATTTGACCTATTCCATGAGAATACCGATATTGAATTTGCTTCTTTAGTAAAGTAGTAGTTGCCAACGAAAGGCTGATCGCTAGTCTATATCTATCTGTAAAGGATGTATCCTCTCCCCTGCAACAAACACGACAAAAACTTTGCACCAAAAACGATAAATTGGAGAACGAGATGGAGTAGCTTTTTCTTTTTACCTACAATGTCATGTAATGTCTTGATGCATATTCTTTTTTTTGTTCACTTATATTAGCAATAAAAAATGTGAATTGTTTCTTGCAAAACACCATCTGTAAGTGGAGAAAATATAGAATCTACTTAGAATGCTTCCAAATGTAGAGATATAAATAAAGAATGAGCACGTGTGAAAGCATATTTTGTTTCAACTCTTGTAACATGCCTGTTGAATAGGTTCCTTAGTCAATGGGTGCCAATATCGCATTGCAACATAGACATTTGCAGCAACTTCCTTTGCTTCCCGTGCCAATTTTACTGCAAATCCTAGAAGCTAGCAACATCCCCAAATCCTTTTTCGCAAAGAAACCTTAAACCAAACTCCATACCAATACTGTATCAACCTTAAAAGTTTTTCATGTCGTTTCGAGTGCTCATTGAACTTCTTTATTTGAGTAATTTATTTATATTAGATGTCATCTAGAAAATTATTCTTAACCACATAACAAAGCCTTTGGTTAATTTGACTTCCATGTATTTTGATATTAGTGTAAGCAGGAAATCACATCTCTGATTCAACATACAACACTTCTTGAAGCCAAAAGTTCTTATTCACGAAGCTATAAGATCTTCACTTACCAAAGTCCAACACCCCACCCCACCCAAACCAGACCAACAACACGTCATCAATGTAAATCGAAACACCAGGAAAGGTTGAGCCAGTGGCCTGAAAATGACGAGTCTCCATAGTCATAAAAAAATGTAGGTCCATTTCAACTGCCTTTCTCATTTTCCCTGCCCACAATAAATACAAATGCCACTTTATTCTTCTTGTCATGCAATACAATACTACTACACTACATCATTTTCCCAAAATTGCTTCAATTACACACTGACTAACAGTTGACTTGATTCCTCATTTATCACCTTCATATGCTTAGCTCTGAATATTACTCGAACCCACAAATTATTCTGCAGTAATTTCGTCTAAAATTACCAAATTAAGTACTCATGTTGATTTTTGAAGTGGACTTTGGAATTGTGAGTAAGATTGTGTTCTGGGTGTGGGAATTGAGAGCGGATGTGGAGCAACGGAGGTCCGAGAATCCGGCAATGACGTTTCATGAGGTGTAAAAAAATTTGTTAAGACTATACAGGTAAGTATTTAATTAGTCTATTAATTCTAGTTGGGCTTAGATCTAGAGATGTTTTTCACCTTACTGCCCAATCTTGTTAGAAGGATCCACATAAATTTGATTTTGCCCATTGTCGCACATTTGATGAGCGCAATTTTATGTATTTATTTATACCATATTATTAAACTTTTAAGTCGTCAAATTATTAATTTCTATTTAATTTAGGTTAATTTTCTTTTGTTTTTAGTAAAGGACTCGTTTTGAAGCTATTGGGTAAGAAAATGATCAATTGGCTATTAAATAGAAGTTTGTGGACTAAATCTTAACTAAATAAAAGTTGAAGGATAAAAGTAGACGAAAGAGTGAAGAGAATGATGAACTTGCATTGCATGAAAGAATTGAGGACCCCAAAGCAAATATCAGTCTAATTGGGCCCCTTATTGACTAGCAGTAGGTAATTGGAATGGAAAATTTTCATATTTAAGAGAATAAGTATAGCTAATTTCAAAATTAAGAAACAATGTTTAAAATTTCAAAAATCAGATATAAATTAAATTTTATTTATAAAATAATTAATTAAAAACATATGTTATTAATTATATATAATATGGTCACAATTTTATATAAATTGGTCACAAACTATCGGATTAAGTGGTCTCAAACGGACTTTCGTCACAAATTACAAATTTATGGGTCACAAACTTATTTCTCGATCACAAATTTATCAAATTAATGAGTCACAAATTAATTTAAGTCACAAATTACCAACTTATTTGTCACAATTTAACACAATTTTAAACCGCACATTTTTTATTGACATTGGTCACATAATATGTATTTGTCATACATTAATCAATTTATTGGTTGTAGTCAACCAAATGATTTGTGACCACTCCTCTGGCAGACGACCGCCACCTAACGACAGCCAACATCAACCACCACCAACCTCACCATCTCTAACAAACTGTACCATTGTGACCACCACAACCACCCTCTCCACCACCGCCAAAACTATCATCTGCACCACCATTTACACCATTGCTTCACCAACGCCAAACAAACTATACCATTGTGACCACCACAACCACCCTCTCCACCATCGCCAAAACTAGAATTAATTAGTCTATTAATTCTAGTTGGGCTTAGATCTAGAGATGTTTTTCACCTTACTACCCAATCTTGTTAGAAGGATCCACATAAATTTGATTTTGCCCATTGTCGCACATTTGATGAGCGAAATTTGTGTATTTATTTATACCATATTATTTAACTTTTAAGTCGTCAAATTATTAATTTCTATTTAACTTAAGTTAATTTTCTTTTGTTTTTAGTAAATGACCCATTTTGAAGCAATTGGGTAAGAAAATGATCAATTGGCTATTAAATAGAAGTTTGTAGACTAAACCTTAACTAAATAAAAGTTGAAGGATAAAAGTAGACGAAAGAGTGAAGAGAATGATGAACTTGCATTGCATGAAAGAATTGAGGACCCCAAAGCAAATATCAGTCTAATTGGGCCCCTTATTGACTAGCAATAGGTAATTGGAATGGAAAAATTTCATATCTAAGAGAATAAGTATAACTAATTTCAAAACTAAGAATCAATGTTTAAAATTTTAAAAATCAGATATCAATTAAATTTTATTTATAAAATAATTAATTAAAAATATATGTTATTAATTATATATAATATGGCCACAATTTTATATAAATTGGTCACAAACTATCGAATTAAGTGGTCACAAACAGACTTTCGTCACAAATTACAAATTTATGGGTCACAAACTTATTTCTCGATCACAAATTTATCAAATTAATGAGTCACAAATTAATTTAAGTCACAAATTACCAACTTATTTGTCACAATTGAACACATTTTTAGGCCGCACATTTTTTATTGACATTGGTCACATAATATGTATTTGTCACACATTAATCAATTTAGTGGTTGTAGCCAACCAAATGATTTGTGACCACTTCTCTGGCAGACCACCGCCACCTAACAACAGCCAACATCAACCACCACAACCTCACCATCTCAAACAAACTGTACCATTGTGACCACCACAACCACCCTCTCCACCACCGCCAAAACTATCATCTGCACCACCATTTACACCATTGCTGCACCAACGCCAAACACTATCACCTGCACCACCATGGCCGTCGAAATAACTGGTTATAAACTCCTCATTGTGTACCACCACCACCTCGCATCGCACACCTCCACCACGCACACCACACACCACCACCCACAGCATCGTACCATTGCACCCAATCACAACACAACAAAATCACACAAAAAACCATCAGCCAACAAAATGCAGAAAAAATAGATCACGATGGAGCAAGAGGAAAGACGCACAACAGCATCAACAGATCCGACAATAGCGCCGCCAATGACGCTCTCCGACGATGGCTTCTTGAGACCACCCCTAGTACCGCAGCACTGTACCAACATCACAACACAGCCAAATTGAAGAGAGAGAGAGAGAGAGAGAGAGAGAGAGAGAGGAGGGTGATATGATTTTAGGTTTACGACGACAACACAAGAGAGGAGAATGGCTGTCGGCGGCGGCGCAAGAGAGGGAGAAGAGGGTGGAATAATTTTTAGGTTTTGGGAAATAATTGAATTTGGTTTATGGGGAAGTGTGGATTTATTATTATTATTATTATTATTATTATTATTATTATTATTATTATTATTATTTAAAAATTTAATTACATCTGATTTTTGAAATAAAATCTTGTATTTCTTAATTATGAAATGTGATCTTGAAAACACTTAGCTCTTGTAATTTCCACAACGGGGGGTTTATGGATGTAGTCTCTCTCTCTCTCTCTACATACACACGCACGCAAAGAAAGAGAGGAGAGAGAGGAGGTAATTGCCAGCTGCTTGGGCTGAATTTTATAAATAAACAACAAACACAATTTGGAGCAGTTTGGAGTAAAAGAGAAGAAAACAATCGGTTACACTCGCGCAAAAGCCGAGTAAATTTGTGGAATTAATCACGTTTCATCAATTTCTCGATGATGTTTTTTCAATTTTATGTATGTAATTCCAATCTTATACTAGGCTAGGTTTTCTCATGTATTGGATGAAAATGAAATCCATTATTATTTATTTTTAATTTAAGACACGTGGTTTAGTTAAATTCTTGCAATTGTTGATTAATATTGCATGCTTAATTTTATTATTTGATTGTCTGATCACCAATTAAATATATAGTTGTTTATTGTAGTGATGGGAGTTTCACAATAGGTTTAGAACACTGCATGATTAACATACGTGCAATAAATTTTAGGAATAAGATTTATTACATGTGCAATCTTTGAGATAATTATGAAATTGAATGCGTTCTATTCATATGAATTCAGACTAGAAATATGATCGGGTCGTGAATAAGATAGATTTAATTTGTCTTGAAAAGAAAGATTAATTACAATAGAATTATCGATTGTCAAGAATGCAAGAGTGAAACTAGCTACGTAGTCGAGAATTGGAATAGATAATAAGAGGTAGATTCATAATCCAATACACTCTTCCCATATACATTTTAAATTCGCATTTTATATGTTTTCATAGATTAAATTAGAATAATTAAAAATCACAAAAAATCACTTTTAATTTGTTCGCTTTGAATCTAATTAAGAACTAGTATACTCAATTAAATTTTATTCCTCATGGGACGATACTCTAACTCACTAAATCTATTACTTGTCAACGATCCTGTACGCTTGAAGGTTTCACACGAACAAGTTTTGATGCCGTGCCGGGGAATAATTTATTTAATTTGAGTTTATTAGTTATTTTTAGATTTGAAGTTTTTATTCTTTCTCCTTTTTTTCTTTACTTTATTTGTTTAAGGCTATTCATTGAACAATCTAAGCCTCTTGTTTTACTCTTTTCAGGAAATCATAGTTTATGCAAAATTCTGACGAGATCGAGCTTCTTCCAATAAATCTCGAAATCGAAAGAATTTTTAGACAGTGAAAAAGATAGCAGAGACAGGCGAGAGATATGATAGAAAACCAACATCAGAACAAGCTCAGAACCCTTTGCCACTACCTCAGCCAATGCAGCCAGATCTGCTGAGGGCAGTCGCAAATCATGGAGAAGTTTTAGTGAGAGATTTTGTAAATCCAGTGCTAGCCCCTGTGCGATCGGCTATTATCTATCCACCTTTTGGATGGGCCAACTTCCATATTAGATCTGATGTTATCAACTTATTCGAGAATCATGAAGATATCAGGTTCTGTGGGAGATCAACCGAAAATCCTTATGAACATATTCAGGCTTTCTTGATGCTCTACGATATGATCAGCCATGAAGGAATGTCTATGGATGCCTTTCGAATGCACCTATTTACTCACATGTTAAAGGAGAGCATGCAGGAATGATTAAATTTTCTAATTCCAGGGAGCATTGTTTCATGGAACAACATGGTGTAGAAGTTCACATTGAAATTTTTTCTGCCATCTTGAGTCCATCATGTCCGAAATGAAGTCCATACTTTCAAGCAAAAGGATCTCGAGAGCTCTCCAGAAGTATGGGAAAGATTCAAAGAGTATTTCAGGAAATGCCCTACTCTCAATATTCCTAAAGAATAAAAAATCAGCATATTCTATTCAGGCTTGAGACCTGAATTTTGCAACATCGCAGATGCTTCTGCAGAAGGGTCGATATTGGATATTCCGTTGGATAATGCCTTGGAACTTTTTGAGCGAATCGCAAAAAATCAATCGATGTGGCCAAGCGATAGAAAAGTCCAGAGTAAAACAACTGGTATATATGATGTGGATGTAGTGATAGCATTAACAGCACAGATGGAGGCAATAACTAGAAAGCTCGACGCTTTGACCCATTCTATGAATATGGTACAAACTTCAGCTCTGAAATGTGTTGGTTGTGGGGCAAATCACATTACTGCAAGTTGCCCTTTGGCTTCTACTCACATAAGTCAGCCAATAGAGGCCAGTTATGCATAGAACTATCAGAGGTAAAATGGACCTTACCCATACAACTACCATCCATTTGAACAAGCATCCTAACTACGTGTGGGTTGATAATTCAGATCAAGTAAATCAAATGAGGGGTAATCCAGCAGCGATTCAGCAACAAGAAGAAAAGAGGTAATCATTGGAGGATCTACTTATCAAGTATGTCACCAAGACTGAGACAGTGATACAGAATCAGCAAGCCTCTATACATAACTTAGAGAAACAGGTAAGATAGATAGCAGGTGCATTAGCTAATAGCCCAAGATACTCTACCAAGCGATACAGAAAAGAACCCAAAGCAGCAGGTATTAGCAGTTGAAGCTGTGAATTATGCAACTATTGATCAAGCCTACTACACCTGTTCGAGCTTATGTGCCGCCTATCCCATTCTCTCAAAGTCTTCGAAGACCTCCTAAAAAAGAACAAGTTCAAGCTATCACAACGAGAAGCAGAGTTCAGCTGCCAGAAATCGCAATGAAAAAGAAGGGGACTGAGGAGAATCAAATACCTACCACCCGGGAAGAACCGATGGAGCAGTCTGAAGAAGCAACAGAAAATGATCAAAATATAGTTTCAAATAGTCCACAGCTTAAAGCAAATGTTCTTGACACTACACTGACACCTTTGGTCCCTTTTCCTCAAAAGTTGCAAAGAACCAACTTGGAGAAGCGAGCTATGAAATTCCTAGAGGTCTTCAAAAAGTTGCATGTCAACATCCCATTCACTGACACTATCATTCAAATACCAAACTATTCTAAATTTTTGAAGGAGATGTTGACTAAAAAGAGGAAAATACCCGAACATGAAACAATAACACTATCTAAAGAGTACAGCGCCATCATCCAGCACGGGATCTCTCCCAAACTTAAATATCTAGGGAGTTTCACTCTACCTTGCTCCATAGGAAATTTAAATAATATAAATTGTTTAATTGATTCGGGAGCGAGTATTAATTTAATTCCCTTACCTCTTTATAGGAAACTAGGATTAGGAGATCCTAAGATGGCATCTATTATCCTTCAACTGGCGAACCGATCATTGAAACACCCTTACGAAATAGTCAAAGAATTCTTATCAAGGCGGGGGAGTTTATTTTTCCAATTGATTTCATCATCCTCGAATTGAAGAGGCATCTCAGATGCTAATAATTCTAGAAAGGCCGTCCTTGTATACAAACTGAGCCTTGCTAGATTTTTGATGCTAATGAGATTGTCTTGAGGGTGGAGAATAAGTAACAAAGCTTCACCATGGAGAATCCAATCAAGCAACCATCATACTTTGAGGATTGCCAACGAGTTGATCATTGGGAGAGCTACCAAAGCAAGCCAAATGAAGGTTGAATTGTTGGTAGGGACAGCGATGAAAATTTAATTGTGTGGAGGGTGAAAGATGAAAGAAAGAAGTGCAATCAGTGCATAAAATGCAAAGCCGAAAATTCTCTCTTCAAGCCATCATGAATAGCCAAAACAACAAAGTCTAGCTAAAGACTATAAATTAAATGCTTATTGGGAGGCAACCCAATTTCATTACCATTTATTTATTTTTCTTTCTACATCGCATTGCATATAGACTTGTTTTGATTATTATTTGCATTAGATTTAGACACGTTTAAATTTAGAGGGTATCTTCATCCTATCATGTTTTCGCTTAGACCTTTAAGTTTAATGTTAGTTATCTCAAGTGTTTGGGCTAAGTAACACCTGTTACAGATTATTTGATCTCTAATGTTTGATTTGATTGCCATATACAGGAACATGACATCGTGGAACACTCAAACCAACATAGACCAAGGAAAAACATGATGAGGAACATTATCCGGCCATCACCCATAGTCTTCCACGCTCAACAGAAAAATTCAGGGAGTACCTTTGCCCTATTCTTCCCTGTCCCCCCACATTCTTCATTATGTTTTAGGAGATTGAGAACAGTGTCGGGTTTAAGTTGGGGGGTGGGAAAAATTTTAATGTTTTCGATTTTCATATTGTTTGTGTATTTGTTTTTGTGTGATGATAATAATAATAATAATAATAATAATAATAATAATAATAATAATAATAATAATAATAATAATAATAATAATAAAATCGTTAAAACTGTAGATAGGATGCATGCTAGACCGGTTGAAACTTAAACTTGCAAAACTTGATATTATACATGCACTAGACCTGAGCTTGACATTATGATGAAATGAATTGATTCATACATTTGATAGATTGATTTAGCTGGATATAGATGCTTTACCTAAACCATACTAATTAATTATCCTTAGACCAACTTTAGCACAATTTGGGGAGATCTTACTGTTGTAGGAAAATATGGATGTGAATGTGGATTCCTTGTGTGAAAAGTTTGTATGGATTGTCTGAGATTAACATGATAAAATTGGGTGAAAGTCTTAAATTGGATGTCGATTTGCTTGAGTAGGTGTGTGATAAGGCTCATTGCACTAATCAATGCATACATTTTGAAATTTAAAATTTCTCTTTGAAACTTTTATGACTCGAGCAATTAAACCTGTGAGGGTATTTGAAAATTTGATACCTTAAAGTTATCTGATTTGCGAGTCATCGGCCTAAAGCTCGTTACAGGAATAACTTAAAAAGCAATCAGAGATGAAGTTGTCCAAAAAAAATTGTTCTCTTCGAAATCTTTTTGACTCGGGTTATTAAGCCTATAAGGGTATTCGAAAACCTGGTGCCCTAAAATCATTTTATTTGGGAGTTATCGACCTAAAGCCTGTTACATGGGTCTCTAGAAAGATTAAAGGGGATTGCCAAAAAAAAAAAAAAAAGGCAAGTGCATCAAAAAAGCAAAAGCACTTATTGTCTTATTAAGTCCCAACACTTGTTCGAGTGAATTTGATTTTCGATGAAGGATAATTAGCCTAAGTTGAGTCTTGACAGTCGAAGTAATCAATAACTGAAGAATCCTTGTTCATTAATGTGTTGACTTGCAACTAGTAACGTCTACCTAAATTAGAGAGGGTAGGGATAGTAATAAAAAAAAAAAATTCAATCTTAGATCACACACTGAAAAAAGAGTAAAGAAGAATAAATTTGGGAGTGTGTGAATTTTGAGAGAGATGAAAGGATATATTTGACCAAGGAGGGTCGAAAATTGGAACAACTTGTGAATTCATTACTGTCAACTTAGTTCTTCACACCAACACGTCAGTTTTACATTGGTAAAGTGGATATTAGTTTGGTATTGTGATTTTGAAGCAGTTTGTAGATTTAATGCCTTGATTTCAAATCTTGAGGTAAAAAACTAAACGTCTAACTAAATATTTTTGCATGTTTGTGTGTTTATTGTTATTTAAGGTATATTTTTGTTTGAGGACGAACAAAGGTTTAAGTTTGGTGGCATTTGATGAGCGCAATTTATGTATTTATATCACATTATTAAACTTTTAAGTCGTCAAATTATTAATTTATATTTAGCTTAAGTTAATTTTCTTTTGTTTTTAGTGAAGGACCCGTTTTGAAGCAATGGGGAAAGAAAATGATTAATTGGCTATTAATAGAAGTTTGTGGACTAAACCTTAACTAAATAAAAGTTGAATGATAAAAGCCGACGAAAGAGTGAAGAGAAAGACGGACTTGCACTGCATGGAAGAATTGAGGACCCCAAAGCAAATATCAGTCTAATTGGGCCCCTTATTAACTGGCAGTGGGTAATTGGAATTTAATGGGAATAGGGATTCTTGGAAAGAATTGGAGGGGGCGGGGGGGTGTTGCGACTGTAGTGTATCTCTCTCTCTCTCTCTCTCTCTCTCTCTCTCTCTCTCTCTATATATATATATATATATATATATATATATATATATATATACACACACACATGCAAAGAAAAAAAGAGAAGAGAGAGGAGGTAAGCCGGCTGCTTAGGCTGACTTTTATAAATAAACAACACGCGCAATTTGGAGCAGTTTGGAGTAAAAGAGAAGAAAACAACCAGTTACTCTCGCGCAAAAGTCAAGCAAATTTGTCGAATTATTCACGTTTCATCAATTTCTCGGTGATGTTTTTCCAATTTTATGTATTTAATTCCAATCTTATGCTAGGTTAAGTTTTCTCATGTATTGGATAAAGATGAAACTCGTTATTTATTTTTAATTCAAGACACGTGATTTAGTTAAATTCTTGCAATTGTTGATTAATCTTGCATGCTTAATTTTATTATTTGATTGTCTGATCACCAATTAAATAAATAGTTGCTTGTTGTAGCGATGGGAGGTTTACAATATGTTTAGAATACTGGATGATTAACATACGTACAATAAATTTTAGGAATAAGATTTATTACGTGTGCAATTTTTGAGATAATTATAAATTTGAATGCGTTCTATTCATATGAATTCGGATTAGGAATAGGATAGATTTAATTTGTCTTGAAAAGAAGATTAATTACAATAGAATTAACGACTGCCAAGAATGTAAGAGCGAAACTAACTACGTAGTTGAGAATTGAAATAAATAATAATAGATGATTCGTAATCCAATACATTCTTCCAATATACATTTTAAATTCACATTTTACACGAACAACATTCTATCTTCTGTCAACTGACAAAGGCTCAAGAAGCAAGACGCTAACTCCTTCCACACATCACATTTTGCATATGTAGCACCTAAGAGTAACGCTATCATTTCCTCCGGTTTTTCAGTGTCACAATACCTTGCCATTGAGTACACAAACAACATAATTGTACTTACAAATTAGTTTCAGAAACATGGGCCCCAATTATCTTGCATCTGTAACAATAGAAAAGCAGATTCCTTAACATTTCTTCTACAGTGAAACTGAAATAAAACAAAATTATACACAACACACCAATAGATAGAGAAAATGTTGGATGGCATTGGAAAGCTCCAAAATATTTTACAGCAGCAACAAGTGCAAAATATGTTTCAACAGAAATCAAGGAAAATTTTAGTCTAAAGACCAAAAGGTCCCAGTGAGGAATTATTTTGAACCCTCAAACTTCTAGTCTAAAGACCAAAATCAAGTGCGTTTCACGAGGACAAAGGAAAATAAACATAATTAAAAAGAAATAGGACAACAAACAACTGCAAACAAGTATGAAGGATACGTAAGCATGATTTCGAAGAAACCTAAAGACCAACTTATCCCTTCATAACTTACTTGATGGAGCCACTTCCATTATTGATATCAAGCTTTTGGTTGTATCCCATTGATAACTTACCGGATGGAGCCAATTCCTCAGACCCAACTTTAGGTCGGTTGGCCACCTGCAGATATCGATTTTCTCTCTGGATGACCAGTGAAGGCATTTTTGTCACTATCTTTCGCTGGCTGTTTGCTCCTTGGTGGCAATTGAGCTCATTGCGCCTCTTCAAGAGCATGAAAAAACGTGTATAAGTTTCCTTAAGAAAAATACTATGCAATGGGCTTTTACATTAATTATCCAGATATTGTGATGGAGCAGATGCCAACCTGAACTCGAGGCAGATACATTTCTTGCTGGATGATTTTTGGTGGGAGTCGGAACCTCGGCATCAAAGAATAGTCACTTGTATTTTTAAGCATTTGAACTTTTGTTTTTACTTGCATAATAACAAATAACAATACATTATTGAGAGGCAAGAAGCAGGTGACAGTAGCTACTGCACAATTGATCCAGGAAACAGAAAATAAATTTTTGTCACGATAGGTCTCTAACGTCCCAATATGTCTCTAACGGATGATAGGTCGGAGCAGGAGGACTTACCAGCGGCGATCCTTTACCGTGGACAATCGGCGACTGGCGTTGGCAACTGAAAACCAACAATCGATGTCGTGGAGTGTGATTGCGGAAAGAAAAAAGTGGATAGAGAAGTAATCTGCAAGACAAATGAACGGGGTTAGAGAGAGGAATGAAAGGTCGAATCTTGGAGATGAATGATTTGAAAGACTTATTGAAGAAGAGCCCAGATGGATTCTAATAATAATCAGATAAACATAAATGGATTGCCAAAGAGAAGGAAAAAAAATAGAGATGAACAGTCCAATACCATATCACTGTGTCGCAGCTCTCCGTGTTACGGAGAAATAATCTCTCCGTGTCACGGAGAAACAACTCTCCGTGTCTCTCCCTGATGATGACCACACGAAGAGACTTTGTCGTGGTGACGTGTCACAGAGAGACCTTTTTTTTTTATTTTTTTATTTGGTGTTTATTTTTACCTCTTCACTCTTATTGCAATAATTTTATTTAAGTTCATGTATGTTTTTTATTGTATATAATCTAATGATGCGAAGGAAAAATGAGAGAGATTAATTAATCGGACGATGTATGATACAATTTTATTATTGAAATGAATGTTTTATTCTAAAAATATAGAACAAATTAACAACAGGTAATAAAAAATTTGTATTACAGGAATGAATCCATTTTTTTACATATTTTATTATATAATTTTTTTAACATTTAATTTAATAAATTAAATATATCTAAATATCTACTTAAAAATTTAAGTTAGTATTTTTTACTTATAAGGAGCTTTTATAATTATAAGTTTTTTTTTAAAAATAACTTTAAGTAATTTTTTCTACTTACAAGTAACTTTTTACATTTTAGAAATATTACTTGTCATATTATTAGTATTTTTATTTTTTAATATTTTTACTTATAAGAGTGGTTGAGCGCAGAGTGAAGAGATGAGAGTTGGTGGGAGGTATGGAAAGTTACGTATTTCAGTAAATTTAAATTGCCTCTTTTATATTGTAATAAAAATATATCCAACATGTAAGATAAACGACGTCGTTTTTACTCTCTCACTTAAAAAAAAATTACTACAGTGTAACAAAATGAAAGAATCTACTACTGCCTTTACAGTACCTCCAAGATTACCCTTTTTTTTTTATAGTAGGGATAAATAGTTTTTGAATAAATCTATAAAATTAGTGTTTATTTTCTTGGACAGAAATGTTGTAGCGGTAAATTGTTAGCTTTGTATGCGGGAGGCATGAAGTTCGATTCTCCTAACCTCCACTTATTCTTATAATTTTTAACACAATAAATAATAACTAAACAATTCTATATTATTAGTTTTTATTACTAAAATAATCTCTTTAAGAAATTTGTCAACTCAAATTATTATTTCATAATATATATATTTTACCAATAGATTTTATCAATTTATTTTTTAAAATTCAAATTTGGACAATTTAAGTACTAGAGTTTGAAAAACACTTTTCTTTTCAAGGGTAAAAAATAGCTCTAAAAATTACTGTTTTAAAAATTTATTGACTTAAATTATTGTTTTAAAATATATACTTTTATTGTTAGACTTTATCAATTTAAAATTCAAATTTGGACAATTTAAGTACTGATCTTTATTTTTTTAAGTGATCGAAAAACATTTTTCATTTAGGAGGTAAAATATATCTCTAAAATTCATCGTTTTAAAAATTTTGGATGAGCTTCGTCTAAACTCAAAGCTTGTATTTATCATTTAATAACACTTTATGTATAAAATTTATCTTGTCTCGTTTAAGTTCATAAAAGTTTGAAACTTGATCATACATTCAAAAAATGTATTTTTATTCCTTATTATTTTGGATTGTATTAAATTATATCTTCATATGAATATAAATTTTAATATTTTAGAGCATTTATATATTGATTGAAGATTCTTTTAATGTAAATTAATTAAATATTAACAAACAATTTTGCTATATTGGACGATTGTTCAATGGTCGTCCGACGCTCCACCTAAACTCACTCGAGTGGCTGGATCCATCCCTGGGTGGCTTTCTTTTGGCCAACCCACAAACTTTACTCATTTCTCTTCGTCTATGTTGATGAAGATACTGCAAATAGACAAGTGGATGAAAATAAAAAAAAATCTTCAAAATTTTGAATTTACACCACTTTTTAGTTGATTTTTAGATCTGACCCACTCAAGAATCTTTCCAATACTAGAGCATGCTTGAATGAGGTTCTAAATTCTAACCGAGTGTATGCTTTCATTTTCTTCAATTTATTTTATTTTATTTTTTTCAAATAGACAAGTAGTAATTCCATTGATGGTTGATCACATGAGAAATGTCGAAGGAAAAAAAGGGGAAATACATGAAATTGACCCAAATAGGAGAGGCCATTTTCCAAAATGACCCTGACTTTTCCAAACATTTGAAACTATCTAAAATAACCTTAAACAAATATTAAAAACAACCTACTTCATAATTAAAATCTTCTATTTAAGTCCTTAAAAAATTAACAATTAATTTTTCTAAAAATTTGAAAAAATTATTAATGAATAATTATAAAATGGAAAAATCCAAATATAAGAGAGGACCATATAATATAAAAAAGGTTGTTAAAAATAAAAAAGAAATTAAGTTTGAAAAAGAAATTGATAAGATAGGATATCGAGAACAATTATACGCATCACAAGAAATATTAAAATGTTTAAAAGAAAACTTATTAGAAAATTTTGCTAAAGAAATTGTACGATCAATAATCATAAAAGATATACAAGATATCATAGATAAATTAGAAAAAAGGAAGAAAAATATCTCAAAATACGATATGCCCTTTAGAATAGACATAGATATGATAATAGATATTGATATTATAAATTCTCAGACATTACTAGATTTTGAAGAATTACTTAAAAATTTATGATAAGACCAATAAAAAATAGATTACCACAAGCATATAAAAAATTAGTTTTTAACCTTACATTAAGATTTTATATACGCTTAATAACAAATAAATTAACTAAAACAAAAATAAAAGAATTTTTAGAATATTAGATTTGTGATTATTAGATTATTGGATTTTTGTTCGCTCATAGTAGCACCCATCCCGTTGGTATCAGAGCCAGAGAGATCATGAGAAAGTATATAAAAATAAATTACCTAAAAGATATTGAAAATAAATAAAATTTATGATTTTAGAAATTATTGAAACTTATAAAAATAGATTAAGGTATCAGGTAAAATATAGTTCTAATATAGAAGAAGATAATATAGTTTGAACATATAGTAAAGACATAAAAGAAGTATTAGAAATTTTTAGAGTAATTAAAAATTTTCCTTTAGAACTAAAATAAAAAATAATTAAAAAGATATTATTTGAAGAATATATATATATATATATATTAGGAAGAATCCAGAGTGAAATAGATTTCATAGTAATTTCAAAAAAAAAATATTATGGAAATCATAAAAATAAATAATTATTATCAATGTATTGAAGAAAGAGGATGTTATATATTTTTCAACCCTATCCCTAATAAATTAAAAATAATAACATTACATGTAACTAGAAATTTACCTAGAGAAATAAAGGAACAAATATTACATAAATTAATTGTAGGAGTTATCAAAGATAGACGTACATATGAAATAATTATCGAAGTATTTGAAAATGAATTATACCATAGAGAAATATTTGAATTATCATAAAAATATAATGGAAGAAACTAAAAATATTTTAGAAAGAAAGTTAAGAAGAATAAGATTAATAAATAATAAAATTTTAGATGAATTATTAATACCTGGAGATATAACTAAAACTCAAGAAAAATAAATATTAAAATTAAAATAAGAAAGATATAAAGAAAAAGCAAGATATTATGAAAAATTAAAATAACTAACAAATATTGAAGTGATAAAACAAAAGTATGATAAAATGATAAGAGATTGTAAAAACGTTGAGTATATAACATTTTATTATTGTCAATCAAAAAATCGATAAAAGAAAATGTCAATCAGTGATCATATGGAAGAATTAAAATATTTAATAAGAACATTAATAAATGATGTACAAGAAAATAAAGAATGAAATAAAAGAAGCAAGAAATGATATAAATATATTGAAACTTGAAGTCAGAAAATTAAAAGAAAATGAAGAAAAAAATAATAGAATAGATAAAAAATTTATAGAAAAAGAAATAACCAAAATAGGGAAAAAACATATTGAAAGAAAAAATATAATAATAGAAACAAGAAGCATGGATGATGAGTTTAGAAAAAATATATAACCTAAAATAATAGAAGAAGAGGAATCTAGAGAAAAAATGTTAGGTAAACAAAAAATTGAAGAAAATCAAGACAAAGAAGATGAATGAAGAATTAGATCTACTTATAGATAATTTGATCATTTAAGTTTAGAAAGTATAGATGATGAATACCAAATCTTAATGAATACTGGAGGAGGACATAATCCCGTAGGAACCTCTAAACAAGAATCAATAGAACCAGATGAAAGTTATGCGCCGATGTATAATAAACCATATAGACAATTTTATGATAAAATAAGAGATAAACAACCGACCAAAAGAAATAAATATAGTAATAGATTTGAATTAAATAATAATTATGATGAACTTTTTAACCATGGAGGAACAAAATTAGACTTAGATTGCAAAATAGATACTAAGAAAGCCTTAATAACTTAAGCAGACTCAATGATATTATTCTTTTATATAATAAAGATGATACATGAGAAAATACCGAAAGGAGAATAGATTTTTTAATTGCATCTTCTGAAGGAAATGTTAGAAATTGATGGGAAGGAATTAGTAGTGATACAAAATCATTAATAAAAAGAAATGTACAAATAGAAATAATAAAGTCAGATAAACTAGGAATAGAAAGATTAGTAGAATATATTGCAGATGAATTCTTAGGAGAAAATTGGTTAAGAAATTATGAAGAAGAAGCAATACGAGAAAAAGATTATGCAAGAGTTAAGTTAATTAATTTAACAATTTGTGATATGTGTAAAATTAAAAAATATACTTGTGAATTCAAGGAATACTATTATACTCAATTTTATAGTAATGAGAATCAAGAAGTATATCAAGATATGTATTATAATAAATTATCGGGTTCATGGGGCATATATTTTAAAATAGAATTTGAAAAATATATTAAAGAAAATATAGGAATACTTAGAACATTAAGATGAAGAATAAAATTCTTGTTTGAAAGACTTGCATATATATGTCAACAAAGACAATTACTGAAAAAATCAGGAAAATTAACTAGAATATGTTGTGAAGATATGAAAAAACCTACAAGATATGGATGTAATTCTGAAAAAAGAAATAAAAGAAAATATAAAAACAGAGAGTTTAAAAAATACAAAAACTTTAAGAAAAAATACATAAAACTTGGAAGGAAATATTATAAAAGGAAAAATAATATACAGAAAAATAAACCTTATAAGAAAGATAAAAAACAATGTAAGTGTTGAAATTGTGGAGAAATAAGCCATATAAGTACTGACTGCACAAAGAAAAAAGTGAGAATATTATAAAAGGATTATTTTGAAATAGAAAGTGAATTAAGTGAAATATCTGATATTGAACATTACAATAATCAGGAAGTATTTATAAGTGAAGCAGATTCAGAAGATTATGGATCAGAATCTGAATAGAGAAATTGAAGAAATAGAAAATAATAATATAGAAATCCAAGAATATGAGGGAATAGAAAGTTATGGATTAAAAGTAACTCTTGATAATAATAAATTTAAGAAAATACAAAAGTTATCCTTAGATTTGAAAATAGGAAAATGGGAAATTCTAGATAGAATATGGAGAAGAGAAAGAATAGCAATAAATTAATACCATAAGATTGAAAAAACTATAGATGTTAGGACTACTCAAGGAACACATAAAATAAACATTTTAACAAAAAAATACAGTATCAGAATTATTATCAAAAATAAGTAAAAAACATAGTGAAAAGATCCAATATGTTTATTTAGTAGGAATACAAATAATGTTTAAATCCTTATTTAGGGAAGGAATAGATTCACCATTAACTATAAGTTTACATGATGGAAGAATTATAAATCTGGAAGATGGTCATTTAGGAACTATAGAAGGAAATTTAGCATATCAAAAGTTAATATTTACTTGTTACCCAAAATATTGTGTCTCATTGAAAGATAAAAACTTTAATGAAGTTTTAGGATTACATTTCAAATTACATAGAACCGATATAATGGAACTAGGAGATCAAATTATGACTATAGATATAGAGCATTATACACATTTACTAATTCTAATTATGGGAATATTTATTCTAATAAACCATATATAGAAATTCATAAGGAATGTAAGAATATTAGTAAAATAGTGGAACCAAACAAACAAATAAATCTTATCCCAGAAGAATATGAATTTAATATAACTAAAAATAAGTCTGAAATAATAGAGTTAAGAGAAGAAGAAAATTATAAAATAACATTTCATAATGGAAGGTTGATAAAGAAATCAAAAAGCCTTAGACTACCTAATAAAAAAGAATATTTAGGAGAAACAAGTGGTATAAAAGAAATAAAACCTATTGGAAATATGAAAATAGAAGGAAAATATTTCAATGATAGAAGGTATATAAAAGGACCAAATATATTGATAGATACAGGAGCTGGTGAATGTCATATGGCTGCAAATAAAAATGAAGGATTAATGACTTATAAGATATAATCATATGAATACAGGAATTTTGATGGACAACTATATATTACAGAATTAAAGGTAAAGGTGCCAATAAAAATAGGTGAAATTGATCTTTTAGTACCATGTTATTTGGATGAAAGAATGGATATTGAACCCCATATATTATTAGGAATGAGTTTCTTAAATAGATTAGAAGATTATAGTATAAAAAGAGAAGGATTATATATAACTCATAAAGGACAAACTACATTATGTAAAATAGGAAGTGGATGAATAATCAAATAAGTTTTCCACTAGCAGTTTATATACAAGTTACTATAGTAGAAACAAATGTAACAACTTGTACCTTAATTGATACAGGAAGTGATATAACAATTTTTAAAAATTTCTTAATAATATCATGGAGTAAAAACAGTAAAATAAAAATAACATGAGTGACTGGATACTCAAATAATTGATAGTGCTGAAAAAGTTAATATAATATTTGGTAGTAAACAAGTCATAATAAATAAAGTATATAATTATAATAAGTTAGAATGTGATATATTATTAGGAAATGATTTTATCCAACAATTTCAATGTTATAAACAAAATAATTACATGATAATGTTACAAATACCTTGTGCACATCTATTAAAAATACTAAGAGAGTTTAGACCCTACAGAGTTCAGCCAGCCCAGCATGGTGATAAATGGGAAAAACGACCAATAGTACAAGATGAATTAAAAAATAAAAAAACTATCATATAAAAAGATCCTAAAAATAGAAATAGAGATAAGTATGGAAAAAATCATAGAACAATTAGAAAAAATTTATGGAGAAAACCCATTATTATTTTGGAAATCATATCATCCTAAAGCTAAAATAGAATTATCAGAAAATGTTATAATAAGATTTAGACCAATGATGTATACCTTACAGGATATGCAAGAATTTAAAACTCCGATAAAAGAACTATTAGAACAAAAGCTAATTAGACCCAGTAATGGACCTCATAGTAGTCCAGCTTTTATGGTTATGAAATATTTTGAGCAGATTAGAGGAAAAGCTAGAATGGTAATAAACTATAAGGAATTAAATAAATATACTAAATTTGATGGTTGCTTTTTACCAAATAAAGAAGTCCTAATAAATCTTGCAAAAGGAAAACAATATTATTCCAAATTTGATTGTAAATCAGGATTTTGACAAATAAAAATGGAAGAAGACAGTATACAATATACAGCTTTTAGTACACATCAAGGAAAATATGAATGGTTAGTTATGTCATTTGGTTTAAAAATGCACCACAAATATTTCAAAGAAAAATTGATAATATTTTCAAAAAGTATAATGATTTTCTTATTGTTTATATAGATGATATATTAATATGCTCTAATAATAAAAAGGAACATAGGAATCATTTATTACAATTCATAAATGAATGCAAAAAAGAAGGAATTGTACTTTTTAAAAAGAAATCTATAATTGAGAAACAAGAAATAGATTTTCTGGGATTATCAATAGATAGAAAAGGAATAAAATTACAAACTCATATATCTAAAAAGATAGAAAGCTTTCCAGATGAATTAAAATCCAAAGAACAAATACAAAATTTTTTAGGATGTCTAAACTATGTTGAAGGATTTATTGAAAATCTCTAAAAAAAGAGACATAAGATACAAATTCTACTTAGAAAAATAAATACTAAAGGTTGGAATAAAGAATATACTGAAATTGTTAAAGCATTAAAAGAAGAATGTAAAAATTTACCAAAACTAAGATTACCAGATGAAAAAGATAATTTAATTGTTAATACTGATGCCTCGGATAAATATTGGGCAGTTATAGTAAAAACAAATTTAAATGAAATATGCAGATATTCAAGTGGAATTTTTAACCAAACAGAAATAAATTATACTACTCATGAAAGAGAATTGTTAGCAATTATTAGAGGAATAAAAAAGTTTTCATTATTCCTTTTATCTAAAAAATTTATTGTTGAAACTGATAATTCTCAAGTTGCAGGACTTATTAGAAATAAATTACCTATGGAACCTCAATATAAAAGGTTACACAGATGGCAAGTATATTTATCATTCTACAATTTTGATATTGTTCATATTAAAGGAATAAATAATTATCTTGCAAATTTTTTGAGTAGGAATATTGAATTCGGAGATGGATAATATCAAAAATTCATTAATAGACGTCAACAGACAAATGAAATTCCTCATAGAAGAATCAGAACATATGAAAATTGGAATTGAGCAATTAGAGCAATGGCAGAATCTATCCAACAAAATGTCAAATTTTTGGTGGAAATCTCTAATTCTCATTCCAAATATACCAAAGAATTGAATGACAAAATTGTTGATATTACTTCACAATTTGAGTCATTAAATACCAAACAGGAAATACCAATTGATACAATTTCAAAAATACAAACAGGTACACAGTCAGGAAGCAGCGGTGGACCCAGCAATATCAAAAGAGATATAGCAAGTCCCCGGAAGGTGACTATAAAAAATGGCGATGAACATACAAAAGTTATCAGAATCAAAACTGATGAAGATGATGATACCCCTTTATCATTAAAAGAAGAAGAATATAGATCATTTGCCAAAATTGTTTATGAATTGGAAGAAAATGAATCATATTTTATTGTATCGGGAGATCATGTTTATCCTAGATTAATAATTACCAAAGATGCAGACCCTTTCATGGTCAAAATGGCAGCAGATTATGGATTTCTGGATTTGATCTATCCAGAAAAAGATTTAAAAGAAATTGATAAATTTGATGATATATTCAGGGCAGAAGTTTCAAAATTTGCCCAAGGGAGATCAATTTATATCAAATTTTATTCAATAAGTCCAGAAATTGATGGAAGGATATACTATCCTGCCGAACATATTATCACAATTGGATATGTTGGCCGAGATTTCCAGATTGAAGTTGGCCGAAATAATAAACCATTGCCTAAAATAATAAATCATGGATAAAATTCCGAAGAGTTTTGGGGATGAAAGTTCTTTACAACATTGCAAAGAACTTATATGATAAAAAAATTCAGATGCTTGTGCCAATATGAACGATGGACACTCCTTACGAATAATGGAAAAGAAAAATCTACTATTTTAAAAGAATATATCTAGAAATTTGATACTCATCAAATTAATGGAAGTCCTACAACAATTCAAGAATCATGCAGATTGAGGGAGTGTCCCACATGCAGACAAGATTAAAAGATTGATTTTTCAAGATAAAAGATGAATGGAGAAAAATAAAAGGGGACCTACCACTACCAAAGCATCTAGCCAACTGCATATAGAGCCAAAGATGGAGAGGCAATAATAGAGGAAAAGATGCCCCTTTGATGAAAAAGCAAAAAACGCATGTGAAAATGTAGACCCCAGGAGGAAAAGAATAGAGAAGCATGTGAGCCTTTCTTCAAATTCTGATGTATGCAATGATGTAATAGACCAATAATAGTAAGTTTGAGTCATGTATAAATAGAGGTCTTTGGGAGAGAATGGATCATCTCGAGTCAGAAACCATTCTCTTTCTTTAAACTTTGTTTAAAACCAGTTTTTCTGGAAACCCCTTGTATACAATAGAAACCTTGTATAAATCATTATATAAATAAAATTTTAATCTTTTGATATCAGAAAATATGAGTTTCTAAACTTCTTATCCCATAGATTCTTGACAGATTGAAGAAGATAATCTCTTTCTTACTTTAACAAAGAGAGAATTTTCTTTACTTAAGATCCTTATTCTTAATTCTAAGAAAAGATACAGTGAGGGCAAGAAGTTGAAATAGCAGAATTTCCATTGAGGCAAAAGGCCGTTTGAGGGAGCAGTTTGTAGATTCAGAGCTTGAAGGTCACTCGGTTCTAAGAATACAGATTTAAGATCAAAAGTAAGGTAAAATAATTGTCTTTGTTAAATTTAGAAAGAATTCTTCTAATATCTTGAAAGAATCGTAGGGATTATTACTTATCATGTTTGTAAAAATTTATCTATCATGTTATTATTATCATAAAGCTTGTAAGGACTTATCTATATGATGCCAGGCTATACAATCAAGGGATTAGATAATCTGTTAGAAAGATTATTAGAAAAAATAAAAAGTTTTTTTTCTCAACTAGAAACTATGGATATATCGTCTAGGGAATATGATAATCTTAAAGAATTATATGACAATATTTATTACAGATTATGCTAATTTATTAGATCAAAGGATGGAACTATATATTAAAATTTGAAATGAAAGAAATAAAAGAATTTTGAAACTATCCCAATAAATCAGGATATTTTGTGCAAAATATGACAAGTCATTTCATTAAGGGTATTATAGACATTTTGACAAGAATGAATAGTGATAGGCCATTTAGAAAAATCCCCCGAAAAAAAAGAAGGAAAAGAGAATGACATCATTCTCAGTAAATACCATATGGCGAGTCCTCTCCGACTGCTCGACGTTAATATATTAGTTTGGTCTACTTATGTTGAATGTCCTGCTTCTTGTTCTCTTATCTACCAATATTTAGTTTGTGGGGCTTATTTTATGTTATCTTCTACATTGATGTGTTGAATATGTTCACATTAGCATAACCAGTTAGACTCAGTACCCAAATAAACAATTATCCATTCCAATTAATTGATCAAATCATACGCATATACTCATTAATCATCACAACTATGAGCACAAAACCCTCAATTGAGTGAAGTGTTGAACTGCTGTTGAACCATATTCATCAATCATCCATTACAATTGTCTACAAAAATTAAATTTAGATTGTAATTCAAACTTGCACATTTCTTTTTCTTATATTTATAATTTTCTCAAATTTCAACTAAATTTTCAAGTTAATTTATCCAAAAAAAATTTTAAGTCTTGGCAATTATTTAATCTACTCTATTGATACTTGTGTTATTTTGTTCTACTTTGTGTTGTGTTCCCTTAAATCTTTCATGGACTATATTTTTTGTTTATTTGCATCTAATTTCCTAATTAATTATATATTTTTTAACTTAATATCTAGATTTTACTGTTAATTGCTAGAATAATATGGTGGATTACTTAAATGGTTGTTTTGAATAATTGACCAATGAGTTTTTCGACATATTACTTTGAAAATTGAATAAAAATATGTAAAAGATTGTCCTTTAAATTGCTAAAGATGTATTAGCTATTCAAATATTCAGAACTGAGCCTACATTCCCTATTAGTGTCTGATTCTTGATTTTTTGGGAGTTCGTTGAATGCCTATATAATTGATGCGATGATATGTCATACAAATTGGTTGCATAGTAACAAGAAATAAATAGTGATTGGTCAATATTTGGATGATGTAAAAGCATTAGATGATCCACAAAATGTTATAGAATATATCATCGTATTTGATATTTTTGATTCATTTTCTTTTATTATTTGTTATATTTGTTTCATATCATTTAATTATAATCAACGACTTCATGTATTATATTTTTATTTTTCTGGGGAAAATAAACATATGTTAAAATTGTCGATGTTGCGCCACTTATTTCGACTGAGGTTAAAATGTATCTATAATATTGTTAGAACTTTGGTTTGTAATACTTTTTTTATGGAAATTATGTATTTTTCCCTTAATTAAAAAGTAAGGGTATCAGCATTCACACTCTAACTGGGCTGGCCCACAAGATCTAGGCCATAGCAAAGCAAAGTCCAAGTCCAAGTCAAGTCTGTCTATTAATAATAATTATTTTTAGGCCATTAGTTGTTTTATCACTTAACGCTGTTTGTCACCTTTAAAACAGAACTTTTTAATTTTTATACTTTTTTTAGTCACATATTTACACAATAAAATATTTTACACTTAAATTCAATTTTTTTTTATTATCTATTTTTAACCGCACATTCTTCAAAAAATAATTATTCAAAACTCCTTTATTTTTTAAAATAATGATCATCAAGCAAGGGCTTGATTATACTGTCCAATGAATCTTCCCCATTATGAATGGGACCAGTTATTAATTTCAGACTACGAATGGACATAAATTACTTCGACAATCTTGAATTACAATCTTTTGTCAAAACAATCCACTTGAATATCAATTCTTAAATTATCGAACGTCCATTTCCATTCGTAAATCTCCAACTACATTGATAATTGGTCATCACATTAATTTTATTTTGTCGGCAATTTGGCCGCCCCATAGATCTTATTGAGAAAAAATAATAATAATAATAAATAAATAAATAGAGAAACAATGATAATAAAAATACTTAAATCCTTCATATATAAAAGAGCGAATGAATGAGCTGGACAAGTATCAAAAATATACATCATTCTGTACAGATTTTCCTCTTTTATTTTCATTTTTTTTAATAAAAAATTAGTAAAATCACGATTTTTCAGCACAATCATGCATTCACCTTTTCTCAATTCACGTCATCCTTTCTCTATTTTCCTACATTACCGATCAGGCCTCTTCAACAAATCCGTCATTCTAAACGAGGAGTTAAAAATTTTGGGCATTAAATTTACCCCTCTTAAAGAAAGCATCAAAGAAACTGTCGAAAGCTTGAAGGAGAAGAATTTTTTTGAAGGCTCGTCTGTAAATTGAGTGTTCAGTGTTCTGGGTTCCTCCAAAAATTTACTGAATAATACATAAATGTTGTTTATCAATTACTAAGTGTGTGTTGTGTGTAAAAAAAATCAAAGCTTTTACCTCCTTATTTTGCTGATTTTCTTCATTTTCATCTGATTTTGAATTAATTATCATTTTCTTAAATTTTCGTTTGATTATCGTGTTTCGTTTTAGGTTTACATAAACGGCCATGGTATTAGTTTTGTTCAAAGATAGCTTCGAGATGATAGTGAATTTTAGCTTCTGAGATAATTTTGTAAGAACTATGCTATTGAAATTAATTTCCCTTGGAAATTATTCAGCATAAAGAGGAATAGCGAGAAGTGCTTGTAAATTTCACACTTTCTTTTCATACTAAAGGGATATAGAAGACCAATCCTAGAGATTGAATAGTGATCATTGGACGGGATCAGGAGAAAGGGGTAGACGCTGGAGTTTTCTGTTGGTTTTGGATGGACTCAAAGAGAGAGATTTGTTTGGGGTAAGATTCGTCTCTAGAGTAATTAGTCTAATACCTAGGTCTGTGCTCTTCTCCCACTTCATTTTAAATTTTAAAAACTCTTTTTCTTTTTTTTTTCTTTTTTGCACATTTCATTTGTTTTAGGAAAACGTGTGTCTTCTTAGGTTTAGAAATGGTGAAAATTTTGTGGTTTTTTTTTTTTTTGCATGTTTTGTAAGGTAAATTGGATGACAGTGTTAATAAAGAAAAAGAAGAATTTGTAATTTTGTTTAAGTGCGATGACCTTTGTAGGATTTAGAAAAGCACGGAAAGGCATGCCTCTCCGCTTCATGCAGCACAAAGAGTGCACACTCACAGCGCGAAGAGGTAGTATGCCTCTTTGCAAAGTGCGATATTTTTCTTCTTTCTTTAAGTTAGGAACTCCAATTTCTCGATTTTTGGAAAATTTCTGAGGTTCTCCATTGTTTGTAAAATTTTAGTCAAATTTGGTTGGAAACGTGTCAATGAACAAAAATCAACGGTTTTGTTGATGATGTGGGGCCAACTTGGGAAAATTCCTTTGTTTATGCATTGTTTCTTTTTTTTTAGTAAGTTTTGTTTTGGTTATATCTCGATAAATTTAAATCGGATTTGAATTCCATTCGTTGGAGGATAATCCTTAAGATTATGACTCTCAATTTTAATCATTATCTTGATTTAAAAAAATTTTCATCTCAAATATTAAGATGATTAATGAATATAATATGCACTTACATTTAACATTCACCAACAAACGTACAAGGCATGTTTTCCTCACTAGTACTTAGTAAAACTTTAAAGTTGGAGAAAAACTTGCAAAACATAAAAGATAATTATTGCACTATGTGAAAAATTACTATATAGTTACACAAAATCTCTTGCACCAAACCTCAAGTACACCTAGAGACACAATCACATCGAAACTTAAAACAATAAGGATATATTTGATTGCAAGTATAAAATTTACATGAAAAGAAAATGAATTCTATGCAATTGAAATGCTTAAATATTATTTAAATGAAAGTTGTCAATTAAATGTGTTTGATTGATTTAATTTTCAACCTAAAAAATGTTATACTTGTTTATTTTTTATTGGTGGGTAAATGAGAGAAAAGGTAATAGTGAATTATCTGAAAAATAAAAACCTACATTTTATGAAGAAAATATTTTCCCTATTTTCAAGGAAAATATGTTCATATGGCTAAAAGTTGAAAAATATCAATCAAACGGTACAAAAATAGGAATTTGGGTGAAAATAACATTTTTCGTGAAAAAACTAGCAATCAAACTTACTCTAAGCAATTTAAGAAATAAGATTAAATATTAGTTTTCTCCCCTTTTTTTATCTTCTTCTTCTTCTTCTTTTTTTTTTTTCATATTTACAGGGATGACAACTTGGTCGATAGAAATTTTCCAATCCCTGCGGACAGGGCTAAAATCTCTGTCTCGAATCAAGTACGAGGATAATTGTCTCGTCCACTATCCCGTCCTTATACTCATTAATAATTTTTTATGTAATTATATTTATATATATAGTGTAATATAAAATATAGAAAATACGCTAATGGACTAAACATTAAAAGATGAGGAAATTACATAAAAGCAGGTATTTAAAAATCACAGTTCATAATCAAGGTAAGAAGTTTATTTCTTCAAAAACCAGGTTTGTAACTATTATTATTTTTAATTTAAAAACTTATATTAATCAAACCCTAAAATCTTACCCAATTTAAACCAACCACAGGCAACGCTGCCTTCCCTCTCACACGTACAATCCAGGCGGCCGACTTCCACTGCACGCGCAGCAATCTGGCGCCCAATCATGCAGGCGACCACAGTGCTTGGACCGCCACTACGCGAAGCATCGCTGTCGATCACCTTCTCCAGGAGCTCTACGCGGCTGTGGTATCATCACTACAGAGCTTCGCCGATCACCTTTTCCGGGATTCCACCTTCTTCGCCATGTTCGTGCTTGGCTATCTGTGGCGGTGCTTGGATCTGAGAGTCTCTGCAACGAATTGTGCGCGGCCTCAGATCTTTGTCGCTGCGACGAACTGTGCGCGACCTCTGATCTTTGTCGCTGCAACGATGAAGACGGCTCCGACGAATTGACCATTGTTGTGAGGTGGTGAGCATAACTCTGGCGGTGGTTGTGTTTTTGTTGTGTTTGGTGGTGGAGGTGCTAGTGCTGGCAGCCGGCAGGGGTGATGTGAGTGGTGTTAGTGAGGGTGTGGGTTGGGTATTGTAGGTGGGTTTGGTGGTGGCAGTCGAGGTGGTTTCTGTCGAATGAGGTGATGGTTGGTGGCTGCGGTTGGCATTTGATTTGACCTGGGTCGTGGGTGTTTTTGTTGGTGTTGGTGGCGGTGGCGGTGGCGGTGGCGGTGGCAGTAGTAACGGGGACTGGTGGGGATTTTGTGTGGCATTGGTGATGGTGCCGGGTGAGGGGGTGAGGGTGGCTCGAGATTGGGTGTCTGTGACCAACTAATTTGGTCCCGTGACTGTAATCTGTGACCTTGAAATTCGATCAATTGTAATTAAAAAGTAATCTGTGACCATTAAATTTGAAAATATATGACTTGTGACCTATACAATTTTTGATATGTGACCTCGAAATTATCTGTGACCTACGAAGTTTTTGATTTGTGACCTCGAAAAAATCTGTGACCAATTAATTTGATGATATGTAATTAATAAAAAAATATGTGACCTATAATTATGTTCATGTGACTATTAATTGTATAAATGTGACCTCATTATATTTAATTAATAAAAAAATTAATTAACTAACTAAAACCTGATTTTTGCATTAGTTAAACTTAAAACATGGGTCTTGAACTGTGAATAGTTAAACCATGATTTGTGAATTCTTCCCTTAAAAGATGTACTATAAAAATGTAGAGTCCATTATCTTTTTAATATTTAATAATGATTAATTTAATTAAAAAATAAAAATATTACAAATGAGGACCGGAAGTTCTTCGCCTCACCCTGCCTTGTACATGACTGACCCGCATTATTTGTTACGGGGAGTGGAATCCCCACCCTAAACTAGTTCCGCTGTCATTCCCATTAAGTAAAAATATTACAAGTGAGGACCGAGTGAGCATGTATAATAGAGATTTCAAATTTAAACGAATCTATAGATTTTTTCTGTCACTTTGATTTGATCAAATCCTATTCGACTCTTGGGTGGGTTACGAAGAGGAAAGTGAGAGCTTCAAGATAGGGCCGAAAATTGAAGCCAAAATAGGAGAGAAGAAAGATATGATTTTTTGTAATTTTTATAATTTATTGGACTGATTTATATTTTTTCAAAATGTTTGGGAGTGTGATTGCAATTTGTGCTTTATTTTTCTTTTCTTTTTTGGTTTTATGTTTTAAATAAGAGTGTATAATAGTCATTTTACGTTCAAAAATAAGGAAAATAATGTTTTGCTCAACCAAATGTTGAAATAAGAACGAAAATGTCAAAAAATGAAAGGTATGGATATTTTCTACAATTAACATGAAAGGTAGGGACATTTTGTGCCAGTTACCCTAAAAACAAAATATAAAAATAAATTTTAATCATAACTATAATGTTCTAAGAAAGAAAAAGGAAAGAGAAATATTGAAAATAAATACATATTATTTTTTGTTTTTTTGGTGAAAATCTCCCAAAATCTTGTTTTTAATGAAAGATAAATTTTGAGATTTTATATGAGTACTTTTTGTTTAAAAGTTAGTATCTTAGATACTTTTATAAAAGTCTGGAAGCTATTGAAATTTGAATACTTCAAGACTTATAGAGACTTTTAAAAAGTTTTAATTGAATAGACCTTGACTTCTGGGGACTTTTAAAAGTCTGAATTGAATATATCAATACTTTTAGAGAGTCAAAAAAAAATCTGCATTGACCCAATAACTTTTTAACTTTTTAAATCTCAAAAAGTTATTAAAAGTCTCAATTAAATACACCATCTTAAAAATATAAAAAACCAAAACAAATTTTTCATAGAGTTGCAAATTATTCATATCGAGCTTGAACTTCCTTCTTCTTTTGCATTTCTTTAGTTTCGCTCTGAGATCTTCATTGAGCATAAATTGGAAGGTGTATTCTTTTTTCTTTTTTTTATTGCTCACCTAATCAGAGCTTTGAAGGTTCTTTTTCTCCTCTGTTTTAATTTCAGGAAAAAGTATTTATCAAATTCATCCATCTTTATGTTGATGATTTTAAAGGTTCTAGTTTTTTAATCAAATTTTATTCTTGCTTCAATTTTTAAAGTTCAAGTAATTGTAGCAATTATAATTTTGAGCAATATTATTTGAAAAAATTTAAAGAATATGTGTAACGTTTAAACAAGGCATTATTTTATTTATTAATTTAAAATATTAAAAATTGAAAAATGTATAATTATGCATATACTTGTCATGCTTGATGTTCACACGAAATGCATTATCGTATTTTAAAACTTTACCTAAAAATAGATTAAACAGTAGCTTAAACAGTAATAAAACAAGTTAACAATAAAAAGTAATTCAATTGTTGTAGTTTTGAAATTAAAATATTCCCTTCACTTCATATTAACTCTTTAAACCTCAATCACTTTAATGCATCATCTTCGATATTGAAAATGTGTTTTGTCCATTTATTAGCATGCACTACTGAGAGACTGAGAGTTGGTCCAAACTCCTACAAATTGTGACTGGGAAATTTTTCCAACGGGAAACATACTAATCGACCTACAAGTATGTGAACTCATGCGAGTTAACGATTAATTTTATGATGGTACTTTAAAGGATTCATGGCTCATAGAGACAGAGCATGTTTGAGGTGGTGTCATTTATTTGTAAGCATAAGCCATACCAAACATGCTCATAATCATGACTTCCAAAAACTTATTTTCTGTCTGAGCTCAGAAATTTACTTATAGTAAATAAGTATCATAACAAAATATTTTTTTATTAATTTAATTGAAAATAAGTCATGGCTATAGCTTAAAAATAAGTTTAAAAAAAAATACTTTTATTTAACTTTTTGTTTGCACTAGTAATTTAGATGAATTGCTTCGTCTCTTGCTTAAAAAAAATGCTTATTATAAAGCAATTATTAGTCTCTGTTTGGTGGGGATTAAAATTAGATTTTGATAAATATTGATGAAAAATATGGTTAAAAATTTTTGTAATGTATGAAATATGTAGTTATTGACTTAGATTAAAATCTGAATCTTGTCTGCACCAAACATGGACTTGGTATGCTGTCAAAATAAGTATCTTATTATTTTAATTTCGATTTTTTTAAATATTTTTTTTAAAAAAAAAAAACTTGCTTTCTAATATTTCCAAACATGCTTTAAGCTTAAGCCCAACATGCTCAAGCGGGTCGGCCCACCTCCAGGCTCCAACGATAGGAAGAGAAAAAGAGAAGTGGAAACAAATCCCTCAAAGAAGAAGAAGAGACGATCTCGCAGGCTCGCAGCACAAAACCAGAAAAGGGATATCATTTAATACAGTCCATATATTACATAAGGAAAATGCTTAAATTTTCCTCTTTTTTTTTTCTCTGTCTCTCTTTTCTTGAGGGATTTTTTGAGAAAAGAAAGAAAGAAGTTAAGGTTAAACAACTGCAACAGTGCCGGTTTGTAAAGGGTATTCTTGTGAGTTTGATGTCCTCTTCTTATCCTTATTTCTCAAGGCTGTCATCGATCCAGAGAGATTCCAGCTCTTCTCTCTGGCTTCATCGTTCTCTATTTGTTGTTGTCGACATTCTACACTGCAGAACGGTGTGTCCCCTCTGTACATGTAGATGTCTTTGTTTTCTCCCAGTCGTTTCTTACAAAGAAAACAAGCTTCCAAGAAATGGGGTTCAGATAAAGCAGTAATATTTGGCCTATAAATCGAAGAGTAGTGATGCTGGTTCATTGTAAGGGAGGCCAATCCATCATCTTTCTCTATGAAATAAGGCCTTCTACCAGCCAACTGATCCATGCTCCTTTTTTTCTTTGTAAGTTGGGAAGGAAATTTCAGAGAAATAATGTGGGGTGTTTAGGGGGGAATAATGTGGAATATAAAGAGAGAAAGTGTAAACTACGGCGGGGCGGTAGGCGGGTGGGTTCAGAATCTATTGGCCAGCAATACTTTTTGCATCATTGATTGCGTGGGAATTCGCTTTAGTGCCCTTCATTCTTCTTTTATTTACGTTACAACGAAAGCCAACGTCCTTTTTATTTATTTATTTATTATTATTTTTTTTTTTTTACTATTCACGAGTCTCAGGAGGATTTTTTTTATCAATGTCTTAAAAATCGATCCGAAAAGAGATTAAAAAATATACATTTACAAAAATTATCTATATACATTTTAAAGATTTAAGAAAATATAAGTTTCAATTAGAGGTTTTTTAAACATAATCAGACCAGTTTCGATCCCACTTCCCGATTGAACCGGCCGGGGCCGATCCGACTTTTAAAACATTATTTTTATGTTGAGTAAATTTTTTATGAAGTTTATGTTTGGTAACAAGTTCCCCTCTTAGCATAAAGCAAATATTTATTTTTCAATCTTTACTTTTCTACACTATTTTAACATTTTTATTTTTGTTATATTTAAATTATATTCTTTTCTTTCTTATATTATTTATTAAAGATATAAACTTTTTTCATATTTTTTACTCTAATGAGATTAATTTAATTAAAAATACCATTGCAATATTATTATAAAATTTTTATAATTATAAAAAAAATGTGATTTTCCATTTTTCTTTCTCTATCTCTTTTTTTTTTCAAATATGATTAAAACTTTATATCGAGACTACATAAATAATTTTTTTAAAAATAATTAATTGAAAATTCATTAAATATTCAAGTGAAATTAAACGTAGATGTCGCAGTCAAGGGGGAACTAGTTTCTTCGGGGTTGGCTTGACTTGTGTTAATACAAAGGGCCAAATGGTGGCGGTGGGATTCAAATCTATGTCATGACATATTTTTCTATGTAACGGTTCAAAAAAAATTAATAAATTATTAAGCCCCACCATTTAGGCTCCATTTTAGTCTATGTTTGGCTTTCATTTTTTTTCAAAAACTCATTTTTTTTCAAAATTCATATTCAACCACACATTCTTGTATAAAATAGTTTTACACGTAAATTCAAAATTTTCCTTATTTTTTAACCGCATATTCTCTACCATACTCTTCCAAAATGTCTTTTGACCTCAGGACTGAGGCTCAAACAATGGCTAAATATTTATATTGCTAGATTTAATAGCATTTTATTTAATGTTCGTTTTTTTATACTCTTGGACAATTTATGTTATACTAATATTATAAAATTAAAGTAATATTATTGTCACATTAAGAGCTTGTTTAAACCCTTTTTTTTTTTTGTCCAAAATACATTTTAAAATAGTATTTTAATGCAAAATGTGTGATTAAAAATATGAAAAAATTTTAAGTTCTTGAGTAATATTATTTTATTGAAAGATATGTAGCTAAAAGTAAGAAAGAGAAAAATATATTCCCAAAGAATAATGTTATTTGCAGTTGCTCACTATCGCAATCACTCTACATGACACATATGTGTCGGTTAGTGATTTAATGCATAAAGCAATAAAAAACTAATATATTATTGTATCAAATCATTAACCGTCACATGTATGCTACGTAGAGTGACTATGACAGTGAGCGACTGCAAATAACATTACTTTTAGAAACTAAACACATTAAATATAAAAAAATTGGCAACAAAAGTTTATATCATAGAGGTCATTTTTATAATAATTTTTTTTTAGGTCAACTCTAATTTGTTCTTTTTAATGAGAAATCAATTTTTACAAAAAATATCATTATGAAATCACTCTATACTTTCTAAAAATTAAGGGGAAAAACAATTAGGGGCTGTTTGGGCCCGATTTTTTCACCCAAAAAATTGATTTTTTGACCGTTATTTTACTATTACAGCCGTCATATTTGACTTCTTCTCTCACAGATGGACCCCACTTTTCTCCTAACGGTCAAAAAATCAATTCTCAAAATCACTCCCAAACAAGCTCTTAAAATAACAAATATAATCATGAATTTTGAGTGCTTGTTTGGTATGAATTTTGATAATTGATTTTTTGATCGTTAGAGATAGAGTAAATCCTGCATATGAGAGTAGAATTAAAAAATAACGATTAAAATAATGAAACAACGGTCAAAAAATTGATTTAAATTAACTTAAAAGCTCTACCAAACAAGCAACTCTAGTTGCTGGAAGAAAAAGCAACAGTGATCCCATTGATTTTTAATGGTAGGGTTAATAAAGTGAAGTACGGTATTCCAACTTGCGACCCCCTCACCTAATTGCATGTGATGCTTCGCCCTTTCAAGGAGTAGACCTCTTCTACACGTCAATTGGATAGGGATTTTACGGGGGCCATCTATTTTAAATCATTTGAGGGTTCAAAATATTTTAATTATATATTTCATCATTTTCTTTATCAAAATTTAATAAAAAAAATTAAATTTAATTCCCACTAAATTGAGACAACAGTTGACGTAAAATGATATTGTCAATAAAATGAATTTTATATTTACACAATTAAATGATCTTATTATTTCACCTCAAGTCAGATGAAAAAGTTGAGAGAGATTATGGGTCTGTTTGGGCCTGATTTTTTCACCAAAAAAATTGAGGTCCCGTTTTTCATCCATTTTTATCAAAATGCATTTTTCTCTCTCTTATTTTCAACCACACATTCTTTATTAAAATAATATTACACGTAAATCAAAAACTTTTTCTTATTTTTCAACCACACATTTCCCATCAATTTACTATTCAAAAATGCATTTTCACATAAAAATTCCTACCAAACACCCTCAGATTTTTTGACCGTTATTTCACTATTCCAGCCGTCATATTTGACTTCTTCTCTCACAGGTGGACCCCACTTTTTTCCTAACGGTCAAAAAATTAATTCTCAAAATCACTTCCAAACAGGCTCTATATTGCTACAACAATTTTTATTTGATAAACCACATTATAATCGCAGTGAAACTCCTCAATATTTGGTCATTTTGTAACAATTATTTTCTTAATTTTTTTCGTCGAATTCTCATTTTCAACTTTCCATTAAATAGCACGTCTCGTCTTTGATGATAATTTATAACCAAATATTTTGTTTTCATGTTTTGAAATGAGGGAAAAAAAATTTTTTACAAGTTTTATTTATTTGTTTTTTAAAAAATATGATGGGGAAAAATAAGCTGTTTTATGCTATTTTAATAGACTTTTGAATATAAAACTGCTATCAAATACAATATGTGTTAACTAATGAAAAATTAGAAAATAAGAATGACACGGAAAATTGTTAAGAACATAAGTATTATAATGAGCAAAGATTAAAAATATTAAGGGTACGTTTGATTGTCAATATTTTTCCACCCAAATTCTTACTTTTTTGTGTTTGACTGACTTTTTTTCATGGAAAATATTTTCCTACTTTTGACCACATAACCATATTTTCCTCCAAATCAAATAAAATATTTTCTTTATGGAGAATATAATTTTATTTTTCATGGAATTCACTCTCCTACTCTCTCCCCCATCCACTCTCTCCCATCCGTCCCATCAATAAAAATTGGATAAGTATAATATTTTTTAGATTGAAAATTAGATTAATCAAACACATTTAGTTGATAATTTTCACATAAATAAGTTCTAGACAATTGAATTACCTAAAATTTATTTTCCTTCTATACAAATTTCATGCTTGCAACCAAATGCACCCAAAGTGCATGTTTGGCAGGAAATTTTCATCAAAAAAATCAATTTTTTATTATTATTTTACTATTTCAATTGTCATTTTTGACTTCTTCATTCACAAGTAAGATCTACTTTTTTTCTAACTATCAAATAATCAATTCTCATAATCATAATCGATCAAGCCTTAAGTAACATTTAAAAAGTAAACCACTTTATAAATTTAGTCTTGTTTGTCAATTTTTTAAACCACGTTCTACCGTTTTCTGTGGGCCTGGTGGTTGTCTTCCTCCTTAACTACAAGGCAGAATCATTATTTTATTCTTCGCTCACAGTCTTGGATTACAGCCTTGAGATTTTGGAAGAAAATATGATTTGAATAATTATTTTTTAAAGAATTTATGATTAAAAAATAAGAAAATTTTTTAATGTAACATTATTTTATGAAAGAATATGTAGTTAAAAATGACTTCAATAAATACATTTTTTTTTTCAAAAAATGGAGCCCCAACAGAGATATTTAAAATAATATTATCTAATACCATTAATATTGAAATACGAGACAAGTTGAAATTACAAGATAAACCTAACTAAGAGCTCGTTTGAGCCATATTATTTGTAGAATGAGAATGAAAAATAGAGTTGTTATGAGCCCCACACAAGAGATAGAAATTCAAAAATGGTGGCTTGATGTGATGGATAATGGTCATATTTTTTATTTTAATGATGTAAAAATGGGGCTCAAACAGGACCTAAATTGAATGAAAAAATACGGGATCCATTAGTTGTATATATCATATAATGCCAACTAGCTAACATAACTCAAATATTTATTATGAGGGTGCTAGAGCCACATTATTTTGGTAATAATGCATTCTTGAATAGTGTATTGATGAGAAGTGTGTGGTTAAAAAATAAGGAAAAGTTTTTGATTTGCGTGTAATATTATTTTATTGAAGAATGTGTGGTTGAAATGATGTCAAATCACTATTTAATAATGCATTTTTTGGAATAATGTGACTCAAACAGACCCTATATTTAAAATCGTCAGATCCAAATTAATACTATACAGCTTGTTTGGTAGAGATTTTGAGAATTGATTTTTTAATCGTTAAAGATAAAGTGGGTTCCATTTGTGAGAAAAGAATTCAAAAATAACGACTGAAATAGTAAAACAACGATAAAAAAAATTAATTTTAATTGATTTAAAATCAACACCAAACAAGGCTTCACTCTTAATGGAGCCTTGGTGTCATTTTCCCCAATATCTATGTTTGTGTAATAAATAATATAAAAATAAAGTTTACTTATTTTTATGTAAATTGTGATTTTTACAAATAAATAAATAAAATTTATTGGACAGTGGGCGGAATATGTGCACAGATTGAAGGCCCCGACAACTTGCTCAACACGCAGTGGATGCCGGGTTATTTTGTGGTTTCCCCCTAATGAACTGAACTCCAAAATTGTGGGGGCCCATGTCTCTATAATAGAAATGATTTATGCTTGATGTTCACCTAATTTATAATTTTTATTGAGTAAAACCGTCAGTACACCATGGTGCATGAATAAAAAATGCCGGGGCCCTCTCATTGTGAGAGGCTGTGAGAGAGTGTTGTACACTACGGGCGTAAGAGGTCTGACTTTATCGATTTTTGATAAATTTTAAAATCAAATCGTTTAAATCGGTTTGAGAAAAATTCAAATCCAAATCAAACTATTTTGAACGATTTAAAAAAAACTCAAACCTAAACCTAACGGTTTGGTTAGATTTCGCCATTTTTTTTTTGTCCGTCTACTTTTATAATTCATTGAATTCAATGTATATTTATATCTTACTAACAATAAATTTAAAACAAACCAAGCCCCTATTTGAACCAAATTTTTGGAACAAAAAATAGAAATTTGGACCACTATCCCACAAGTCCAGCCACCTTTGTTGACTTGTTGTTTCATGTGTGGGTCCCAACATCCTCTCCAATGGTCAATTTTCTCATTATGATGATATGAAAAATATGGCTCAACAGGAGCTAAATATATCTATTATAAATTTAAATACCAACTAAATCAAAGGGAAATCACAATAAACTAAAATATAATTTTTTTTTTCATTTTTGTTCACCTTTTTAGGCTAATGACGATACAATAACGTTACAATACAAATCTACTAAACTAGATATAAGACCCAAAAAATATAATGATGTCCAACAGAACCTCGTGATCATCCTTTCTAAAAAAAGGGATACAAATTAGACAAACAGAATAATCAACCACAATAATAAAGCAATTGCTTATAATATTTAAATATAACAACTACACAAGTTTACGTTTGTATAATGTTACGAAACGCATTTAATTTCAGATTCTTACCTTATTTTGCTCCCAAAAATTATTGATCTAAAACCTTATTCTTACCAAATATTATCATCGAAGGTTTAGGATCTCTTTGTCTCGAATTTGGTATAATAGATTTCAATTCAACTTTGAAGAGACGAGAAAAATCTGAAAAAGAAGTGTGTGGTGCCCATGGCTCAAGATCGTGTTGCGTGCCGATTGAAGTTCATCTAAATTCTGAAGATGAAATGACTTTTGATAGATTATTATTAGTTTCGAGATTATTAAATATAAATTAGGATTATTGGATAATAATAATATATATGTATTAGAAAATTAGAAATTGACAAAAATACCCACAAATGACAAAACGATTGAATTTTACATATTTGGATGAATTTTCAAAAAAATTCATTTTTTTCATTTTTTTATTTTTATATATTTTTTCGTCGGTCCGATTTGATTTTAAACCGTAATTAAAATTTTCAAACCTAAATTAAACCATTTAAACCGGTTTGGTTTAGGTCAAAACAATTTCGTTAATTGGGTCCACGTGGCACCAAATCAACGATTTCTAAAATGTAGTTTCGGTTCGATTTTTCGATTTGGCTGTTTTTGTTTACAGCCCTACTATACACCAAGTTTCATTCATTTTTATTCACTTAACTCGCTCTTTACCTATCTCTTAATAGATTTAACGATTTTAATGAGTTTTATGATAAGAATAATATTATTTGCACCAGTTCATTATCGTAGTCATCTTAAATGACATAAAATTGACAATTAATAATTTGATGCATAAAATAATAAAAAATTATTACATTAATGCATTAAATCATTAATTATCACATGTGAGTTTTGTGACTATTGATGCTTAAAAAACATGTCTAAAGTGACACATTTTGAAAGTTTAATGATATGACGTTGTAAGATCATTTCCACGTAACTTTTTAAAAATAAGATGCTCTCTGTTTTAAAAGTCAGCTTTTAAAATCATGTTTCAAAATACTCTTTAAATTAATATTTTAATTTAGAAAGTGGGTTTAATTATTCAAATTTTGAAAGTCAAACACACCCTCTATAATTAAATGCATTCAAAAAATTTTAATTTTCAATGTAGAAAAATAATGAAATAATCTGCAGAAAAGTTAGTTAAAATAAAGTAAAGAGAAAAATAATAAATATTTTTTGAGAATAGTAAAATTAAGTGTTAAATATAAAGAGTTTGTTGAAATACTTTAAAATTTTAACTTTTTGAATTTATAAATACACTATAAATAATAGAATATACTCTTTAAAAAATAAAGAGTCTCTTGAAACATTCAGTTTGCATCATTGATTGCGTGGGAATTTGCTTTAGCACCCTTGATTTTGCTTTTATTTAGGTTACAACAAATGCCAACTTCCTTTTTTACTATTTTTAGCCAGAATTCTTGGGAGGATTTATGTTGCGTACACACACCAAAAAAAAAAAAAAAAAAAAAGAAGAAGAATCTGAAGTTTAATTTTGGTAACAAATTCCCCTCTTTTAGAATATGGCAAATATTTATTTTTCATTTTACTTTTCTATACTATTTTAACATTATCAATTTGTTAGATATAAATTATATTCTAAGATATATTCCTTTTTGGTTTTTCATATTTTTTACTCAAATGAGGTTAATTTAGTTAAAAAAATTAATTGCAAAAATTGCTATAAAATTCTAAAATTATAAAATGTGGTTTTGTTATTTTTTTTGCAAATATGATTAAAAAATAATTAACGAGTCTATATAAATAAGTCCCTGTTTGACAACCATTGTTTGAAATCTCTTTTTCTACATATTCATTTTTTTTTATCACATATTCACACTGAAGAAATATTCTATATGTAAAATCAAAACTTTTTCTTATTTTTTTAATCATACATTCTTTTAAAAATCACTATTTAAAACATTATTTTCTTAAATAATAATTGATACAGTGAAAATTCATTAAATATTCAGCTGAAATTAAATGTGGATGTGACGATCAAGGAGGAACTAGTTTCTTTGGGGTTGGCTTTGTTTGTAGGAATGCTAAGGGCCAAACGGTGGCGATAGGATACTAATCTATGCCGTGAAATATTTTTCAATAAATTTTTGAATAGTGTATTGATGAAAAATGTGTTACTAAAAAATAATTTTTTTTTTTGAGTTTACATGTAATATTATTTTTTTGAAGAATGTGGTTAAAATAATGTTAAAACAGTGTTGAAAAATTCTTTTTTTTTTCCCAAAAAAGAGACTCAAACAAGAGCTTATATTGCTAGATTTAATAGCATTTTATTTAGTTTTTATTTTTTTATGCTCTTGGCATCTATGCTATAGAGAAAAATGACACGTGGGAACTAACAACTCTTCCCAAAGAAAAGAGAGCAATCGAAGTTAAGTGAGTGTACAAGGCAAAGAAGAACGCTAAAGGAGACGTAGAAAGATACAAAGCAAAATTGGTTGTCAAATGCTACAACCAACGGTCAGGAATTGATTATAAAGAGGTATTTGCTCCTGTTACTCGTTTAGAAACCATAAGATTAATTATCTCTTTTGCAGCGCAAAATAAGTGGAAGATATTTCAAATGAACGTGAAATCGGCATTTCTAAATGGCTATCTCGAAGAAGAAATTTATGTGGAGCAACCAATGTGCTATAAAATAAAAGGATATGAAGGTAAAGTCCTGAAACTAAAAAAAGCTTTATATGGGTTGAAACAGGCTCCAAGGGCATGTAATAGTAGAATTGACAAGTATTTTCTCGAAAATGACTTTACAAAATGTCCCCACGAGTATGCCCTTTATACAAAGGTAAATGAGAAAGGAGATATTTTGCTCTAATATAATAAAATTAAAGTAATATTATAGCAATATACAAAAAATTGGCAATAAAAGTTTGTAGCATAGAGTTCATTTTTATAGTAATTTTTTAGGTCAACTCTATTTTTTTTTTAATGAGAAATCAAAATTTACAAAAATATGATTATGAAACCACTCTGTAAAAAACATGAAAAAAAAAAATCTTTTGAAATTAAGGGGAAAAAAATTAAGATAACAAATATAATCATGAGTTTTGAACTCCATTGCTGGAAGAAAAAGCAACGGAGATCCTTTCCATGGCATTCTTGTAAGTAAATCATAATTTTAAGGGTTAAAGTCAAGTGGGGTATTCTAACTGAAACCTCACCTAATTGCACATGTGATGCTCCGCCCTTTCAAGGCCCAGTCCCCAGACCTCTTCCACACGTCAATTGGAATGGTATTTTAGGGCCCGTCATTTAAATTATACGTTTTGTGAGATTCATAATTTTTTAATTACATATTTTATCAACTTTGATCAAAATTTATTAAAATTCAAATTTTAACCCGCCAGATAGAGGTTATAGGTGATATCTAATGATAAAGTCAATAAAATGGATCTCATATTCACACATTTCTTATCATTTTACCGTTTCACCTCAAGGAATGCTATTCACCATTGGCTTTAAGCACCAATTTAGGTGACAATTACATGATATTACTTGATAAATTCATTTAAATTCAAAATTATATGACTAATTTAATTTTATCTATAAAGTGTGCCCATCTAAACTGTTACTTGATATCATTATTATTTCGCATTCAATCACATGTCACATCACATGAAAAAGTTAACCATTTTATACGTATAGCCTTATTCGTGAATTTAAACCATGTTCTACGGCCTAATGGCAATCTTCCTCTTTAAATATGCAGTCCCGTTACTCAGCCAGGTTTTATTCCTTTTCAAATATGCAGTCCCGCTACTCAGCCAGGCTTAAAACCTGGCTTGGAATCAGGGATTTAAAATTTGCTGAGGTGGCACTTGAGGGGCCAAAAAAAAAAAAAAAAAAAAAAACCTAAAGAAAAGTTGCAAAACTGCATACCAGTACAGCAAAAGGAACAAGCTTTTGTTCCCAAACCCTCCGTCCTACCGCCGCGCCTTCGTCGACTGGAGCATCCATAGTCACCGAACAAGAAGAGGGAGAAATTGGAAAAAAAGGAACTCATTTATTTCCAACATTTTTCCGTTACAATTTGGATATTGGTTGTCATCTGTTTTCATTTTGTCCTGGTTTGATTCTCAGACCATTCTCTGATTCACGGAGTGACTGAGGGGGAAAACAAACTTGGAATTGGGAAGCCATTCCCGGGTTTGAATCCAAAAGCACTGAACAATCCAGACATGTAAAAAATATATTTGGGTTAATTGTGTCAAGTTTCAGACACCAAAACCATGGCAAATTTTGATGGTCATGTTGAAATATGGAAATTATGACACTAAATCTGGTATTTGTCATGAAAATGGGAAAAAAGTACTACAATTTAAACCCGAAAGATTTCCTTGTTTTGGAAGTGGATGTATGAATCAGCCAGTATTTAACCATAAGCCCACAGGTTTAGACGGAAATGGCATAATGAAATGAGGGTTTAATGGTACTTATGAATTGAAATCAAATTCTGAGAGTGGAAATTCTTACCTTTGGGTATTCTGGGAGAAAAAAATTGGATCTGGGAGTTGGGTTTTTGCTCATAAACCCCAAAAAGTATCCATGCTTATGCTGTACCTAAGAGCTGATGCGACCGAGGGATACTCCGGTGGCTACCATTACGACACCAGAAGAATGCTCAAAACTGGAAGTAATAGGATGATCGGAGATTGAAGAACCACCGGAGTACTGTGCAATAAGTGTCACCTCAACAAAATTTAAATCCCTGTTTTTATACCTGGCTGACTAGCATTTTTCTTAAATATGAGGCAGAATCATTACTTTGCTCTTCTCTCACTGCTTGGAAAATATTTAGAACATTGAGTGTTTTAAATAAAATTTTAATAAATTTTAAAGACTTATAAATTCTAATGATTTTTTTTTTGAATTTGAATAGATTCTTACAAATTCTATTGGAATATAATCAAATATGGTGAAATTTCAAAAGATTTACTTATATGTATTTTTAATTTGAAATCCATCCAAAATTTTTGAAATTCTTCTATTAATGAAATATTTATAAATTCACTAATTATTGTGAAATACCTAAATTTTATAAGATTTTATTGAAATCTCAATTGGGGGCAGCTAAATTTTAATGGATTTCTTTAAAATTCAATAAAATCTCAATTGAAAACTCCTGAATTTAAAATGACTTTTAAAATCCATCATAATCTCAATTGAAAATACCCCCTCTAAAATCATTAATATAAGAATACCAATAAACTTGAAATTACAAAATAAATCTAACTAAATTGAATGAAAATACATGGGATTCATTAGTTGGATATATCATATTCTCTCTATTCCATTTATATAGGCTGATTCTGTTTTTCACACAAATTAAGAAATTTTATTTAATGTTATTGAAAAAGCAATTTTTGTAAAAAACTTTCCTTGTTAATCCTTATTTATATTTTTATAATTTCAAGATTAAATGAGAAAAATCTATTAAAATTCAGATTTTATCTTTATTTATATTTTTAATTACATATTTTTATCAATTTTGATCAAAATATATTAAAATTTAGATTGAGTAATTAACACAAAACGTATCTACCTTTTATGTCTATTGTGGAAAACATTCATACCTTTTATTTTTTGACATTTTTGCTCTTATTTCCACCTTTTTTGGTGCTGAACGTTATTTTCACCAATTTTGAACAATTTTACCCTCCATTCAAATAAAACAAAAAGAATGGAAAGGAAACAACAAATAACTAATTGCAACCACGGTCACCAATTTTTAAAAAATTACAAATGACATCTAGTTTCTGTTCATTCTTCTTTAAGTGTGTGAAGAACGCCAATTGACTCTAAAATTTGGCAAATGAGTGCTGAATTTCTAAAATTGAACGATTACCCAGTGTTTTTGGTCCTAAATTTGAGTTTCTTCAGGTTGATTCATATGTTTGGACACATTAGACTCACAAATTGATGGAGAATTATCCTCTTCATGCGACCGCACATTCTATGAGGTTAAATCCAAAATTGTTGCATTTGGCTGATGAATTGAAGCAATTAAATCCATATCCAACATCCTTCGACCTTCAATTATTGCTGATTGATGCAACTTGTAGATTGGAGTCGTGGAGGGATGCAAATTAAAAGGGGATCAGACAGATTTCTATTCATGTTTACTATTTTTGGATGAATAGCCATTTCAACTCCAAATTAGGGAAGACCCATATGCTCGGTAGATGTCCCATGATGATTAGTGTCCTGTGATGGTGGTCGGCGATCATGGGTCCCACCATCGTCGTCGAAAAATGGCTTTGTTGGTCGCGAGTTCACTGACTAAAAAATTGGTTGTAGATCTCGATTTTCTGGGTTGTTTGTTGTAATTGGAACATGTATGGATGCGTATTGGTGAGCTTGAATAGGCCGTGGGTTGTATGGAACATGGGCATCTATGGATTTGGTCGAATTTGCAATAATACTGTGCGTGAGGCCTTTTTTGGGCAAAATTGGTCCGATTTTGCTGGGATTTGGGGTTGAAATTTGCGTGGGGATGTTAGGTTGATGAGCAGATGGTGGTGGTGTTAAAATTCGGTGGTCTTGGTGCCGAAAATTGGGTTCCACGGTTGTTGGCACCTACGTTGAAAATTTTGTATATATTTGTAACTAATTTGTAGTTTTTTAGAATTTGGGGGCTGTGGTTGCAATTAGTTATTTGTTGTTTCCTTTCTTTTCTTTTTGTTTTATTTGAATGGAGGGTAAAATTGTCTAAAATTGGCGAGAATGACGTTCAGCGCCAAGAAATGTGGAAATAGGAAAAAATGTCAGAAAAATGAAAGGTAAGGACGTTTTTCACAATAGACATGAAAAGTAGGGATATTTTGTGCCCATTACCTATTCAAATTTTATCCCCGCCAAATAGAGGTTACATGTGACATTTAATGATAAAATCAATAAAATGGATCTCATATTCACATATTTATCATCATTTTAAGGTTTCACCTCAAAGTAATGCTATTCATCATTGGCTTAAACACCAATTTAGATTACAGTTATGAAATTACTTGATAAATTTATTTAAATGCAAAATTATATGGCTCATTTAATTGTTTCTATAAAGTGTAGCCACCAAAGCTGCTACTTTATATCATTATTCTTTCACCTCCGATCACATGTCACATCACATGAAAAAGTTAACCACTTTATACATATAGCCTTATTCGTCAATTTAAACCTTGTTCTATGGGCCTAAAGGCAAATTTCCTTTTTAACTACGAGGTAGAATTATTATTTTACTCTTCTTTCATTGCTTGGAAAATATTTAGAATAATGATATCTAAAACCATTAATATCAGAATACCAATCAACTTGAAATTACAAAATAAATCTAACTAAATTGAATGAAAATATATGGGATTCATTAGTTGGATATATCATACTCACTTTATCCCATTTATACAGACCGACTTTGTTTTTCACATTGATTAAGAAATCTAATTTAATGTTATTGAAAAAGAAATTTTTGCCAAAAAATTTTCTTGTTTACCCTTATTTATATTTGTACAATTTCAAAATTAAATAGAAAAAATTAGTTATAATTAGATGAATTAAATAAGGGTATATTAGTAAACAAATAAAATAGAACATTCTCAATAAAGAAATATGACTATATAATTAGGACAAAAAATAAGGAAAGTCAATCTATATAAATGGGACAAAAAGGGTATAAAGCCATTGGATAACATAACTCAAATATTTATGGTATTTAAAATTGTCGGATCCCAATTACTAGTCTAATAAGGCTTCACTCTTATTAGAGCTTTGGTGTCATCTTTTCTCAATATCTGTGCTTGACAAAATAAATAATATAGAAATAAATTTTATTTATTTTTATATAATGTCAAATATATTTAGAAAAAATGTGTATTTTTACAAATGAATAAATAAATAAAATTCATGCTCTAGCATTTGACAATAGGTGGAATTGGTGCACATCTTGAGGGCCCAGCTAACTTAGGGTCGTCAAATAGGCTCGTCTTCTTGGACAGCCCACTGCTTAGCTGGTGCGGCTCCAAAAAAGGCTCGATCCAACTCGATGGACCAGAGCCAAGGCTTGGGCCAATCCCAAATTTTGGGCAATGACCTCAAGCTTGGGCACGAACCAGTCTGTGCGGCTAGCCAAAAAGGGCCCATGACAAGGCTAAAAATGGCTCGTTTAGTGCTTGCTTTTTGCAAGCAGCTGTGGTGATAGGATCATTCTCTTTGCCAAATAGATGTTCTACCGTATAGAACGTATCAAAAAATTTGATTCTGGTTTAAAATATTTTTGCTATAAATATGAATATAAAATCATGGGTTTGATATCAATTTACTTCAACAATTTTCAACTTGCAGTCTTATATTTTTCAGCTCCATTTCCCAGCTTCTTAGCTCTGATATCTAGTTTCTTTTACTATAATTTTTCAATTTAAGTGTTCAAAATTTAATAGCTACAAATAGATTTTACTAGTGATGAATTTAACCAATTTAAGAGTAGCTCGAGTACTTTATGCTGTTACAATGCATTTGAAAATTTTTAATTATTTGGAGTTTATCCAAGAGTAAGAAGTATTCGAAATTAAAAGGCCAAAGAAAGAATCATCGGATTGTTGACTACATATAATACAAAAAATGTTGGCGTTTAAGATGAAATAGATATTTGAAAAACATATTGCAATTACTGTGGGAAGGAATTTAGTTGGAAGCTCGGTTTAAGTACATCTCGTTTGAATGGGTACATAGAAAAGATTTGCAAAGCGAAACTAGCCGATCTCGACCCAAAACAAATCGAACTTGTGTTTGGCACTTTTAGTTTTATTCTGTCCACAATGGGATATTCATAGGAAAGAGTTTGCAAAGGAATTGCTGCATACATGAATGCAGTTGAGATGCCTCTTTGCATGATAGAATCCATTCACTCTACCCGATTCGAACAATACTATCTCCAACTCAAATATACTCTCTATTGTAAAAATACTCTTCACGAGACACTATAAAATTATATAAAAAAGGAAAACAAGTTGCTATTGAAGTTCTAAAGAATTTAAATAGTGTTATATCGTTTATCTTTAATTTATGGATCGATAGTAACAAAAAAGGTTATATTGCTCCTACAACTAATTACATTATAACCTTTTGATTTTTCGTATAAAAAAATTATTGTATTTAGATGAGTAGAGTACCCTCATGCTAATCCAATCCCCATTCACGTTTTTTCTTTTTCTTATCAATGAATAGATCTCTTTACTTGGAAACTATAAACTTCATACACAATAGAGGGATTGATTTGCTTATTTTTAGATAGTGAATGGGGTTCTTTCTTCCATTCTATCCTATTTACTGGTACCGATCATTGATACTGGAAAGCGATTTTCTTGCTCACTGAAAAAATGTTCAACTTTCTAACTAGAACTACTATACTCTAACTCGGTATAATGATAACGTATTAGCCAGTTAGTTATTGGAAGAATTTCTTATGTTGGAAGAACAAGTTCTTTCTTTGACCTTCCCAAAAGCTTCTTCCACTTTGCGGATACATGGCTTTAAAAGAGATTATATAAGTATTCAGTATGCAAGAAATAGTTCGAAGTTTTACTTTTGACAATCTATTGTGAATAAACTTATTATTAAAAAATTTATTGGTGATCTTAACCCAGTATTTGGAGGTTTTATTTTTATTTTTATCAACATTGTGTATACCACATTATCAATTTGATTGTAAGAGATGGTTTAAAGCATATGAAAAGGACAATTAGATAAAACTAAATAAGCAATAAATTTTATTACTGTGTCACCATCAAGAAAACAAATATTTAATAGTTTGCATGCAGAGCATGATTTACAAGAGAGATTATTTGTCATTGATGTAAGACATAAATAGAACTCTACATGCCTTATGTTGCAATCGTATGTGCTTTATGTTACAATCGTGTGAAAAATATGATAATGTTGTTTCATTTATTATAATGGTGTGCATACTTATGAACCTGAACATAATTTGGAAGATTGAGAATGGACTATTGCATTTTGTACGAAAGGATTTTTGAAACTTTTTTTTGATGCCATAAACGCCTGTAGTGATATTTATTATCCTATATCTTCACTTATTACAATATTTTTCTACATTGCACAAATATTTAATAAATATAGGAGTTTGTCAATTTTTGCTCTTATTTTGTTCTCATTATTTTCAAAATATATTTTTCTTTATCTTATTTTCAACTGTACATTTTTCAATAAAATAATATTATACTTAAATCAATTTTTTTAACGACACATTCTTCATCAAAATACTATTTCAAAATATATTTTAGTAAAAAAAAAGGCTCAAATAGGCTCTTTGTTGATGTAGTCTTGTTTATGGAGTTAAAATTTCACAAATATTGAGAAGAATTGCCATTTTTATTTCTTTTAGTTTTGGTGATGAATCCTCAAATTAGTTTAATTGGCACTAAACTTATTGTAAAGGGGAATTCTAATTACTGGAATGTGAAATTATCACATATGAATGTAGAATCTTCATTATGTGGAATGTATAAACATTATGCTGAAAAAGAAAATTAGGTCATGTTTGATTGTGCTGTATTTTTATGTGCTTGATGGCACAAATTTGGCATGGAATTCATTATCCATCTTTTGTTGCCACAAAGCAAATTCCACCGTTTGACGTCTTTTTTTTTATTTTTTTTTATTTTGCAATTGAAACAAATTTTAAAAATTATTGTAATAAATTTCATCACTTTAATTGACAATTTTCATGTAAAACAAAGCCAAATGAACATCAAAAGATAGATGATTTTCTTGAATTTTTTTTTGGCAATGGAAACAAATTTCATTCCTAATACCAGTAAATTTTATCCCTTTAATTGACAATTTTCATGTAAAATAAAGTCAAACGAACACTAAAAACACTTTTATTTCAAAATTTTTCACGTGAAAAATTATACCAATCAAACACAAAAATTTACAATTCCTAGGAAAATAATTTTTAGAGAATTCAATTCTCTGAAATTCGTTTTATTTCTACCCAAATTCCATCTTTACAATCAAACGGACCCTTAAAACAGTTATAGTTCCCAAAATGCCTTTCAAGAAATATTGCAAGTGGTTCAGATGATTTATGGAATTTTCATATTTTGTTGAAAAAGTTTACATATTTTGCATTTTTTTACAATGTTCAATGCATTTTGTTAAAAGTCAACTTTGACACAACAGTCAAAGAAAGTAGTTGAAAGTGGCATGTTTCTTAAATTTAGCAAATTTAGTGCCTGCTGTTAAAACCTTTTACAATGCGCATATTTGGCAGTGTTCACATATTATTGTCAAATTCTCCTATTTTAGCAATGTCACGTGTTGGTAAAAATATATTGTTCAATATTTTTGATAACATGCTTTGACTGTTTCTGAATTTTTATTTTCCGATAACTTTCTTTGCACATTGTGATTAATCCCAACGTTCTATGAGTTAGTGTTTCTATTACAGATTTTCATTAGATCATTTAGTGATAAATTGAAACTAATTTAAGACTTGCGATTATAAGATCATGGAAAAAAACGTTATATGATACCATGAGTGAGAACTTTGTACTTTCATAATAATGTCTTCGGTGACAATCAAGACAACAAATATTATTTACGATGATTTATATTTTTTGTTGATATGTGTTTTCTGTTTATTGATATTATTTGCAATTAGGTATGATGCCTTAGCATCTAATTTTATTCTGATTTCTTTCACATCTCGAGATAATGCAAAAATAATAATAATAATAAATAAATAAACAAAACAATTGTATGACTATCTTGTTTTTCAAAAACTAAAGATAAAGGAAGAAGGAAGAAAATCCAAGAACGTGAACAATTTATAGACCTTTTATCAACTTGATTTTCTTGCTTTCATGAAATGGACATATCTAGATATAGACAAGGGCGGATAAAACACTTGGCGAGCTAGCGTGGCCGCTCGTGCTGGATCCGTCGGGGAAAAATTTAGTGAAGGTTTATGTTAAATATTTATCTATATATATTTTGTGCAAAAAATTTAATATAAGTGATATGTGGATTGAGTGGTTGCGTCCTTACCTTTGCATTAAAATACACACAAGCTCGATTCCCTTGGCTTGCACAATGCTTTTTAATTTTTAAACACAATAATTTAATATTAATTAAATATTGTACCAGCCTCCAGCGAGCAAGGATAGCTCAGGTGGTAAAGAGGTTCTTCTTAGTACGTAAAAAGTTTGGGGTTCAATTCCATATCTGTCCACTTTGTTGTTTAATTTTTTTTTTTCACAATAAATAATAACTAAACAGCTATAATTTTCTTTTTTGAAATAATTTCTTTAAAAAATTTATTCACTCAAATTATTACTTCATAATATAGATACTTTTATCATTATGTTTAATCAATTTATTTTATAAAATTCAAATTTGGACAACCTAAGAATTGCTCTTTATTCTTTTAAGAGTTTGGAAAACAATTTTATTTTGGGGTAAAAAAATAGTTCTAGCTCTAAAAATCATTGTTTTCAAAATTTGGTTTTGTTTATTTTTTTATTTATGACTCATGAATAATGATTTCAATTTGGCATTAAAATGAGAATTGTAAATTTGTGGTTGGGATAAATAATTCATATTGTATGAGTCATTGAGTTATGAGTTATAATATATCATTTATGAGTTTTGATTTGTCATTTGAGAATTTATGTTTAGGAATTTAGGATAAGTGAAAAAAAATAATACTTGAGAAGATGTTGGGCTCAATTCAACCATGTGTGCTTTGTTTTTTAATCAATTCTAATTGAAAAAAAAAAATTGGGGCATTTTTGCAGATTATTGAATGATTTTTTCAACCGAAACGAAAGTCCATATCTATTTATTCTAATTCTAGTGGTTCATCTCGTTCTTTTAGGTCTAGTCCATACGATGTTTTGAATATTATAAATGACCATGTTTCGCTATCACGGAGTTGACAGTAAATATTCAACTTTTATGATCCGCCCTAGTTGAACTCGAAGCCTAGATTCGTCCCTGGATATAGATCTTGAAAAAACAGGCATTGTGGATCAAAAAACAGAAAAATGATTGTTCTACTTAGATTGCAGTCTAGTAATCATTTTGATTATTTTTGCCTAGTTTTGTTCATTGGTGTTACACCACTTTATGTTCCAAATGCTTTCCTTTTGGGTTGTTAGCGTGTATCTTGTTCTTTTGTAGAGTCTGGTTGTAAATTGGAGTGCGTGGGGTTTTTGTTGTGGGGGGGGGGGGGGGGGGGGGGGAAAAAATTCATCTGATGCAGCGACGTCTCAAATCAAAGCATGGCTGAGGATATTCAACCTCTATTGAAAGTCATTCATGATACCAAAAACCTTTACTGTTAGGAATTAGATGCTACTAATTTTGCCAGAATTAGTGGGATGCAAAATAATTTAAAATAAAAATAAATAAAAGTTGCAAAAATAAGTACAAGTACGACACAAGAATTTACGATGTTCAACAATCGTGCATACGTCCACAAACCCATACCAATTTTTAACTATATCAACAAGAGAAAACAGAAGTACACTCTAAATTTTATTTGTATACGCAGAGACAATCTCTCAATTTTCTCTCATTTAACTCTCTGCACAATGCTACTAACTCTCTGTATTTCTCCTCTCTCAATTTCATTCTACACATTCCATTTATAGAGAATTGACAGGAGACATAATCTTTCTGTATTAGACAATTTTGCTCCAATTACGTGCATATCCATTCAGTAAATTTAATACATTGCCAATTGTGTCCGAAATTTGAGAAGAGCCCATGCATGATTTTTTTGTGGTAAATGCAAAGAAAATTTTCCTACCTAACTTTGAAACGTGTGATCCAACTTTAAGAAAATGTGAAGCATAAATATTAGGCTCCAATAATGGCCTACACTATTCAACAATCTCTCATTTGGAGACTAATGTGGCTTTACATTGAAACATCCTACAATCCTTGTGCAAGCAGTTTCGTTTTAGTGAAATGGTGTGGATCATTTCTTCAATCTTCATTCTTGAAGACCAATTGAAGTTGAGCACAACTTCAGTTTTTCTATAATTATCGTCTTGGTTAACGTGTCGACTGGGTTTCTGCTACTTTGGATCGTTTCCAATGTTAATACTCTATCCTTCAAGAGTGATCTGATGAAGTAATAACGAAATTCTATGTGCTTAGTTCTTGAATGAAATGTTGAATTCTTGGTCGGATGTATAGCACTTTGGCTAGCACTATGCAGAACATTCATCACATGCTTGAAACCCAATTCCAGTAACAAACCTTGTAACCAAATCATCTCTTTGCTAGTTTCAATTACTGCCACGTACTTTGCCTCTATAGTAGATAAAGCAACTATCTTCTATTTTTGTGAAACCCAAACCGCTACAATAGTACTAATTGTGAATGGATAATTGGCGGTGTTTTTTTCGTGATTGACCTATCGAGCAAAATCCACGTCTACAAAACCTTATAGTGTCCCTGTAGATATTTCAATACCATTTCATTGTTTCTTAGTGCTATTTTCCTGGATTGGTCATGAATCTGCTCACAACTCCCACTTCACGAGCAATATCCGATCTTGTACAGACCATGGCATACATCAAACTTCCAATGGCTGAGCCATATGGAATATTAGCAATGAACATTTTTTTCTGGCTTCGAATACTAGTCGTCAGATAGACAGAAGTGATTAGCTAATGGAAACTAACTGCCTTTACATAATTCATGTTGAACCTCTGCAAAACTTGACTAATGTACTTGCCTGGGATAACTGTAAAATATCCATTTGCTCGTCCCTAGAAATTCTCATCCTAAGAATTTGCTTAGCTAGGCCCAAGTCCTTCATTTCAAATTATGTTGACAATTGCTTCTTTAATTTCTGGATTTGGTTTATGTCTGATATTGCCACTAACATGTCGTCAACATAAAGTAGCAAAATAATTTAAATAGACTCCAACATTTTAAAGTAGCAACAATGGTTAGCATTGCTCTTATAATAGCCATTTTTGCATGAATTCGTCAAATTTCTTGTACCACTCCCTTGGACTGTTTCAAGCCATACAAGCTTTTCTTCAATCTGTACAAGTTTCTTTTTTCCTTTGATTGATAAATCAATTGGTTGTTGCAGATAGATCTCCCCTTCTAAGTCATCATGGAGAAAGATAGTTTTCATATCTAACCGGTCCAAGCGCAAACCCTCTGCCGCAACAATACTTAAGACTGATCGAATTATTATTAGCTTTAATACTGGCAAATAAATCTCTATTTAGTCAATTCATTTTTTGTTGAAGACCTTTGACATCTGATCTTGCCTTGTATCTCTTTGAATCGTAACGTTCCTCTTTGATTTGGTAGAACTATTTATTATGTAGACCATTCTTTCTTGCAGGCTGTTGGGAATTTACTTAAAAATGTACAGCGAAATTAAACAATTTCAATTCCCATTCAGGCTTCAGCTTTATATTTAGATAAGAACTGTGATGAGAAATATACATTTTCTTGATTTTGCAAACTCCTTTGCGTTATTCATTTTCAGCAACTTGAATCTGCCTCTCACAGCTGTCCAATTGTCCAGCCTCCAATGGAATCCATACAGAAAATAGATTGCAACTGCTAGGATTTTTCCTCTTGTGCCAGCAAGAATAATGAAAACCTTATAGACCTCAAACCCTAGCCATGAATTTATATAAACCCAAACGGGCTCAGCCCGGTCCGGTCCACTATTTGATTAATCCATTTAATTAAACCCAGTTCGTGAATTAATTAATCCAATTAATTAATCCAATTAATTAATTCGGGAACATAAATAACAAATTCAATTGATTAATTTATCTAATGATTGTTAAATTAATCAATTGACAATTTGCAATCTTCCAATTCTCTTTTGTGTGCGACCCATTAGGTTCCCGACCTCGATACCTAACGACGTGAAATATTATTTTGATATAATCAAAATTGATAAATTAAACACCCTTTTAATTTATCAAAAATTCACACTCGTTGTCCCAGATTGACATCTAGCAATGTATCAGGGCAACACATGTGACGGGAAATATCACTTGGTATGACAAAACCAAAACTGTTCGTTTACCATGAAACTATAATCCTTTCATCAATATGATCCGATCAACTACGAAATATGGAAGTGTGTCAATCTCGATTATAGAACATATCTTTCATTCTACTATTAAGTCAATATGAGTCGAAAACTCCTTTTCGACTTATATGTATACCTTGACCAAGGATTTCGTTATTGACTTAATTGAACGAAATGCAGATCACAATCTCTTACTATCTAAGAGTGAAGAATTCTCTGTTGGTTATTCACAACCTTCATATGGTTCTTGACATACTTGAACGATGTCGTATTAGCGGTTCTTGGCAGAGTAACATCTAATACCGTCAAAGCATGACTGTCATCATACAAGGCACTATGATGACCTCAAGTCATAAGACCAATTCCACTACCGAACGTTAGAGATTAACCACTAGCACTCAGATAATTATCCATGTGGAATCTCTTAGCGGGTCTCCAATATTTTGTTCTATAACAAAACATCCACGTGTTCATTTAAGTGTCATCACACTTTAGCTCGTGAGATCAGCTACTTACTTCACAAGTAAGAAATGCCACACATGATGATCTATCTGTATTAACGATATCCATATCTCGTTACTACTTACGACGATGGTTTATTCAAGATCCAATCATACGTAATTTGTATCTCACAATCACAACTCCTTGTGATTAACAAATCACTTAAACTTGGATCTTCGGACTCTATTATTTAATATTATTTAGTACAACATTAATTTAAATAAATAATAGATCTTGCCAAAATTAAATGCATTAAACATATTAAAAGTGTTTACAACTTAAATCTATTGGATCTAGGGCATAACATTTACAAACTCCCACTTGCACTAGATCCAATCACTCATGTATCTAATACCATAAGCGTCTACATGACGATCATGTTTCTGTTGTGACAACGACTTTGTCAGTGGATCTGTAATATTGTCATCTGTGGGAACTCGCTCTATCGTTATGTCATTTCTTTGTATAATCTCTCTGATGAGATGATATCGCTTTAGCATATATTTGGATCGTTGATGAGATTTCGGTTCCTTCGCTTGTGCGATGGCTCCATTGTTATCATAATACAAATGTATGGGATCAACAATGCTAGGAATGACTCCAAGTTCATTAATGAACTTCTTGATCCAGACAGCTTCCTTCGCTGCTTCAGAAGCAGCAATGTACTCGGCTTCTGTTGTTGAATCAGCGATTGTCTCCTGTTTGAAACTTTTCCAACAAACCGCTCCATTGTTGAGAGTAAACATATATCCTGATTAAGATTTGCTATCATCTTTGTCAGTTTGAAAGCTGGCATCAGTATACCCATGAATTTTCAGTTCATTTCCTCCATAGATCAAGAACACATCTTTAGTCCTTCTCAAGTACTTAAAAATGTTCTTAACCGCTATCCAGTGTTTCTCACCCTGGTTTGCTTGAAACCTGCTCGTAACACTTAGAGCATATGAAACATCTGGTCTCATACATAGCATCGCATACATGATAGATCCTATCGCCGAAGCATAAGGAATCTTATCCATGCGACTCTTTTCATCATGTGTTTTAGGACACATATCTTTTGAGAGGTAAATCTCATGCGACATGGGACACAAACCTCTTTTAGACTCTTCCATATTAAATCTTCTCAAGATTTTATCTATGTACGAAGATTGGGATAAGCCTAGTAATCTTTTAGATCTATCTCTATAGATCTTGATTCCCAAGATGTACGCTGCTTCTCCCATATCTTTTATGGAGGAATTCTTTGACAACCATAATTTTATCGATTGAAGCATTGGGATGTCATTTCCCATTAATAATATGTCATCGACATATAATATTAGGAATACGACCGTGCTCCCACTTGTCTTCTTGTAAACACACGGTTCATCTTTATTTTTGATAAAATCAAACCTTTTGATTGTCTCATCAAAACGAAGATTCCAGCTCCTAAAAGCTTGCTTTAATCCATAAATGGATCGATTTAGCTTACATACTTTATTGGCTCCTTTGGATTCAAAACCTTCAGGCTGTGTCATGTGCACCTCCTCTTATAAGTTTCCATTAAGGAAAGCAGTTTTGACATTCATTTGCCATATCTCATAATCATGGTATGCAACTATTGCAATCAAAATCTGAATGGACTTTAGCATGACTACAGGCGAAAAAGTTTCATCAAAGTCAACGCCTTGTCTTTGTGTGTAACCCTTCGCTACTATCCTTGTTTTGTATGTATGGACGTTTCCATCCACATCGACCTTTTTCTTGTAAACCCATTTACAACCTATCGATTTTATCCCACCTGGAAGGTCGACCAAGGTCCAAACTTTGTTCTCATACATTGAGTTTATTTCGAATTCCATGGTTTCTTGCCATCTCTTCAAGTCAACACTTGACTTCGCTTCTGCGTAATTTGTAGGTTCATCATCCTCGACTTATAATACTTGATTAGTAATCATGAATTCATACCTTCTAGGAGGTCGAATGATCCTACTTGATTTACGCTGAGCTGGAGTGTCCTCATGGTTCTCTACATCCTGATCAAGAGTCTGTCCGTCAACAGGTGTAGGATCAGACTCAGGTTCATCTAATTGGTTAACAGTATCTGTGGATTCTTGAACTTCTTCAAGTTCTAGTTTGCTTCCACTACCCTCTCCTAGAATAAACTCTTTCTCTAGGAATATGGCATGTCTTGAGATGAACACCTTCTTCTCAACGGGATTATAAAACTGATATCCAATTGTCTTTTTTGGATATCCCACAAATATGCATTTGTTAGATTTAGCCTCAAGCTTATCTGATTCATTTCGCTTTACATAAGCGTCACAGCCCCAAACTTTCATGTGAGATAAGTTTGACCTTTTTCCTCTCCATAGCTCATATGGAGTTTTGTCGACTGATTTAGATGGGACACGATTAAGTGTGTAGCACACAGCAATTAGTGCATGACCCCAAAATGATTTTGGGATGTTTGCATGGCTCATCATAGATCGTACCATGTCTAACAAAGTGTGATTCCTCCGTTCAGATACACAATTATGTTGCGGTGTATATGGCGGAGTCCACTGCGAAAGAATCCCATTCTCTTTTAGATAATCTAAAAATTCTCCCTTTAAATATTCTCCACTTCGATCTGATCTCAGCGTGAGAATTTTTTTACCAATCTGTTTCTCTACTTCAAGTTTGAATTCCTTGAACTTTTCAAGTACTTCATGCTTAAATTTCATTAGATACATATAACCATATCTAGAATAATCATCAGTGAATGTGATGAAGTAAGAGAAACCACCTCTGGCAATTATTGACATGGGTCCACATACATCAGTATGTATTAATCCCAGCAGTTCTGTGGTTCTTTCTCCTTTTCCAGTAAAAGGCAACTTGGTCATTTTGCCTAACAGGCACGACTCGCATTTGTCAAATAATTCAAAATTAGTTGACCCCAAATATCCATCTTTATGTAACTTGAAAATGCGTTTGTCGTTAATATGACCCAATCTGTAATGCCAGAACTACGTATTATTTAGATTATCACTTTTATGCCTTTATTTTCTATATTCATAATACACGACTCATATCAAGAATATAAATTCCATTTTGCAACACACCATAACAATAAAAGATCTCATCTTTATAAAACGAACAACGATTGTCCTTAACATTAATTGAAAAACCATTCATGTCCAAACACGAAATAGAAATAATATTTTTAGTAATGGCGGGAACAAAATAGCAATTTCTTAATTCTAATTCTAAGCCCGAAGGCAGTGGTAAGAAGTATGTCTCTACAGCTAATGCAGCAACTCTTGCTCTATTTCCCACGCATAGGTCAACTTCTCTTTTCTACAGTGGTCTACTTCTCTTTAGTCCCTGCATATTTATACAAATATGAAATCCACATCCGGTATCTAATACCCAAGAAACTAATGAAATAGACATATTAACCTCGATAACAAAAATACCTGAAGTAGAAGCTTTAGAAGACTTCTTTCCCTTCAAGTTAGCGAGGTAAGCCTTGCAGTTCCTCTTCCAATGACCTTTCACTCCACAGTGACAGCATGGGTCATTAGATTTGGTATTGTCCTTGCCTGCTTTGGTATTGACCTTAGCCTTTTTGGATGTTTTCTTAAAACTTTCTTTGATTTTCCTCTTAGTGCCCTTGGAGGAATGAATAGCTAAGACATGCCCAGTGCTTTCCTTGACATTGGGCTCTACAGTTTTAAGCATATTAAGCAACTCAGGGAGTGTGCATTTGATTTTATTCATATTGAAGTTCATAATGAACTGTGAATAACTATCTGACAGAGATTGCAGAACCAAGTCAATACTTAGTTCATGATCCATGATAAAACCCAATGAACCCAGTTTTTCAATGAAACCAATCATCTCCAGCACATGAGCTCTAACTGAAGATCCCTCTACCATTTTGCACCGGTATAGTTGTTTAGAGGTCTTATACCTCTCCACACGAGATTGTTCATCATACAACTCCTTGATATGAAAAATCATAGTGTAAGCATCCATATCCTCATGTTGCTTCTGCAACTCAGGTGATATAGCTACAAGTATCACACATGCTGCAGTTTTATTGTCATCGTTGTGTTTGTTGTAAGCAGCCACCTCTTCCGGAGTGGAATTTTCAGTAGGCACCACTGGAAAGGGCTGCTCAAGGACATATCCAATTTTCTCATACTTGAGAACAATTCTCAAATTGCAGTGCCAATCGAGAAAATTTGGTCCGATCAGTTTGTTGGCATCTAGTATGCCTCTCAAATTCATATGATTACTCATGTTTCAAATACTGTAAATGACAAAAAACATATAATTAATATGTATTATAATACATATGCACAAATTCAATATGGACTTTAATTAAACGTGCTCCCACTGTTTAAAATAAATTCATGACCTACATACATAAATTATTTGAATCCACATTTGATTCCCAGTGGGCTGGGATCCCATTCGTTGTATCAAGATCTTGAGTGTACTCAACAGATCCTAATAAAACGTTTGGGTAGATATTATTATCAATTGTATCTCCATACAACTCCTAGATCATTAAGCTGACAACTCTTTTGTCTTCACACATCTTATGTGTTAGCTTAACATGCCTTTAAAACTTATCTCTTTGAGTGTACTCAACAAAAGATGAATTTTAGTTAAGTCAAACCCATCATTCAGAAATATCAAATATTTCATAGTGTCAAACATGTCCCTAATAAACCAGCCTTGAGTGTACTCAACAAGCTAAGGTCGATTTACGATTCTCGTTTTTCACTATAATGATGGAAGACAAATAATACTAACTTAATATTTTAAGGAGGAATTTAACGTGCAATGGTCTCATCAAGTATGTATATATATATATATATATATATATATATATAAGTAATAGTATGGATGATTATGACTTGTTCTATCTAATTTTCCCGAGCCAAAGGGAAGATTAGTTGGTCAATTCCTAAAGGGTACAACATTGGATCAACACCAATGCACCATCTCCATGGTGTCCACCTCTTCTTGCGCCTTCAATTAGTCAAACTGTAACATGTATCCTGTACTAGTTAGCACGTAGGCCTCAAAGAAATCAGACTCGCAGGCCCATAATAATAACAATAACAACGGACTCGCAGGTCCAATATAATAAAGAGCTCGCAGGCCCATAACAACAATAATAACAACGGACTCGCAGGTCCAAAATAATTAAGGGCTCGCAGGCCCATAAAACAACAAGAAGTAAATCAACCATTCAACAAATCCATGTGGTCGAGTCCATAATCATCCATAAACATTCATCACATAAATTTTTTCTATGTATAATATCTTATATTATATGCAATGTCTCATAAATCTAGCAATTATAGTCATCAAAACTAATTCAAACTTTTGGATCGAAATAATTAAATAATTATATTAATTAATTAACTTAATTGGCGGGCCTATTTAATTAAAATCAAATTTTGACTAAATCCCGAATTAGAGTCCAACTCTAATTCCATAACTATTGTGCGAAGTAATTTAATTAAAATCAAATTTTAATTAATTATTAAATTAGAGTCGTATTCTAAATTTTAATTTGCATTGGGAAGTGGTATTAATTGAAATCAGATTTTAATTAATATAATATTAGAATCCAACTCTAATAAAATTGAATTAATATTTTAATTTAGGGCAAAATTTCCAAATAAAATAAAATTCAATTAAGGGTCAAAATTAAATATTTAAGTTAAAATCTAATTTTAACAAAATATAAAAGTCGTCAAATTTTAAATAAATTTTAATTTTGGGTCAAAATTAGGGTATGGGTCAAACCAAATTAAAACATCATTTTAAAACCAATTTTAAAATACAAATTTTAAAACACCTTTTGAAATTGCAAATTTGACCCAATTTAAAAATTAACAATAGGGGCTTCATTATTCGTAAATTGTAGAAAAGCCCTTCATTTAAAAATTGCAAATTGACCCCCTTTCAGAAATTGCAAGCGGGGGCTTGCAATTACATTAATTGCAATGGAAGCCCTCGCCTCCAACCAAACCCAAATTTTTTTTTTTTTTTTTTGTTTTCGCCATTGGCGGCGCCTGACGGACGCCGCCCTTCAGGAGCATAAGACCCGCTGCCTTATGGTGGAGAGTGTCGCCGCCAACCAGCAGCGCGAAGGCCCGTGCTGCAGCAGCGGCAGCGGCAGTGCTTGCATCGGCGCCTGCAGGCGTGCTGCGCGCCCGCCGCCTCGATAAAAAAAAAACTTTTTTTTTTGTTTTTCAAAATTAGATTCTGAAAGGAAAAAAAAAACTAAAACTATAATTGCTAGATTCATGGATAAACATGATTAAATCAACTTTTAATTTAATTAATATGTAGATCAATTCTTAACAAATACAAAGTTGACTCTGATACCATTGTTGGGAATTTACTTAAACATGCACAGCGGAATTAAACAATTTCAATTCCCATTCAGGATTCAGCTTTGTATTTAGATAAGAACTGTGATGAGACATATACATTTTCTTGATTTTGCAAACTTCTTTGCGTTATTCTTTTCCAGCAACTTGTATCTGTCTTCCACAGCTTTCCAATTGTCTAGCCTCCAATGGAATCTACACAGAGAATAGACTGCAACTGCTAGGGTTTTTCCTCTTGTGCCAGTAAGAATAATGAAAACCTTATGGACCTCAAACCTTAGCCATGTATTTATATAAACCCAAACGGGTTCGGCCCGATCCAATATTTAATTAATCTATTTAATTAAATCCGGTCCGTAAATTAATTAATCCAATTAATTAATTCGGGAATATAAATAACAAATCCAATTAATTAATTTATCCAACGATTGTTAAATTAATCAATTGGCAATTTGCAATCTTCCAATTCTCTTTTGTGTGCGACCCATTAGGTTCCCGACCTCGATACCTAACGACGTGAAATATTATTTTGATATAATCAAAACTGATAAATTAAACACCCTTTTAATTTATCACAAATTCACACTCGCCGTCCCAGATTGACATCTAACAATGTATCAGGGCAACACATGTGACGGGAAATATCACGTGGTATGACAAAACCAAAACTGTTCGTTTACCATGAAACTATAATCCCTTCGTCAATATGATCCGATCAACTATGAGATATGGAAGTGTGTCAATCTCGATTATCGATCATGTCTTTCATTCTACTATTAAGTCAATATGAGTCGAAAACTCCTTTTCGACTTATATGTATACCTTGGCCAATGATTTCGTTATTGACTTAATTGAACGAAATGTAGATCACAATCTCTTACTATCTAAGAGTGACGAATCCTCTATCGGTCATTCACAACCTTCATATGGTTCTTGACATACCCGAACGATGTCGTATTAGCGCCCTTGGCAGAGCAACATCCAACACCGTAATGACCTCAAGTCATAGGACAAATTCCACTACCGAACGTTAGAGATTAACCACTAACACTCAGATAATTATCCATGTGGAATCTTTTAGCGGGTCTCCAATGTTTTGTTCTATAACAAAACATCCACGGGTTCATTTAAGTGTCACCACACCTTAACTCGTGAGATCAGCTACTTACTTCACAAGTAAGAAATGCCACACGTGATGGTCTATCTGTATTAACGATATCCGTATCTCGTTACTACTTACGACGATGGTTTATTCAAGATCCAATCATACATAATTTGTATCTCACAATCACAACTCTTTGTGATTAACAAATCACTTAAACTTGGATCTTCGGACTCTATTATTTAATAATATTTATTACAACATTAATTTAAATAAATAATAGATCTTGTCAAAATTAAATGCATTAAACATATTAAAAGTGTTTACAACCTAAATCGATTGGATCTAGGGCATAACACTTACACAGGAAACTCAACTAACTCCTACATTTGATTAGAGATAAGAGACTTTATCTCATCTTTCATTGCAAGATCCCACTTAATTGCATCATCTCCCTGACATGCCTCATTATAGCATTAAGGTCCATCGGCATCAGTAAGTAACAGATAATTATGTACCTTTTGTTTGGACTGTGTGGTCGAGAAGAACTCTTGAGAATAGGAATAGTAATTGAAGACTTTGGTATATCAGTCTTCGCGATAGCTTCTTCTAACTGAGGACTCTCATGTTTCTGTTGTGACATACTATTAGAGTATCATCCAACTCACCATATGTTGGATTGTCATGTTTGTCACCCGACTACACTGTGTCTCCGTCATTGTATGTCAACCTTTTATTGAATATGACATCCTGATCTTTGATGAACTGCTTGGTCTCATCATCCCAAAAAGTACTCGAACTTATCTTTACCATATCCAATGAAGGCACACTTTAGTGATTTGGGGTCGAGCTTATCCTTAGCTTTATCATTAATATATACATATGCGAAATAGCCAAAAACTTTCAATTGAGAAAGTTTTATTTCTTTTTTCGCTCCATACTTTCTCTAGTATACTGTATTCCCAACGTACTGATGGTCTGTAATTGATTAAATACATTGTTGTATTGATAGCTTCAATTGAAAATTGTTTAGGAAAACCTACATGTAATCATATGCTTCTGGCTCTCTCTGTCAACGTCTGATTCGTTTGTTCTACCACTTCATTTTGTTGCGGTGTTCCTAGCAACGTCCTCTCCAATTTAATACCATTCTGGTAACAAAATTTTTTGAAATTAGGACGTTCTTACTCTCCTCCATTGTTTGATCTCAATTTCTTTACTTGTGATCTTTTTTCATTTTCTGCCGTGGCTTACCACTTCTTAAACATCTCGAAGACTTCGAATTTATGACTTAAGAAGTAGACCCATACTTTTCTAAAATGATCATTAATAAAAGTCACAAAATAAGACTTTTCGCCAATAGATGGAACTGCAGTTGGCCCCTAGACATTTCTGTAAACTAACTTAAGCTTTTCCGGCTTCGAAATTCTACCACACTTGTTGAAATTCACCTGCTTCTGCTTTTCGAAGATGCAACTCTCACATAAGTCTACATTAATAGATTGAAGCACCGATAGTTTTCCTTTATGATGCATATACTTGAGTCCTTTCTAACTCATATGCTCGAGTCTTTGATGCCATAGATTTTGATCTTCATTATAATTAACAACTGCAATTATTCTGCAAGTACTCGTCGTGGTATAAAGAGTGCCACTCTTCTTGCGTCGTACGATGGTCATTGCACCCATTGAAACCTTCCAAATATCATCATTGAATGTTATGATTTAACTTTCGTTTGATAGCTGTCCCATAATGTCAAGTTCTTTCTCAAGTTTGGAATGTGTCTCACGTCTTTTAGTTTCCGTACAGATCCATTAAGCTTGATATGTACTTCACCTTTGCCAACTACATCAAGGTTGATCATCACCAACATATGCCTTTCCCAAATTACCTAATATATAATTCACAAAGAGTTCTCTATTTAAGGAAGCATGAAAGATGCTCCAAAATCCATTACACAATATTCTGCTTTGCTTTCCAAAAAGCATATCAAAGCATCATCTGATTCTTCCGCTATATCATTAGCCTCAATCTTGTTTTCATTTTCGTTCTTGGAAACTTGGCACTGATTTTTTAAGTGTTCAATCTTGCCACAATTCCAACATTCAACAGTTCATTGACTTGTTCCTTTTTTTTTGCCTTTACCCATGTTTGAACTTCTGCCTCTGCTTTCCATGTTCAAAGTGGCTCCCGAAGTGGAAACACCTTTTGACTGCCTTCGGATTTCCCGTGTCAGGATCATACTCAAGACATCTTCAAACTTCAAATTGAAGTTTTCGACAAAGCTATTAATTGTTGTAACTGTGTCATTCCAACTCTTAGGCGAAAGTGATTTCTACTGCATTTAGATAGTCCATCACATCATTGAACTCGTTTAGGTGTTCTCCAAAATCTTCGGCATTCTGTCATCTTCATATTAAACAACTTTTTGATTAAATAAACTTTGTTTGCTGGAGACGACTGTTCGTACATGCTAGATAAGACTGCCATAAGAGACGATGTTGTCTTTCTCATTGACTGACTTTGATAACTTTAGCCTTATCACCAAGAGCCTTTTGATCAAGTAACTCCGTTGGTCATGTCCTCTACTTTTCATGAAGTAGTTTATACAGATCCTTCTAATACAAGTAGTCCTCATTTTGCATCTTCCAAAATCCAAAGTTTCTACCATCAAACTTATCGATTTTGGATATCTTCTCATGTGTTGCCATTGCTCCCAATCAAATTTCGGAACTCTAGTACCAGTTGTTAGGAATTAAATGCTACTAATTCTGCTAGGATCAATGGACCCAAACTAATAAGAATAAATAAAATTAGCAAAAATAGATGCAAGTACGACAGAAGAATTAAGTGGCTCGACAATCATGCCTACATTCACGAACCCCCACCAATTTTTCACTATATCAACAAGAAAAAAGATGAATATAAAAATAGACTCTCTGTATTTCATTTGCCTACGCAGAAGCAATCTCTCAATTTTTTCTCGTTTAACTCTCTGCACAATGCTATTAACTCTCTGTACTTCTGCTCTCTCAATTTCATTCTATGGATTTCATTTATAGATAATTGCTAGGAGACATAGTCTCTCTCCGTTTTCACAATTTTGCTCCAATTGCGTGTCTATCCATTCAATGAATTTAATCCCATTTCCAATTTTGTTTGAAATTTGGTGCCTATGCACGATATTCTTTAGAATAAATGAAAAGAAAACTTTCCTGCCGAACTTTGAAATGTGTGAGCCAACTTTATGAAAATGTAAAGCCTAAATATTAGGCTCACTATTCATGAAAAATGGCCTACACTATTCAACAGTTTATGAAATTGCTTCTAAGTAGTTGAGGTAGAATGTTGCAAAAAATAAAAAATCAACCATAAGTGACCATTAAAAAAAAAAAAAAATAAATAAATAAAACTAAATGGGACTAGATTTCTTTTATTGCTCCAAACATCTATGGTGTTTCATAAACTCATAAACCTCGCAATAGATATTTTGAACATCAATAATGTCTAAAAGTTCTGGAAATATTCCATTTAACAAAGAAAAAGGTGAATGACCAAGACTAAAATGATATAACAATACTTGTTTATTTCTCCTAGGTAGACTGTCGACCCAGCTATGCTACTCTTAGCCTATAAATAATACAAACCGTCTTAAGAGGGTGAGAATTTTATAGACCAATCCATTTGTTTGATAATAACAAAATCACAGAAATTTTATGGACATGCAAGACATTTTCAAGAACGAACGCGTCCTTGACCTACTACAGTGACAAAAGTTTCTTTAGTATTTTAATTTTATAATTTCTAGGTCATGGAGTACAATTATAAGAACAAGTGAACAAGTTGGTCATGTGGCCTGAAGCTCTTGAATCTATAATCTGAGGATTTGAAAACTGTTTGTTGAAAAGTACTGGTTATCGGTCGCCCATGTGAGGTGACACGATCCGCAAGATTTAAAAATTCATTAAAGTGAATTGGTGGGAGTGGTTTGAATAGAATTCAAACACATAACTTACCTCAACTCCCTTCCACTTCCATAATCTTGAAATAACTTCTATCACTTGGAATTGCATGATGAGAGAGAAAAGATGGCAATAGAATTTGGTGAAATTCATATATGAAAATACACAAAAATTGGAAATGCCCGAAAATCACTATTTTGTCATGAAAACTCACAAAATAAGTCGTTTAGATTGTAGGTAATAATCCCCTTCCATTGTGAGAGAGATTGGACCATTGGAGTGCAATAAAATTGAAGATTTGGAGCTTTGGAAAGTAAGGTGATCCAATCATTTAACAGATCTTGGAATTCATCATTTCGTGTAAGGATTCTTGACCCGTAATTTATGTTCAAGTATGCTGCAAATTTCTACACTGTTACCATAGTCATAAGGTTGAATTCCTTGTTGTAATACATGCTTAAATATGGCATTACATGGTTCAACTGAGTTATGAAACTTGTAGGTAAAGTTTTCAAACCTTATGTGGTTTTTTGCACATTAATAATTATGCAATAAAATTAGTATGGATAGAAAGGTATTTGATTGAGCTTTCCAACCATGTAAGGAACTTAAATTTTGTATTTAAAATAAAGAAGTTATGTGGTTTTGAAATTTGAATGGAAATCTAAACTTTTACATGAAAATTGATAAAATTAAAAACTTCATTACATAATAACTTCTTTTACAATATGTTCCATTTGGTATATCTGGATAGATCGGTATAAAGATTGTTAATTTTCGCCTTCAAATAAAGAAGTTATGGTCTCCCAAAATTTGAGCGGAATCTGATTTTTAGCATCCCAAAGTTAATCACATGATAACTTATTTTACACTATGTTTCATGCTTCCATTTGGTATGGTTGGATAGATCTTTTCAGGAGCTTTCCAACGATATAATTAATTTTGATTTTGAAATGAAGAAGTTTGGTCGAAAATCTGAAAATTTTGCCTAATTTTTTGTCATTCCACTCATGGACAGATATGTTGATGTCCCAAACACAATCTTAAAAATTAATATTATAAAATTTGAACATACAGATGAAATCAAAATGTTTAAATTAGTCTGGATGACCAATCAAAAAAAATTCACAGACAATGTAGCATCGTTTTTGTGCCCCATTTTTTATTAATATTTAAAAAAATAATTGCATTCATGCATGTGAGGGCACGTCAGGACCCGATTTCAATTTTGAAAATTGTTATTCGTTCCTGAATTATTCTTGATTTTTCCATATAATTAAATTAATTTTTTGGGTGGATGAAAATATTTTTTATATTTAATACTTAAAATAAATTTGTAAAAAGTATGTATGTATATATATATATATATATATATATATGATTAAATTCTATTTTTTTTATAAAATCAAGAATATTTATTAAGAGGTATTTGGCTAGTGGGAATTATTTTTCGAAGTGCTCTCACTTTTTTTTTTTGAAAATTAAAATACCCCAAAAGTATTTAAAAAAGCGCATTTTATATACATTAATGAGTTGTGTGGATCTTTGATTAGGTCATGTGATGCATTATAACTTATTTCCAATTTTTGTCCTTGATGCATACTCATAGTATTCTTAAAGGGAAGGCTAGAAAAGCTAAGATTATAGAACTTGTTGAAAATCTACGTACTTATTGAAATTAATAAATAAATCTAGAACATAACCTAATGGAGTAGTGAATATTTTTGGGGTAACTTTTTCTTTGATAAGCAGAATATGAGAATTTTGATGTTACTTCCCATTTGTTGGGATTATATTGTAATAGATATTAAAGTAATGTTGAGAATTTGTAAATAAAACTAAAATAATGTGAGTTTTATTCATCGATTATAATTGAAATTATTTTCTGGATGAATTAGATATCATGACACATGTCATAATTAGATAAACGTGCATGTTTATACTTTTATTTCTCATAATGGAATTACCTTATTGAATTGCATGGTATCTATTAATTCGTGAATTGTTTTGAATGTTACGATCAATAGAAGTAGTGAGATTCTTGCACAAACCTGTTGATTGTTAGTTAAATGATAGTTCGGAGATTGGAAGATTTAGGAAGTCTCACCTAAAATTATTTGATTTACCAAGTGGGAGTTCTCAAATTGGAAGAATTAATGTAATTTTCACTAAGAACTCATGAAATTAGTCTCTAAGAGTGAAACAATAGGATTGCGAATGATGCTTGGGAACATGGTGAACTTTCGACTTTGTACCTAACATTAAATTATTGTATATGTTAATTTGGATTAATGCAAAAATGGTATATGTGCATTAATGGGCATTGATTGAGAGTGAGCATCAAAATCTATAGTTATTGACCTAAATAAAGGTGATAAACTAAACGCGATAACATTTGGCACGATTGGATTTCGTGTTTTATAATAACATGATACTTTAGAGAGAATCAACCACGCAATAGTAGACTTGACGTGGGTTATACTACTCTAGAGAATAAAGATCGAAACTTTGTCAAGTACAAGAAAAGATAGAGTGTTTGAGCATTTGAATTGTTAAGTTCTGTTATAGTGATATTTTTCTCGAATGTGACTTAGTTGAGATGGTTAACATAGTATTGGCATTTTTGTTGGTCAAATTTTTTTAGATGAGTAGTGAGGTCAAGTAATCTCTTCTCAATATATGGGAACTCTGAAGGTCATTGTGACTTACAAATTGAAGCGTTAATTTTCTCCATTGACAATATCAGTTGTTTGAGTTAAAGATCTACAACTTGATATTTAAGTCTTGAGCACATACTTGTGTAGAAATATTTTAGATTGCATAAGTCTTTGAATCTTGAGTTTTAAATAAGCTAAAAAAATGCGGGATAGATGAGAAGAGCGAAAATGGACCAAGAAGAACATATTCGATAGAAGCACATGAAAGTGGTTTTGGTAGAGGACCAATATTATAAAGGTTCAAGTGTTTCAATCCTACGATTTGAACTCTTAACTTGAAACTAGTTAAGCTAAAGGATATTGCTTATGAATATGATACTCATAGTGTTGTTTATGTGTCAATACTATACGTATTGGATCTTATCTTGTATGGACAATGGATTCAAGAGTTAGAAACCCAATTTATAAGAGATCAAGAAGTGTCTGAAGTTTATTGTCGTGTCATTGAATTTTCAAAATCGATATTAAATATTGAAAATGGAGTAGAGGTTTATATGATTGATACTGCAGCCTAGTGTTGCAAAGTAGAGAAACTGACGTCCTATTCGATATAAAGATAGTATCAAAGACTCCACTAAATTTGATTTCAGTTGTTCTAAGAGTGGTCTCTTACTTGAACTTATCATGTTTGTACTCACGGTGGTGACATTTATTATGGTTCTAAATATTTGTGGAATGGTTTGATGTTTTGAGTTGAGAAAATCATTCAAAGGTGTAAGAGCTAAACTTCTATAGAGTAAATCCATTCGAATTTATTTGCGAAATATGATTAAGAGAGATGAAGATGGAACCTCATTTTTCATTACATTTATACATGGATTCATGCATTTAGTTGTGCCTTTAATTTTCTTAAGTTGAAGATATTGTATTGATTTAGACTTTTCTGAAGTGAACTAGAAAATTAGATTATAGAAGGGAAGATTTTGAGAACTATTTGAGGACTTGAGATTTTATTGGAACTTAATCACCAATAATTATATGGTTTATTGGGTAGAAGGAATGAAATATTGCCGAATGTGATGAGGCTTAAAATAATACAGTCCAATTTATGTGTTCGGTTAAGTGCAACTTGTCACTTAATGGAGTTTTCTCTATGTTATACCTTCTAAGTATATAAGCATTGGATATGTAGATAACCAAATATAGGTTATCTTAGACTCATAATTGATTATATAAGCTCTAATAATGAGTTTGGGAACATGATTCTATTAAAAATGAGATGTATCTCTGAGATATGCATGACGGTTTAAAAAGGTACTTAAGTGAGATTTTGGATAGATATTGAGTCATAAGATGTGACATTCGATATTTTTTTCCTAGTAAGAGAGAAAATTTTGGGGAATATTATTGAAAATGATATTATGTGCACTGATGAATCAATTTTAAATATATAAGAATTGGTTTAAACTTCTAATTCAAGTGGGAGTAATATGTTACCATATGGGAGTTAATAGCTACTTAATCTCAATGATTCATTGTTCAGAAAAATAGTGGAGAAATTTGATGAACGTGAAGAAACTATATATTTAGTACATAATTCTAATATAATTTGAGATATGGTGAAAGTTCTAATTGGACATTAAGTTTATTGAGAACATTCAGGTTCTTGAAAATTATGTGAAGACTAGTGAGTTTATGATTAATAAAGCTCATTTTTTGAAGAAATGTTTATACTCAATATGAGTATATTGAGTTAGACAAACTTTTTTCTTAGCAGTGAGATTCACTTCTATACATCGATACTAGCCATGATAGTGTGCTTAAGTTTAGATTACACCAAATAGATTTAGAGACTGTACTTCATTCTTAATTGAGAATTGATTGAAGAGATCTACATGAATCGATATTAGGTTTCATGTTGAAGGCTTCTCTAGTATTGTGGTAACTTTGTAGTAACACTTGTAGCTTAATGCAATCATCTTGACAGTGGTACTTAAGTTTTAACAGGGGTTTTATGTAAAGTTTTGATGGTAGGCTATAATTCTAATTTTGATGTTGATGACATTAAATTGGCTAAGCATGAGAAGGAGTATATTGAAACCATTTTGAAATGGTTGTCCTTAGTTCCTTTTTCTCTATTACAAGAGTTATATACTATAAAGACTCTAGAATACTTCTTAACTATGGGATTGCTACCATGTTGATACTCCTATATCTGAAGGCGGCCAGTTTTCATAAATGTCCAAAGACTCTATAAGTGCACAAAGAGATATTTAGGGAACCATATCTAATACGATTAGGAGTTAGAAGTATGCTACGATGTATACTTGTCTTAACACTTGTTATGCCATAGATCTAGTTAGTATGTATCGATGTTATCTTTTAAAATGGAATTGTGGCACCTGAAGGGTATTGCTGTTAGTTATTCTATTTGTTGTCGAAGGAATAACTTGAGATTGAAATAGATATGCAAATGTCGACTAAGGATGAGAGCTAGTCGAGCAGAAATAGTTATTAGATTTGTGCAATCTTGTTATAAAGAGTAGCAAGAAACATATCTTGTAGTGTATATCTTAAAAGCTAAAGAAATTATGTGGTATAGATGTATTATGTATCTAATTATATAAATTGAGAACATGAGATCCAGATATTTATGCAGTTACCTCATGTGTTGAGGATCTCAAGTATTTGGATGGAACTAAACACCCGATGATATTTCTGTGAGAGATATTAGCAAAGAAAGTATCGTTACGATATATCTACGTAAATGATGATCTGTAATCATCATACTCTGAAAATATCTAGAGATATTCTTGTTGGTAATGTCGAATTTTTCTAGAATTGAGTAGAATATGATAATTAGAGTGTGTTTGATTACATTTATTTCCCATGAAAAATATCAGTTTTCCACCCAAATTCCTACTTGAGGTGTTTGATTGCTAATTTTTTCCATGGAAAATATTTTCCAACTTTTGAAAATATGCCTAATTTTCCTTGTTTTTAAGTAAAACATTTTATTTGGGTGGAGGTGGTTTTTATTTTTCACAAAAGAAGGAAAACATTTTCTTTTCTAGGTGATATTTTCCATGCCAATCAAACACACTCTTAGTGTATCTGAAAAATTTTGATTTAGTTTTTGTATGCCTAAAGATGAAGAATGCTAAGTTCATGTGTAATATAATAATATATTATTGAGATTACAAGATAATGATTTGCATGCACGTATAAAATATGTTGAACAAGTTGAGATTGGCTCACTCACATGAACAATTGCTTAAGACATTTTTATAGTGTACTGAAATGAGATACAGTGAACATGTTATGCAAATGATCTAGTCACCTTGATGAGATATAAAGATGAGATTACAACAAGTAATCCTAATGGATTTTGCTATCCATTAAACTTGTTTAGTAGTCAGATCGAGTTTTCAATTTGAGATTGCCTAGAAGAATGAACATAAGGATAACTCAAGTTAGGTATAAAGAATCTTGAACTATGATCTGTATGGTGTTATTTGTTTATAAAGAATATATTATACGATCTAGAAAGGGAGAAAATATCGTAGCACATGTTTTATACTGCAAGTGCTTTTATGTTTTAAGATCAATATTGAATAAATTAGTGAATAGATCACTGATTCCCCATTATGCGAGATCTTGAGGTTTATATAACCTTATGAATACCTTTATACTTTTGAGTATTTTCTTGAAATTTTATTTTAGTATTGTTACTTAAGCATGTTATTAATGGCTATGATTGATTCGATTTGATAGGATATATCTAGGAAAACAGCTGGTTTAAAGTTAAAAGGATTCAAGTAAAAAATGAAAATTATTTTACCAACATTTATATTTCACTGGTTGAACAATTGTGTTTAACCATTTAGGTTGACACGTTGTAGATTTCAAGTATGTTTTATAAATACCTGAGGGATCGAAAATACATGAAATAATGTTGAAAAATGAGTATGAGCTATAGTGAGAAGTATTTCTCTAATAAACCTACTATATCCCTAACAGATTTATACTACTATGAACTCTAATATGGACTCAGTTGTGCAAACTATTTGTCGTGTAATTTTTTGTGAGATAGACACTAAAAACGATCTAACTTGTGATATTCATTGTCGCTTGTGGTTCGAGTTAAACCCATCTTGTGTGAGTGAGATATGTTGAAAAATACGGGTCATGGGTCGTCCATATAGGGTGACCCGACCAGCAAGATTTCAAAAGTTATTAAAGCGAATTGGAGGGAGTTGTTTGAATAGAATTCAAACCCATAACTTCTCTCAACTCCCATTCATTTCCATCATCTAGAAATAACTCCCGTCACTTGAAATTGCATGATGAGACAGAAAAGATGGCAATAAAATATAGTGAAATTCATATGTGAAAAATATAACAAAATTGAAAAGGCCCAAAAATTACTATTTGATATGAAAACTCAAAAAATAAGGCACTTAGATTCTGGCTAATAATCCCCTTTCTTTGTGGTCAGGATTGGACTCATTGAAGTGCAAGAAAATTGTAGATTTGGAGCTTTGAAAAGCAATGTGATTCAACCATTCAAAAGATTTAGGAATTCATCATTTCAAGTAAGGATTTTTGACCCGTAATTTATGTTCAAGTATGCTGTTAATTCCTACACTGTTGATTTAAGGCACTTAAGGCAAGAGAATACTTCCCTGCTTGGGCAAAACTCCCAGCCCCTTTTCATTTCTACAATTGTGATAAAAAACTGCTTCAAATTTCGTATCTTATCTTTGTTCAGGTTCCCCTCTGTATTTGTATCCACAATGGCTAGATTAGCTTGATTTTTGTAACCTGTCGGGCCCTATTTCTTGAACTCAAGTGTTGAATGTTAGTTGGAAAAAGTCTCTTTTGACATTTCTGTTGGAAAATTATTAATTTGCCATGTGGCCAACATATGTAATTAATTGTATATAAATGCTATTTTTAAATTAAGCTCAAAATTAAAGTGATCTAATAAAGAATTAAATAATTGGACTTAGGGCATCTAAATAAAGTGATGTTGGATTATATATGTAGAGACCGAATACCTTTAGAATTGTATTTTATGATGGGTGAAATACATATGAAAACTATATATAGTGTTATGGTCTCCAATTCATATGCAATTTCTTGTTCTTTATGTCATTCCATCAATTCAAGAATTTAGATAGAATGCATATTAAAGAGGAAAACTCAAAACCCACAATCAAGAACATACAATTTACAATCAACAATCAAGATTATAGATCAAGAAGCAAAATCAAGAATAAGAATCAAAGAATTCAAGGAGGGAAAATTCAAGATTGAAAGCAAGAAACCAATCAAGAAGGGATTCCAATTTTATTTTGAAGATTAAAGATCCGAAATCAAGATCCATTAATAAAGAATTATTCTCAAAAAATTAAGGCATGTTTAACATTAATTAGTTTTCTTGATGATTTGACGTGGACGATCTTCGCAATTCAGTAATTAGATTTTCAAGTTTTTTTTTTGAGATTTAAAGTTCTAAAAATTTTCAACAAGTGGTATCAAAGCCGTCTCCATGTTAAAACATTAGGATTCAAGGAAGAATTTTGTGGTTAAAATTCATATATTGAGTTCTGTAATATTTTAATTTAGAATATGATTTTTTAGCCATAAATTTCGAAATTCAGAATTATTCAAGGAAGAGTTTTAGTGTTGAAACTCGTAATTAGGTTTTATATAAAAAAAATAAAAAAAAATTCGGATGTGAATGCCAAACCTTAGATAGACAAATTTTAGGTTCAACTTAATTTTTCCGGTATTAAAGAAGCACCGTAGCACTGTGGTGCCTGACTGCCTGTTTATTATAGGTACATATTCTTTTTTTTAAATCTGTTTTAATCTTTAAGATTAAAACAAAATAGAAATAAAAGGTTAAAGATTCAACAATATAAAGTAGCAATCAATTTCAAATCTTGGTATTTAAAGTTTTTTTCGTATTACTAATTTTCTAAAGTAGATTAGTTGAAGCAACATGTTATCAAAGTAACCTCTCTTTCCTAAATTAATTTATTTGGAATATTATGAATGTTTTGTGTACGTAATTCATGCGGATATTCATGGGCCCCAAGGAAGTTCAATATTTGGTAGAATTATTTGCACACATGTGACAATTATAAAGATTTTCATTATGTGAATATTAAGTTGGTCCAAAGATAGACTTAATGTTTGACTGAATTTATTATCAATATTTGATAACTATATCAAGAGTATCACTTACAAATTGATATTTCAGTCTGAAGATTAAATATTAATGTTGCGCTCGATCTCTTGTGATGGGGCCCACCATTATTTGAAATTATTGATTTTCCAATACAAATTCCCATGTAAACATGTTATTTAGGTTTAGGTTCTCTATTATGTTAATCCATCTACTTCTGCAATATCTACCAACATCAATTTAATTCCTGTGCTTGAACCAAAGTTTAAGGGCTAGAAAGAGACGATTATAACGTTATTGGCAACATAGATCTAGACTTTGCTTTAAGAACTGAACAACCACTACTCTTACAGCATTCATTGATAATACATTCTCAAGTGCCTCAACATTTCATGGATGAGACTATACCTTGCCATCCATGTCTTCGATCCAATAAGTGCAAGATCGGAGCGCTTCCTTGATGCGATATGGTCCTTCTCAGTTTAGACCCAATGTACCTACGCCTGGCTCCATAGAGGACAAAAATACTCTCCGAAGCACCATGTCGTTAATCCAAAATGACCTCTTTTTTACTTTGGCATACTAGTAACAGGCCGTCTTCCTTTGATATGAAACCAGTTTCAACTGGAAATCATCTCGTTTTTCATCATTGCAGTGTAATCGACATGGAGAAAGTAGTTCAACCTATATTGGGCTCATAGCCTCAACACCAAAAGCCATTGAGAATAGAGTCTCTCCAGTTGGAGTCCTACTGTTGTTTCGGATTGCCCATAACACTTCACGCAATTCATCAACCCATTCCATAAGAAAAAAATGAGTTGGAAAGATAATTCAAAAGACTACAATCTTATAAAAATAAGACAAAATTGGATATCTTTCGGTTCCCTCCAAAAGTGGTTTTTAGGTTCGTATTTATAGTATATTGAAATCTTGGAAGGGTTAGGGTCGAATTGGGTCAAGAAAAGAGTCAAAAAATCTAAACCTTTTTTCCACCTAGCGAGGCGCCACAATTTCTCCTTATATCCAATTTAAGCGAGTCAAAAATGAGTTGGAAAGATAATTCAAAAGGCTACAACTTTACTTCAGATGACATATTCCAATTTGAACATAAACTATGTCAAAAATATGTTTCAATCTCCGGCTAACATCTAGGACATACTTTGTTCGGTAGAAATTGATTTGTGAAAATATTTTGATCATATTTCACTCATTTTTTTACTTCAAATTGATGCCATTGATTCCTAACACTCTTCAATTATAATTTTGTGATTCGAATCAACGACTGAAAAGTTGTAATTGAATCCTCAAACTTTGAATTTCACCATTTTTCGTCATTGTCACTTTTTCTTTCAATTTAGCATCCAATCATTAGGTTTCACCAAATGAACATCAACCTCTTCTTGATTCATGGCAAAATCATTATTTTCTCCAAGTTTTGCATCATTCACACCAATTCACCTAATCTATAAAAAACACGAAAGCAAAAATCAAAATGTTCTAAAACTCTAAAAATTCAAAGAAATATCAAAATTTAGCAGTTTTAATATGATGAGTTAAACATACTCATCAAACACCCCAATCTCAATACCTTATGGCTAAAATTTAGTTAACTTGCATGTCTTTATGGCTCAGGATTGAAAACATTATATCAAATTCATAAACTACTTCAAAGTTATAGTGCAAAAACTAAATTCATTCAATGTGAAACGTGTGTGTGTGGAGAATTAAGTGCAACATTGTACATTCACAAGTTTATCCAATTCTTGACCTTATAATTCAAGTATTTCCTTTCTTCGCTCGTGAGATTCTCACGCCTCCAAGCTTGTTTTCTTTCATTCTCTTCTCAAGGGTAATCTAAGGATGATTTTACTAATTGCAGTTCAACGTATCAACAAATAATGGTTCTTCTTATTTTTTGACTGCTTCAACTTTCACAAATCAACTAAGTTACCAACCTCTTATCAAATGCCTAATCCTCTAAAACAAGTATTAGGGATAATCAATGCATGTGGTGCATCTTCTATTTTAATTAATCTTATGTGCAGGTGTCTCTACTTTAAACTTTCTAAATGACCTCTGTAGTGAGTTTTAGTTCGATGACTCTCAAGTCTGATGATTTTAACATCATGTTTTAAACATTTGTAGGTTTAATCACTCTAGTAATAAATGCTATGGACAAACATTTCACAATGAGATTGTTATAGTTGTCCTTATTGGGATCTTCTAGGATAGCTTCACAACACGACGGGTAGTTCCCTTTTATGAGGTAATTAGTGCAATGCCCCTTATTAAATAATCATTCTCGAAAATCAACCACTAAATCAAGGTTTTCACCCAATTTTCATCCTGCATAGGTATCTCACGTTCCACATGAACAAGGCAATTAGACACAATTTATCTATGATTCATAAGCCAATACATGTCGATTATATACCTCAATACTGGCAAAGCTATCTAACTTATACAAGCATGCAAAAACAATTATTTTTTCAAACAGCACACAAATCACACACAAAAAAAGGCAATTAGACAATTTATATTTTCACCCCCAAACTTAAACTAAACATTGTCCCTAATGTGAAATTAAAGGAAATGGAGGAGATCTTCCCTAAATCATATATATTTCCAATGACGTTGCCGTGCTATGATGCGTTCGATGATTCTTCTTCTACCTTCTTCCCCTAATATGAGATTTCCTACAAAAAAAAATAAACTCGTTACTAACAAAGAAGTTTTTTTTTATAATTCATTAGCTTGACATTAACGTCTTATCAGGTGGCATTTCTCTTATGTTTCCAAACTTGCGCTTCTTCAATATAGACTTCAAAACATAGTCATTAGGATTAAGAGGTGCTCAACTCCGGTATAGTCTTTAAAATTTCTTTTTATTTCATAATGTTGGGAAGTTTCAAAGGTTCTTCAATGTAGTTCTTCTTTCTGTCAATTGGATAGGCTTTTTAGGCTAAGATGAAATATTCCACTTCTTTGGGTTGGTTGTCACGTACTGTGTCAATTAGTTGGACCATGTGGCAAGTGTTGATTTGTTTTGGGCTTTCTTTGCTTGATATATGCTGAATATTATTTGCTCTTCATTAACCCACAATATCAATGTTCCTCCTTGTACATCAATCAACACTCTTCCAATTGACAAGAAAGGCCGAGCAAGAATCAATGGTAATTCTTGAACTTTTTCCATATCTAACACCACAAAGTCTATCGTAATGATGAATTTGTCTACCTTCTTCACCAATATTTCTTCAATAATCCCGTTTCTTGAATAAAGAGAGGGGCAATAGATTGAGATCACACAATGCCCTATCAATACACTCACCAATTGTGCATGGAATTGTAATCCTTCAATTTTCGAGGGAACTTCTTTTGGAAAATTGTGTTGCACTCCCCAGTCAATTTTACTGTCTCAAATTCCTCCAGCTTCCTCTTCTTTGACAACACTTCATTAAAGGATTTAGCTTAATTTGGCATTTGTGCCAAGGCATTTGCAAAAGGAATAATGATATGAATCAATAATAGACTCACAAATTGTTCATGGAATTGTAATCCTTCAATTTTCGAGGGAACTTTTTTAGGAGAATTGTGCTGCACTCCTCTGTCAATTTTATTTTCTCAAATTCTTCCAGCTTCATCTTCTTTGAAATCACTTGATTACGCCCAAAGTGCAACGCGACGGTTGTGGTATAGTTTCGAGGTGTCGTATCCACAGGGAGATGGAAAAATAGTCCAAAGGTTCAAAAGCTAGGCTTTTGTTGTGATTTTATGGAAATGTAATGTGTCAATTCAAATAGAATTCAAATAACAATGTATAAGTTAAGGAAATTTAAATCAATGTGTGAAGCAGTGAAGCGCCAAAATTTCCTCAATTAGATTGGATCAATCAATGTTAATTTTGCATGAAGATACTCAATTAAATTTTTTTTATCCTAACACTTTAATTGGAAGATTTACACATCCAAACCCTTCTTTAATTCCTTAAGAGTTAAAAGTTCCAAATCTAAATTTCTTGCACAACATAATTCCACAATTGTTTATTTAAATTAGATCCAAAATTGATCATATACCTCAAGCATATGATAGTAAAAGATCACACCAACAAACGGTTTGAAATTGAAAATCAATAAATACTTCGATCATTCGATGAAAAAAACTTGATTGAATTCATGAAAATCTAATATGAATTAATCCAATCTCAAACATGCCCAACAAACATAAAAAATCTAATTTCAGAATTTTTAACAATGGAAAAAAAATTACATACAAGAAAGAACTTTGAAAGAACAAAATCTAACAGAGTTTCTTCGTTGCTTCACCAATTAATTTAGTTTTCCATGGATTTGTTGAGCCAAACTTTAGAGAAAATTGATAGGAGATGTTTTTGTGGGGGGGGGGGGGGGGGTGTTTTTTTTTTGGGGGTNGGGGGGGGGGGGGGGGGGGGCTATCTTATTTTGGGGTGATTTAGGGCTTAAAATTCATGGGAGATCAAGTTACCATAAGAGTTTGAACGGAATTAGGAAACTAAAGATTAGGCCAAAAATTGTGCAGTGCGACTACTTTTAGTATTTTTACCATAATTTTCTCTCCCGATATTCAATTAGGTCAATTCAAAGTGCGTTGGAACGCTAACACAAAGGGATACAATTTTTCTAGAGATAACTTTTTCCAAATTCTGACTTTTATTGGGTCAAAAGTGGACATCAATCTCCGGCTAAAAATTTGAAAAATCTTTATGCGATTGGAATTTGATTTGTGAATATGTCATGGTTATATTTAACTTCTTTTGACTTCTAATTTTACCCAACAGACTCCTAGCTTGCTCGAATCATCATTCCAGCGCCCACCTGATCTTTAGATTTTTGCAACTTGGTCCCTAAACTTTAACTTTCTTCCATTTTGGTCCTTTCTCGCTCTTTTCTTTTAAATTTCATATTTTCTACCAAAATGCAACATGAATCAAAGCATAAGTATAATGAGTATATTTTGGTATCAAATAATCACAACAATGCAATAATTAAGATGGAAAAAATATTATATTTTATACTCTTATCATCGCTTCCTTCAGGAACTTTGCGCAATTTGGCATTTGTGCCAAAATTATGGAAAATGAATGTTGATGTGAATCTTCTTGAAGACTTCAGGAATTTTGTAAACTGTTTATCAAATTTATTCTTCAAGAACCTCTGTGGATTATCTGGGAATAAAATTGAGTTAGGCTGTAAAGTCTTTCTTTGTGGTGTCTGCTTCTCTTTAACTATCTTATCTTCAATATGTTTGGATCCAAAGTAGGCATCACAGGCTTTTTAGGCTTGCTCTCTTCAACTTCTTTTCCACACCTCAATGTGATTGCACCAATGCTCCCTCGGGTTGTTGATCTTTGTGTCACTGGGAAACTTCACTTGCTATTGAGAATTTATTGCAGTTGCTAGCTGACCAATCTATACCACTAGATTCTTAACTGTGGCTCCCAAGTTTTGTCTTGAAAGTTTTGATGTTGTCAAGTCTTGACCTTGTTGAACCTTGCCCTAGTCTCTGAAATAAAAGTTCCCAAAATGTCCTTCAGTGACGGCTTTCCTTCAGAAGCCTAATTATTGATGAACCCATGTAGAGGTATATTACATTCCTAGTGTTACCATACGACAGATTCTCATGGCTTCACAACCCTGTATGATAGTTATTGCTGAGTAGTTTCCTCTTTAGTTAAAGTTTCGACCATTTAGAAATTGAACTTGCTTATGAAGTAGAAGTAGCCAAAATAGAATCTGCTTTCCGTTTAGTCCGCTGTGAAGTTAATGCAGCTATTTGATTTGTGAGTGATGACATTTAAGCTTCAAGGGTTGTAAGGGGATATACTTCATCCTTGCACTTGAACGTTCACTTGGCCATTGGTAGCATTAGTCTTTGTAAAATATATCAATTTGCATCCAATTTTGATAACTATGCTAAGGGCATCTTCTAAGTAGATCATTGAATCTCTCTCAAGCCTCATAGAATGGTTCTAAGTCTGCTTGGAAACTGGCTAATTTTACTCCGCAACCCTGGCTTCAGTTCAAAGTTATTTGCAGTTACTGCACATGCAATAGCCCGTCGTTGATTTCATGTGCTTCCTGTTCTGCCATTGTTTCACGTTCATGTCTTTGTAAGTCCCTTAGAAAATGGAAAGTGCGTTCTGGTTTAAGATCAATAGGTTCAAACTTCATTGATCTTCAATAAAACAAGAACTATCCAAACTCAAAAAGTACAGAAATCCAAATTAAAATAAAAGCTACTTAGTAATAATATAAAAATGAAATATATCAATCGGCAACGACGACAAAAACTTGTTAAGAATTTTCTACAGTGTAAATGCACCGTGAATGTATGGTGTCAAGTTTTGTAATGTAGGATCAAGTACAGATCCCACATGGATTGAATATTAATTTTTTACTAAGTACTTACAAATGAATAGCACTTATTTTATCTAGAAAATTGAATTATAACGAATTCAAGAAATATTATCAAATATGATTCTCAATTATATAATTATTTTTAATCAATTTTTCAAGGTTTATAAGAATTAACCTAATGTAATCTCACTCTTGAGTATTAAGAAAAAAGTATTACTACACTTCAATATCAATATATATCTATTTAAATTTCAATATATATCTATTTCGAATTAAAATTTTGAAATTATCAAGTTCGTGGTTCTTAAATGGAAAATACTTTCTCTTGAAACTTAAAATTTCCGTTATTCTAATCATGCCCAGATTTCTCTTGCTCGAGTTTCAAAATTGACTAGTATCAAATTATTCAATTAATGGCCAATTAATTGAATGCTTACAAAATTGAAAAATCTCATAGAAAAACTAATAAAATCAAATTATATTCTCAATTTTGGCTAATCAAACCCGTAGAAGGATTATTTAGTCCTCATCATGTAGCCTTTTGTTTCTTTCTTGATTTCTTGAACCATGTCGTTTGCCTTGGGGTCATCAGATTGGGCCAAGAAAAGAGTCAAAAAAATCTAAAGGCGCCGCATTACCGCTGAAATTCAGAAACGGTGGCGTTGCAGCTGCACATCATTCAATATTGTTATCATAACTTTTTTTCTCAATATCCGATTGAAGCAATTCAAAATGAGTTGGAAAGATAATACAAAGGGTTACAACTTTAATTCAGATGGCATTTTCTGTTTCGAACTTTCATTATGTCAAAAATGGGTTTCAATCTTCGGCTAAAAATCTGGAACATACTTGTGCAGTTAAAAATTGATTTGTGAAAGTATTTTGATTATTTTTTCATAATTTTTCGTCGTTATTTACTTCTTTATTTCAATTTAACTTCCAATCATAAATTTCGTCGTCATTCACTTCTTTCTTTCAATCTTCCGGACAATGGCATTCCCTACTCTATCCACCAATGTCCTTGTAGTGGAACATGTTCCTCTGCATTGGTTCCTCGAATGGACCCACTTTTGGCCTTACACACTTTTGCCCAAATTTCCTTTAGCCACTTTGAAGATTTTAGCCTCTGTTTCTATACTTTCTTCAAACTCCCTCAAGAATTCGACAATTGCAATCATCTCGTCTATGGTTTTAACTCCCTGCAACTCCTTGTCTCACCAAACTAGCACATCCTAGGAAATAGGCAAATCATCCTCGACATGTTTGGAATTTGAACTCTTTGAAGTAGTCACGAATTATCCCCGTATGTTTCAATTCTCTTAATTTCTTGCGGTAGAACTACTACCTCTTTAGCTCCCTTTTGAACTTGTCCCAAGTTTTAATTTTGCAATTTCGCCATGCTTACGACTCAATATCCGAGAGACACATTGCAACGGTTCGTACTTTCATAGCCCTTAGTAGCAGCACCAACTAATTGACCTGTCCTTCTATTGCACAACTTCATCAGTGACTTTAGCTAGGAGATGGGTGAAATTTTCAACCCTACACCCATATAGGCCTATTTTCGTCACTCCTGAACTATGCACCAAGTGACCTTAACAACATAAGATTTTATGAAAATAAGAGAAAATTATTTACGACCTCTCAAATATTTTCTCTGTACAAGATATCCATCCCTCTCTCTCTCTTTACTTTAAATCTTTAATAGTTTATATTTTAAGCTCTACATATGGATTGTAACATTGTTGCCTAAAGACGATAACTTCTAAAACCAAAGATAAGAGACATCATCCCAATCTATATGGGTAGCGAAATATCAATGTCCTAAGCGAGGCTTGGGCATCGGGTGGATCCATTCAGGTATTAAATACTTTGGGTACTTCGAAAGGACCTACTACTATTATTATTTGATAACATTTATGTAAGGGAGAAATTTCAGCTAAGAAATCCAACAAAGAAATCCAGTTACATGACTCAAAATAGTGGAGATTAAAAAACCACGAAAAGAGGAAAAAAATTAAAACGCCGAAAATTAAATTAAAGTTTGAAAAGAAATTTAATAATGAACTAATTAAGTGAGAAGCTCTAGCCTAAACTTAATAATGAACTAATTAAAAAATATTGATCAAATACATAATTATATATTATCAAGAAATTATAGTTCACATATTGAACTCGCTCTGTTTGAGGGAAAATTTCAAAAGTGAACAACGAGTGATAACCAAAAAGGTGTATACCACACAATCCAAGCTTTTAATAAAGTTTTTAGGTTTTGTATTTTTTTCACATTATAATAAAAAATAAAAATTATATAAACAACCGATTACATTCAGCGCAAGTAGCTAATTGCTATTCTAAATTCTTTTAATGCTCCAAAGATTCTTAGGATCATTTTCTTTTCAATTTTCTACATTAATCTCTAATTCTTTAATTTGTCATCTCTAATTTTCTTCATAGTAATTTTTGGCCAATTATTAAATATTATTGGTACAATTTTAATTCTGCCAGTTTTAATTCTTTGTTGGTGACTAACTCAGAATCGACGTGGACATAGAGACGTCAGCCACAAACATAACTACAGAATGGAGTATATGTCTCTTGATGTCATTCACTTCCACGACTGATCCCATGTCAAAGCAAGTTGATTACAAAAACAAAAGACTTAAAAGGAGTGATGGTTCATAAACCCCATAGGCTCCAAGGCCAGGACCATGCCCAAAGAACAATTGATGAGCATAAAAACAACGATGGAGTGAGTTACTATAAAGCTACCTCAACAAGTTTAGACAATGCCGTCCTTTAGCTGCCTTACTATAAAGGGTTGAGACCAAGAATGAGGTTTTCATGTACACAAAGATGGGTTCAGAAGTTACCATGAATTTATGACGATAAATACCCTCTGACCATGTAATATGTACCATTATTCATTGAAGTTTCCTACCCTTTACGAGATAGAAGATGTTAGGCAATTTGTTTTCAAACGACCTCCTCCGGACTATGATGTTACTCGGTTTAGTTTTTCAGTCGGCTTAGCCAAATGAAAGAACGGGAATCCAACACCACATTCAGGACGATATGACCCAAAGTTTAATTAGGTCACTTGAAACAATCTAAATATTTTAGTGTTGCTCGTGGTCCAATCCACTTCCTTGGATGGCCTTTTAATTGAGAGAAAAACTTGTGAGCCCACTTAACTAACTTTTGGGCCTTTAACTTAACCCATTAGTTAACCTACTTAAACTTACCTTATTTGGGCTATTGGCTACAAGATAAATTGGTCCCTTGTCTCTCAAAGTGAGAGACGTCTCACTGCCTCTCTCTCTCGGCCGTTCTCGTGTGTTCTTTTCTTCCACTTTCTCTGCATAAATTGGTCCCTTGTCTCTCAAAGTGAGAGACGTCTCACTACCTCTCTCTCTCGGCCGTTCCTGTGTGTTCTCTTCTTCCACTTTCTCTGCCTCTTTGTGACTACTACCTTGATGGTGATATTGTATGAGTTTTCTTGCACATTTGTGGTCTCTAAAGTGAAATATCTCATTGGCAACCGGAAGATGAACTTGGTATTGTCTTGGGTCATTGTCGGCTTGTGGTGTTTGGAAGAGGGTATAAACTGAGCCTGGATTATCTTTGGTGATAAATACATCTTCTACATCTGGTATCAGAGCATAGGGCTTCAATTTCTATCAAAACCGGTCCAAAATCGAGAGAGAGGCGCTAATATCTAAACTGACCGAACCCTAATCTGCCAATTATTCCCAAACCCAATCTCATTTGGACAAACGGAGTCCGGACCCATCATCAGCAGGTCGGGGCGCCCCTTGTGAGGTAGCGTGCGGCGGTGCCGGCGACTGGGCGCGTGGCAGTCCAGCGACGACACGTGGCTGCCCTGCGACGTGGTTTTTTCTACCATTTCGTTTATTTTAATCTCCTGAATGTACTAATGTGTTTGGTTTAGTGTTTCAGGTCGCACATGAAAGGATGGACAATTTTGCCCCTAACCATCATATGCATTTGTTGCTGAACGAAACTACTATATTTGCTAAATCTTTAGGGCGAATAGTATTGGTCCTAAAGCAAAAAATTCGCATCTCTTCACGTTATGGACTTAGATAGGTCCGCTCTAGTAAATTGGCTGAAACCTTTAAATTTTCGCACTAGCAGATCATCGTGTGGGGTAATCAGGATTGGGAGTTGTCATTGCTTAGTAACATTGCTTGTGCTAGAAACTAGGGTCACTTGCTCTTAATTGGTTGATTGAATACTTGTATTTTGATTAGATCAGTATTTAACTCTTAGTGTCATAATTGCCGTGAAATTGATTATTTGTTAGACGTACATTTTGTTGCATTTTTATTTCTACTGCGTGTTAATTTCGTTAGAATTACCGTGACCTTAGCTATTCGAAAGTTCCCTTGATCTAAGACGCGAGTCTTACGAAACCCTTGAAATCTAGAACGACGTATACTGTTTGTGACCCTAGGGCTACTTTGTGTGATTTGATTGTGTTTTGTGCATTCTTTGACTGTTGTGTGAAGATGACAACTCACAACCTTGATTTAAGGATTTTTAACGGAAATGGTGACTTTTCTATTTGGCAACAAAAAATAAAGGGTATTTTATCCAACAAAAAGTTTCAAAAGCCATTGAAGGCAATTTTCCAACTGATTTTTCAAAAGAACAAAGAGAATAAGTCGATGAGTTTGCTTACACCTCAATCATTTTACACTCGTCTGACACCGTTTTAAGAAAGGTGGGTAAATTGAACACCACTAAAGAACTTTGGAAAAAATTGGAAGAATTGTATTTGCTTAAATCTACATCGAATAAACTTTACTTGCTCGAACGTTTTTTCAGTTTTAAAATGGATCCTTCAAAGGATCTCGATGACAATTTAGACGTATTTAACAAGTTGGTACAAGATATAGTTAATTGTGATGAGGCTGTATCCGAAACTTATAAGGCTATAATTTTACTTAATGCGATTCCTGATTCTTATAAGGAAGTTAAAAATGTCATTAAGTATGATAAGGATACGTTGACACCTGAAATTGTTATAGATTCCCTTAGGAGTAAAAAGATGGAAATTAGGGCTGAAAAATACGATAAGAGGAGCGGTGAGTTACATATAAAGTGGGATAGAACTCAATTTAGGCAAAATAGTCATGAAAGATATCAAAGTGGTGGCGAGTCGAGTGGTAATGGATAGAAGAAGAAGGGCAGTGGTAGGTTTAGATCAAAATCTAGGACTAAGGCTAGAAAATGGTATGACTGTGGAAACACATGGCATTATATAAAAGGATTGGTATAAAGAAAAGGGTAAGTTAGAGATTAAGGAGAGAGATGAGGTAAATGTGTTATCCTCTACGTCTGAGATAGATAACGGTGAGGTCTATATGCTTACAAGTCCAGTTGCATATATTGCTGAATTGAATTTAACTAGGGATGGCAATTTGAACCGTCAAAATAAGAAATCGCGGTTAACCGAACCGAATGGGGCGAAAAAAATCGAACCGATGGTGCAGTGGGGGCAGGTATGATTTTTATTTTTATGAACCGGTTCGTGGCGGTGCGGGTATAGTATTTACGCCGTCGAACCGAAACCGAACCGATTAAAAAAAACAAAACAAAACAAAACCAAAAAAAAAAACAAAAATAATTGAATTGATTATTGGAATTTACATTACTTTTCTATCTAGCCCAAAACAAAATCCCCCCCTCCCATTACATCTGATAAGTGTGTTTTTACACACTTATTTAGCTCACAAACATGACTTAAATATGGACAAAGTAGTTGAATTGTATCTTAATCTCATTAAATTCATACAATATAGGTGTTTTTATGGAAAAGATGGAATTCAGAAGAAAAGAGCCGAAAAAGGACCAAAATCGAACAAAGCGATAGTTCGGGGACCAAAGGTGCAAATATTGAAAAGTTGAGCTAAAGTGCAAAACGAGAATGAAAATATGCCAAGTATGAGATTGAGGACGATACAAGACGATCGGAGGAAGAAAGAAGTAATATTGGACTGAATTGAAGAAAAGTGAAAGATGAAGGGCTAAATTGCAATTAATCAAAAGATGAGCCGAGCAAGTGATCAAGGAATTGATTGACCCAAACATAAATTAGGAGTCAATATTTGATGATGGAACAAAGGAAAAAAAGAAAAGAGATCAAGAAAAGAGAAAACGAAGTTCAGGGACCAAAACAGCAAGGTTGAAAATTACAACCATGCGGCCGCACAGAGCTGAACCATGTGGCCGCACATAAGGTTGCAGGGATTTCATTGAGGTATTTCACTTGAACCATGCGGTCGCATGGTTTAACACCATGCGGCCGCATGGCTATAAAAATCGAAGAAAATTCTGAACTTGCGTTTTTAATTGAAACTCTTTCGGGGCTCCGTGAAGACGTGATATAAAAACCAAGATTCATCAGAAATAGGGTAGAACATCCAGGGAGAAGAAAATTACAACTTTTGGAGGCAAGAAACACGATCTTGAAGCCGATTCCACAAGAATTCAAGCGGGTTTTCAAGACTTTATTCAAGATTTCAAGAAATTCTCATACGGGTGCTATTCTTTCAATTTATTAATTTCGTTTTCTATTCTGTAATTATGAATATTCTAGGCTAGGTTTTCAATTTACTAGGTGATCGATGAACCATTGTTTATTATTTTAATTCCATATTTCATGAATTTAATATAAAGACTCGTTTGGATAATTTGATTAGTTTATATGCATTGATTTTCTTCCGCAATTAGTGGCCAATGATTGTGTGAGTGTTGATGACTTATTTCTTACATTCGAGAGAAGTGGAATATGTTCGATAAGGTGTAAATCAACATAGGGTCCGATAGGGGATAGAGATATACCTCTATGCTTTATGTAATTCTCTAATTGTTCACAAAACCACATGCATTCTTTTATATTTGCATCATCCATAGAGATATAGGCTGGTGGTGTGCAAGAATAGGTCTAATATATATCGAGAGAATATGTTGGATAGATTTAGGAACATTGAATTGGCAAATTTCCATCGGGTCATTGATTTAATGAAATTAGGGTTTTTATAACTTCAATTGGGGTTTCGTGATCCTAGTGACTTTTTTTTGATTCATTTCCATAAATTAGCTCTTGAATTTGCATAATTTCATTTACTTGAGTGTTTGAGTCGTTTAATTAGAGAAATTTCAAGATTAGGGTTTCTAATTGAGAAATTAGGGTTTTTAATTTAAATTAGGGCTTTTTGCATTTGGACCATATTTTCACTAAATTAGATTCGGTTAAGGCTAGATTATATAGAATTGAACTACTCAATCTCTGTGGGACGATATTCGGACTTTTAAAAATCCACTTTATTACTTGTTATGATCCGTACATTTGCGGTAGTTTTAAATCGAAAAAATTATTTCGTGAACAACATCTACATGACTCAGCCGACCAACCCACTTACCATTACCCCATAATAATAGCATTAGTATGATAGTATATAAATGCAAACCCTACTCTCCACAAACCACAAACTCACACACGGCTCCTTTTATTGTTAATTTTTTTTATTGTGTGTAGAAAATTCTACTTCTTCATCATACTCTAGAGCTTGTACAACGTTTAGCGAGAAGGAAACTAACGAAGAGGTACTTTTTTTTAATTTAAATATTAGTTAAGACCATTCTGGAATAGGTAGTATCGTTGTATTTTCTACTTACATTTCTTATTTACTATATAGGAATCAACTTTGAGTGTTGATTTATGCTAGTAAGATTTGTGAGAAAGAATGAATCAAGTAACTTCGATGCACAACAATTAAGAATAAAGGAAAAGTTTAATATTGTTATATTTATAATGTTGTTTGTTAAATTTGTATTTTACCTTTGAAAATTGGGATAATGTTTGCATTTTCATTTGGAATATTGTGTTTTTGTTTTCATTGACTTTTTTCATAAATTGTTTTATATCAATTTGACGGATGAACCTATAAAAATAATTTATTTTCGTGGTTATTAACCGAACCGAACCTTGTCGAACCGAGATACGAACCGAACCGAACCGAATCGAACCGATTTACGTGGTTATGGTGCGGTTATGGTATGGTCAAAAAATTGGTGGTATGGTTATGGTTTTGGCCGAACCGATCCATAACCGAACCGTTGCCAACCCTAAATTTAACTGCTAATTCATGCATGCATGAGTGGATACTTGATTCTGATGCATCATTTCATGTGACGTCTGAAAAGAATTGGTTTGATAACCTGCATGAATCTAACACTGGGCATGTTGTGCTGTGTAATAACTTTGCCTATACTATTGTTGGAATTGGTGACATAAATGTAAAATTTGAAACGGATTTTGTGTACACATTAAAGAATGTTAGATATGTTCCTGAATTGTCTAGGAATTTGATTTCAGTAGGGAGAATTGAAAATGATGACTTCACTAGTAAAATTGGAAATGGTATGCCAAAGATGATTGAGGGTGTTTTAGTTTCCATTAAGGGAACTAAGAAAAAACGACATCTATATCACTACTGGGGAAGTGATTAGAGGTTTGAACTCCTCTATCCATTCTGCCAAGATTGATCACACACACACACACACATGACATAATAGACTTGCACACTTAGACATTAAGGGACTTAAGCTACTTAATGAAAAATGTGCACTTGGTAATGACTGTGTGTCAGATTTGTCATTCTGTGATCACTGTGTGCTTGGTAAGCGTCATAAAACTTCATTCTTCACAAGTGTTCATAAAGCTAAAAGCATGCTTGAATATGTGTATTTTGATCTGTGGGGTCCTGCTAGTAATCCTACATCGGGTGAGAATAGGTATTTCCTGTCTATTATCAATGACTATACTAGGAAAGTGTGGGTCTATCTATTAAAGATAAATCTGAGACTTTTCATAATTTCAATAACTGGAAAAGACAAGTGGAAAACTAGACTAGCAAGAAAATCAAATTTTTAAGGACAGATAACAGCCTAGAATTTTGCAACACGAAATTTGATAGTATGTGTAAAGAAAATGGCATGATTAGGCATGAGACTGTTCCTTACACTCTCCAGCAAAACGAGGTAGCCGAAAGGATGAATATAACCATACTTGATAAAGTGCATTGCATGATGTTAAGTTCTGGTGTCCCCAAATCTTTTTGGGGTGAGGCTATTATGACTGCTTGTTATTTGATTAATTTGACTCCATCTGCTGCATTGAATGGTGACATTCCGCATGAGAGATGGTCGGATGAACTAAGTGATTATTCTATACTTAGAACTTTTGGCTGTGCCACCTTTTCTCAGCAGACTGAAGAAAAGCTGGAACCTAGAGCTAGAAAGTATGTCTTTCTAGGGTATCACGAGGATGTTAAGGGATATAGATTATGGGATAGAAGTCAAAACAAGGTTAAGATCATCGTGAATAGGGATTTTCCATTTAACGAAAATGAGATGTCATGTATTAAAGGGGAAACCGAACCTGTGAGTGAAACTGAACCAGGTGAGGAGAGAGATCGATTTAAGGTGGAGTTAGAAAAATTTAGTACACCTGCCCCTACTACTCCTAATGAGATGGAGATTCAGGTTCAGGAACCTGAAGTGGAGAACGGTAACGAAGTAGTGATAAAAGAATACCCCGAGGAAGAAAATCTCTTAGCTAATTATAATCTAGTTAGTGATAGAGAAAGGAGACAAACGATTCTGTTTTGAATCTGAGTTAGCTTTCGGCCACGCTAGTTACGAAGAACTAGTCAATTGAGAGCCAAAAACCTTTGAGGAGGTGATAAGTAGTGATCAATCTAAGGAGTGGCTTAAGGCGATGAATGAAGAGACGAGTTCTTTAGAAAAGAATCAAACTTAGGAACTAGTACCTAGGCGTAAGAACAAATCGATTGTTGATTGCAAATGGATTTTTAAGGTTAAGAAAGGTACTAGTAGCTCGAAACCCTTAAGGTTTAAGGCTAGGTTAGTGGCTAAGGGTTACACACAGAAGGAGGGCATTTATCATAATGAAATTTTCTCACCTGTTGTTAAGTACACCACTATTAGGGTCATGCTTGATTTGGTTGCACGTATTGATTGGGAACTTGAACAACTTGATGTAAAAACTGTCTTTTTACATGGTGAGCTTGACAAACAAATCTTCATGACCCAACCCAAAGGTTTTAAGGACAAGTTAAAACCTGATTACGTGTATTTTTCGGAAAAGATCCATGTATGACTTAAAACAATCATCTAGACAGTGGTACAAGAGGTTTGATTCCTTTGTACTCACTATAGGGTTCCAAAGAAGCAAATTTGATTACTGTTTGTATTTTCAACACAACGAGACTGATAATAATTATTTTTTTTTTGCTCTATGTGGACGACATGCTCTTGATTGTGTCTTCTTCTAAGTGGATAAATAATATAAAAGCAAAATTAAGTGGTGAATTTGACATGAAAGACCTAGGTAAAGCTAAGAGAATTCTAGGCATGGAAATAGAAAGAGATATGTCAAATTCTGTTTTATTTTTACATCAGTCTCCATACATATCTAAAGTATTAAATAAATTTAATATGAGTGATTGCAAACCTGTCACGTTACCTCTTGCTAATCATTTTGTTTTATCTAAAGAACAATCTCCTTGCAATGAATGTGAAGTAGAATACATGAGTAGAATTCCTTATTCTGATGTGATTGGTTCCATAATGTATTTGATAGTTTGCACTAGACTGGATTTAGATTTTGTTGTTAGTACTCTTAGTAGGTACATGGCTAATTCGGGCCTTAAACATTCGGAAGCTTTAAAGTGGCTATTAAGGTATTTGAAGGGTATGAGTGACGTAAGTTTAAGGTTTAATGCTAATAAAGAAGGTGTGAAATTGAAGGGTTTTATAGATACTGATTATGCATGAGATAGGGATGGTAGGAAATCGATTTCGTCTTACGTGTTTACCTTATCTAATTCATGTATTAGTTAGAAATCACAATTACAACACATTGTTGCACTATCCACTATAGAATCAGAATATATTGCCACCACTGAAGCTATTAAAAAAGCTCTACGGCTTAGAGGTTTATTCCATGAACTATGTGTCTTGAATGATTATGTGGTAGTGTATTTTGATAGTCGGTCGTCTATACATTTATGCAAGAAACCCTTTTTCACGAGCGCACTAAACACATTGATGTTAAACTTTACTTCATTAGATATATAGTATCTCAAGAGGTGGTAAAATTTGAAAAAGTTCACACACGATACAACCCTTCAGATATGGGCACGAAAGTGTTGCCGCTCTTAAAGTTTAGAAGTTACAAGGACCTTTTAAACATTGGTACAAGTAAATGATTTCCAATTTTATCAGTTTTCTATTAGAGGCGTCACTAATGGAAGATGTTTTCTTTTTGCAGGTCCTTTGATACCAAGGTGGAGGTTGTTAGGTAATTTGTTGTCAAACGACCTCCCCCAAGCTATGATGTTACTCCGTTTAGTTTTTCAGTCGGCTTAGCCAAATGACTGAATGAGAATCCAACACCACATTCAAGACAATACGACCCAAAGGTTAATTGGGCAACTCGAAGCAACCTAAATATTATAGTGTTGCTCGTGGTCCAATCCACTTCCTTGGATGGCTTTTAATTGAGAGAAAAACTTGTGCCCACTTAACTACCTTTTGGGCCTTTAACTTAACCCATAAGTTAACCTACTTAAACTTACCTTATTTGGGCTATTGGCTACAAGATAAATTGGTCCCTTGTCTCTCAAAGTGAGAGACTTCTCGTTGCCTCTCTCTATCGACCGTTCCTGTGTGTTCTCTTCTTCCACTTTCTTTGCCTCTTTGTGACTACTACCTTGGTGGTGATATTGTATAAGTTTTCTTGCACCTTTGTGGTCTCTAAAGTGAAATATCTCATTGACAATCGGAAGAGGAACTTGGTATTGTCTTTTCGTTGTTGTCGACTTGTGGTGTTTGGAAGAGGGTATAAACTGAGCCTGGATTACAGAAGATATCAAGGGTAATATCATCTACACAACAAAACTTGGACCCTAGTTCACTAAATCCTATAAATGTTTCAATAGAGATGCCAAACCTATTGCATATACCAGGTGGCTGTAACCCTCAAAAAAACTCAGAATTTGAGCACGAGCTACAACAGCCACTATGATCCCAACTAATGGAATCCTTCAGTAGAACCCGGATGTATTCGAAGACTCCTCAGGAATGAATTCATCAAAGAAGCGAACTATCTGTAACACTTCCAAAAATTTCATGTGTTAAAAAATATGTGGGACTATTTCCTAGTTTGTACATTTTCTCTAAATCAAGTAGATTCTTATCGTAACAAAAACAATATCCCTCTTCCATTTTCTCTCTCACATTTCCACCTTTTCCCATCAACCCACGTTTTCTTTCCTCATTTTAAATAATTCTTAATTGTCTTCTTCTATATAATTAATTGTGCATTTCCATTTCATTCTTTTCACATCAGCAAGAAAAATAACTAAAAATACCCTTATAATTAAATATTTTAAAAACGTTTTGAGAAATTTCAAGAGGCGGGAAAGTCATAAATTTTGTAAGGATTAAACCAAGATTTACGTTTAAGGTAGGATAACAAGGTGTGCAGTTGATTATATCCCATTTAAATTATTTTTTCTTGTCGTCGAATGATTACACATAAATATGGTCATTTGCTACGCATGATTTAAATATTTTTATTCAGGATTGCAATTGAGTATTTTCATGTACTCACATTTTCTTTCCTACTCCTCACAGGTTAAATCGGGTCTTTAGTTGGTGGACGATGAAATACAGTCATGTTGCCAGGATTTATGAGACTCAATAAATTAAATCCTGTGGTTGAGACACTTGGACCATATTGCATCTCGCCATTTTCAAGATGCAACTGGCTCAGCCACTACTACTCCTCTCCAAGCCACAAGATTCAGTACTTGGTGTGATCGTCCTCTTTGCATACGACAGAGGACACTTACATGAGGATGCTGCCACTAGATTCAGTAGCTATAGTCATGAAGGTAAAATATTATCCACATTTGTGAACTACATACATTCATGGAGCAAATCTTTGACTTCCTAAAGCAAGTTTTGATAGCTACAGTATGGAACTATGTAACTGTCTATGTGTTTAATACACTTGAATGTATGTTATCGTTAACTAAAATAGTGTACACTATTATCAATTCTAGCGATATACTATCTACATCTTAAACATTGGTACATTCAATACCTACTATAGGAGTTTATGGTTTTGGCATCACTGACCAAGTTTGTAAGTTATTTCCTAGAGCTAGAAAGGAGAAGCCTTTAGTTGCCCTTAAATCAAGGTTGAGAATCTCGTGGGCAATGCTAGTGAAGAAAACGTGTGTTGCACGTTAGTTGGTGAATTTTAAATATAAGTATATTGGTAGTTGTTGAACGGACATGCATAACAATACTTTATAAACTGAAATTGAATAAAGTGGACACAAGAAAGACCTGCACACAAATTGCAAAAAATTATCTTCGTTCTTTTAATCCACTTATCAACAATGCCATTGTAAGAATGAAAATATACTGTGAAAAGAGTCCATTATTTACAAGCTCAATTAATGCGTACAATTTGAATAGTGATGTGATTTGGGATGCGCCACAAACAATTGGAGAATTAATGATCGTTGGCGAGAGGCTAAGACCAATTTGGGCTTAATTAAGGATGTTAGGGTCCCCGAGATGTTTTTTCAAGTTTTGGAATTCAAAATATGGGAATTAACGTGCAGTGTAACAAGTTCCATGATTGGAGGGAAGAGACTAATTGCAAAGTCGGGTTTGATCACAGCCAATGAAATCATGCAATCAAGCGTTGAGGTTACCAAGCTACAAAGGATGATGTTTGCAAGCTTAAGGTCAAGTTACATGTTAGTCATAAAGACGAAATCATGTTTGGTGCATTGGATTCAAGTTTGGATGATATATGGAAAAACGAGTAGTGTGGATTAAAATGGACATAACTTTTAGCTCAGGTGTCGAATTTTCGCCCATGAGTACAATCTGAAATCATCACGAAATTATGCACAAGGAAGATGAGGTTTCAAAAATTAAACCACGGACCGCATAGGCTATTTTCGAGACAAAATTGAGGTTGACTATTTGTTCTATGCGACTGCATTGATTTATACTATGCGATCGCATAGTACAACTTCTGGACACGATTTTTCAAATTTCAGGACGTGTTTTATTTAAGGCAGAATTCTATTTATTTGACATCTTTGTAATCTTTTAGAGTAATTACCGTTTTTAATTAGTTTTTCCAAGTTGTTCATATAAATAGGAGTTATTATTTCAATTGAAACAAGACTTTTCATATGAATAAAAAAAATGAGGTTTTCTCATGAAACTTTTTTCAATTTTCCTTGTTCTTCAATGGAAAAATTATCGAACTTATCAAAGGATTAATTTCCTTGTGGCATTCAAAATCATTGGGTGCGAATTACAACACATGTAATCAAGGGGTTTCACAATTTTCGTTATTGTAGGGTTTTTTGGTTCATTTTGGAATTCAAATCCACCATCCAGGTGAGATTTTGAAACTTTATGATCAAGAGGTCGTGGGTTTCATACCTCTGGTTGCTTGGTTCATCATTTAGAAGTTAAATACTAAACCTTGATCGTATTTGGACGTTCTTGGGATCCAATGTCAATATCCTATGGGTTCGATAGCGACCATGCTAACCAAGTTCACATCATTTGGTATTAGAGCTAAGGCGCCAAGATCGAAGTTCTATATTTTTTGAGTCTTTTTATTTTTCCGCGTTTTTCTTTTCATGTTCTCATATTCTTGTAATTTTTCAATTTTGTTGGGTCTTTGATTTATTGTCAAGTTTTGTATCTAGAGTAAAAAAAAATAAAAATAAAAATAAAAAAAGCAAAAAAAAAAAAAAAAAAAAAAAAGACAGAAAAAAAGAAAAAAAAAAAAAGGAGTAAAAGAAAAATGAAAAAAAAAAGTTTCAAATTCAAAATTTAAAAAAAAATGTCCGGAAAGATAATGAGGGGGTTTGAGAAATTGCTTGGGTGTATGGAAGATATAAGAAATAGGATGGACACATTGGATTCAAAATTGAATGAATTTCATGGGGATCAATGTGTTGATGAGTCTAATGTGCGGACAGAATTGATGGGAGCCTAGAAATAAAATTTATGACGCATATGAAGATTGTAGTGACGGTGATGAAGATGTGTGGATTGAGGCTGCAATATAGAGATCGAAGGATAGATGCGATAGGTATGAAAGAAGGGATACAAATTATTTTGGATATGGTGTTGATAGGAGTATAAAATTGACAATTCCACAATTTAAGGGTAGGAATGATCTCGAGGTGTATGTGGCATGGGAAGAAAAGATTGAATTAATGTTTGAGTACTATGATTATTCCGGGGAGAGAGAGTTGAAGTTGATTGTGAGCTCATTTGTGGATTATGCTTTGATTTGGTGGGATGAGTTTACGACATCTAGGCAGAGGAATGGTGAGAGGCCGATTGTAACTTAGGATGAATTAAGGGCGATCATGAGGAGACGATATGCGCCTAATTATTATTATAGGAGGGATCGGCGTGAACGGGAGTTTAGAGAGAAGCCTAGAAGATGTAGTGGAGTTTATTATCCAATGGAAAAGAAAACATCTATTGCAAAGTCTGCAGGTAGTACATCAAGAAAAAGGGTTGGGTTGGATTATAAGCAGAAATTAGCGAAGATCCGTCACATACTTAATTCTCAAGTTGATCATCCGAAGGAGCAAGAGAGTAAAAGTAAAAATTGTGAGGTGGTTGATTGTGAGAAGAAGGGAGAAAAGCTACGAGAAAGTGAAAAGGGCGAAGTGGTTAAAATGGAAGTTGAGTTAAGGAATGAAAATGAAGAAGAGTCAGAAGTGGGCTTAAATGAAAAGGAGAGTAGAGTTGAGGAGGTGTTGCCGATAATTAACAATTTCCTCCCTATTTTGGTTAGTTCTGTTTTGCAGGTTAACAAAGACTTGATTCCCGAAAATAATCCTATGGGAATACCACCCGACCTGGGAATTGAACATCATCTTGTGGAAGAAGTTAACCAACAATACCATCACTTGGAAATCTCTGTAATACCGTTGGTTGAATTTGTAATTCCCGATGAGGCAAAGGAGTTTCAGTAGATTGACCTACAAAATTGATAGTCCGAGAAACATGCATCCATTTGAAGTGACATTGCTACCCAATTTTGTTATTTGTCGCGACGGTGTTGGAATGAGCTGAAATTTGGCAAGCTAATTGAAAACGACCCGAGAAATTGGACTCGGGGTGGAGTCCCAAGATCTCGGGAAATTAACAAAGAAAAATCGCACCAGGGACAATTTTGTCATTTGTCACGACGGTGTCGGAATGGACTGAAATTTGGTAGGCTGATTGGAAACGGCCCGAGAAATTGGACATCAATTGAAATTATTCTTGGAGCATCAGATACTTTCAAGAAGAAGCCGTTGAAACATACACACTTTGATTATTGTGAAGGTGATTGGGTTTACAGATGGAGGAGACAGATTCGAATTCAAAATAGGTCCAAATCACATCCGAGAGGAGATGGACCATTTCACGTTAATGTGTTGATTGGAAACAAGGGCTATAACTTGGGTTCGGATTTGAGGTCTAATCCTTTCGAAGAGAGAAAGAATTATGTAATTCGGGATGCGCCACAAACTACCAGAGAATTAATGATTGTTGGCGAGAGGCTAAGGACCAATTTGGGCTTAATTAAGGATGTTAGAGTCGTCAAGATGTTTTGTTCAAGCTTTGGAATTCAAAATGTGGGAATTAACGAGCAATGTAACAAGTTCCATGATTGACGGGAAGAGACTAGGTGCAAAGTTGAGTTTGATCATAGCCAGTGAAATAATGCAATCAAGCGTCGAGGTTACCGGGCTACAAAGGATGATGTTTGCAAGCTTAAGGTCTTACATGTTAGTTATAAAGGCAAAATCATGTTAGGTGCATTGGATTCAAAGTTTTGGACGATATATAAAAAAACGAGTAATGTGGATTAAAATGGACATAACCTTTAGCTCGGGTGTTGAATTTTTGCCTATGAGTACAATTCGGAATCGTCACAAAATTCTGCACAAGGAAGAGGAGGTTTCAAAACTTAAACCATACACGGTATAGCCTATTTTTGAGACAAAATTGAGGCTGACTATTTATTCTATGCGACTGCATTGATTTATACTATGCGATCACATAGTACAACTTTTGGACCCGATTTTCCAAATTTCGGGAGGTGTTTTAGAGTAATTTTCATTCTTAATTAGTTTTTCTAGGTTGTTTATATAAATAGGAGTTATTATTTCAATTGAAACAAGACTTTTCATATGAATAAAAATTGAGGTTTTCTCATGAAGATTTGTTTCAATTTTCCTTCTTCTTCAATGGAAAAATTTTCGAACTTATCAAGGGATTAATTTCCTTGTGGCGTTCAAAACCATTGGGTGCGAATTACAACACGTGTAACCAATTTTCGTTATTGTAGGGTTTTTTGGTTCATTGTTTTGGAATTCAAATATACCATCCGGGTGAGATTTCGAGGCTTTATGACCAAGAAGTCGTGGGTTTCATATACCTTTGGTTGCTTGGTTCATCGTTTAAAAGTTAAATCCTAAGCCTTGATCATATTTGGGTGTTCTTGGGATCCGGTGTCAATATCCTATGAATTCGATAGCGACCGTGCTAACCGGGTTCACATCAAATAGTCATGTAAATCAAGCATAAAATTATTTAAAAAATAACATTAAGTCAATGAATAACTTTTAACATAACTATGGATGTAATTTCATTACTCACTGAACTTTTGAAGCACAATTCAAGTAGATGGCAATATTCAGCAATCAAAAATGTTTTGGTTAAACAAGAAAGTCATTATCCCGATGCATTAGTTGTTTAAGCTTATGAACAATAAATATTTTGCAATGATGACCAAAAAATCCTTTGGGGAAAAAACAACAAGATGTAGGCTGTTAAGGTATACCAGTCCAGATAAAGCTACACACTCGATCTTTAGATAAGTTGCGAGATGATGCAAATTATCAACTCTAAAGACACTCCCACCCACAATTTAGTTTGTTTAAAAGATTTGGACATTGTCTCCAACACAATTAGGTGTTTGTTATTTCTCTTGGACAATCCCTAACTCTAAACCTAGGAAAAAAGGAAGGAAAAAGCATTGCAGGGAAGCGAGAAGAGCATGTCAACATTCAAATGTCTATTCAGTTCTATTAGATACATAATTATAACTTTCGAAAATATCACATCTTCCTCTCAATAAAAAAGAAGTTGATTTTTGTAGGAATATTTCATCTTGCTGACTATTCACCACTCAAATCACTAATTTAGGGCAATAAAGAGCACATTAATATTAAGATGATTGAGGTTAGAGCTTATAAACAGAAAACAAGAAAATCCTGAAAATGAGATGATACCTCTAGTAATAGGGAAAGGACTTCATGTCGATTAAATTTTGAAATATTTCTCTATGAAAACTCTGCCAAGAAAGTCGACTAGAGTAGGTAGTTAAAAAAAAATCAATTTATCACGACACATAGGAAAAAAGTTTTAAGCATCTGTCATGAATCATGCTGACAATATAAGTGCTTTTTCTTTCTTTTTGAACTTGAAAATCTGTAAACAAAAGGATTAATAAGACTAAAATTTATCAACTCAACAAAAGTCATATTTCTATTCATAATCCCCTTGAAAATAAAAGACCTTAGCTGCAAAAAGTTTTGTGCTAGATTTCAAATTTTGACCAAAGTTTAAATAGGCAAAGCTTTGTCGAGATTTCAATGCAACATGACATCTTAAAAATATATTATATCATCTATTCGAATCCACTCTATTAGAGAATTGCAAATAATATAGTATGTATATAAGGTGAGACATGACAGAAATACTCTTCAGCGCGTAAAAAGTACTAAAAGCAAGTACCTCATCACAAAATAATTTTTAAGGTTCTATGAGACATCCAGACCATTGCAAAATGTATTTTAGACTATACAATATTTAGTCTATTTTTATATATATGACAAAAAAAAAATTGTCACTTAAAAGATGACCTAGACACAATGGCAAAGTCTTCAAAATATTCTGATCATCCTCCTACAGTGATGAAAAAGAAAAGTTCAAAAGTAAAAAGTCATATGACCCAAAGTTCCACCCTAGCAATTTAATTACACAAACTTAATGGCAGCAGCAACTTTTGGTGAGGTGTTGCATGCTTGTTAAAAAACCATCTTAGTGTAGATCAAAGAAGGAAAAATACCTTAGAAAATTCCTTCATTCATGAGCATCCTAGGTTAATCATAGTCAAGTATATCATACCAATAAGAAGTAAATATATATATATTAATCGTATTTTCACTTCAATATGAACTGAAATATAGAGTATGCTGCTACAGTAATTGAAATTTGACCAGAATACTATCTTTGACACTACTAATATATTATTTAAGTTATATTCACTGATTACCTTAACATTTGAAATGAAAAAAATAAGAATTCACCATAGAATGAAACTATTGACACCGATCTCCGATCTCATTTAAGTTGTACCTAATCCTTTTTACATCAGCTTTCCAATTCGGGTTATTGAGATCAGCTCGGCAATGTTGCCGTCGAAATTTCGAAAAACAACATGATTACGGATTCCTTACACCTTGTTAAATCATCCAATTGGCCAAGCACACTTGGAGGAAATGATTTCAGCACTTCCTAGTTCCACCAATCAACCACCATGGCTCCCCTACCCTTGGATGCTCATCATTACCTGAGGGAACATTGAAACGACGACAACTAGCCTCATTAGCCAATCAATAGCGAGATCGACAACAAGCTAGTCGAGCTTGACACTATAGTTGATTAGATTGATATTATGTAATTCCGACCCAAGCCACCTATAAAGAGGGGAGGGCCAAGGAGATACACAAAAAATAAATGATTAAATCCTTTCTAAGAAGGAAAACGAAAGTCCTCTTTTTCTAAAAGTTGGCTCGATAATAGTCTCAACAATTTTTTACGTCGATAGTTTGGCGCTAGAAGGAGGACTGTATTGTGAAAAATACCCGCATCCCTCCATAAAAACGATGACTAAACCAAACACCATGAGCTGCAGTTCCACTTCGAGAAGTCAGTCTCACACTCGCCCAAATGAAACTGATGCCTCCGTGCAGTTTTCCAATAAGGCAAGATCAAACTGGGATAGGCAACTCATTAATAACCACAATGAGAGAAGTCGTTGTAAGGCTAACAAATGTTGTTAGCCGATTGGAGGGGAATCAAGGCCACATTTTCACACCGATACCGAGGTGGAATCACCAACTAGGATGAGGGTTAGGCAACTCCCCACCAGAAGGCCTCTCCACTTTCCAAGAGGAGAATCCTCCAAACGTTGCACCGATGAAGTCAGGAGTTGATCCCCAGCAAAAGAAATAGTCGCCAGGAAGGTCGACAGTGTGTTGCACAGGTTAGGTTCTCAGCACTCACTAACCCCTATAAGAGAGCATGCTGGATCCGACCTGAAATGCTCACTTGAACAAAGAGCACCTTGAAAAAGCGCATCGTACACCTAGAAGTTAAGAATAAAGGAGGGACGGATGAGTATCTCACCAAACAACACTTTTCCTTTATAGAAGATATTCTCGCCAAGCCCCTCCCTGAAAAATTAAAAATGCCTTAGATAACTGCATATGAAGGGAAAGGAAATCCCCTTAACCACCTGGACAAATACACCTCGTGGATGGAATTACAATATGCAAGTGATGCTATATGTGTTTAGCTTTCCCGTTGACGTTGGGAGACAAAGCTCAAAGATGGTTCAGGAGGTCACACCAAAGGTCCATGAAAAATTCGAACGACCTAGCTACGGCATTTTTTGCCCAATTCATGGGGTCCAAGGCCAGAACCACGCCAAAAGAGCACCTGGTGAGTATTAAGCAATGGAAAATGGAATCGCTCAAAATTTATCTGAACATATTCAACAGGCAGTCTATGGATGTTGAAAAAATCTCCGACGACGTCGAACTCATGGCCGTACTCTTTAGATTACAGCCTAAGACAAGATTTTGATGGTCGGTACATGAAGGTGGTCCCTGAATATACCACAAATTCTTGAATGGAGTTGAAAAACATATACTTACGAAGGAAGTAATGTCAAACCAAGATAACGCAAAGAATGATCCCACATCGAGAAGCCCGGGTAAGGAAAAAAGGTCAAACAAAAACCTCCTACCTGAAAGGATGAGAGACGGAAAGGAAAAGGATCGCCCTAAGACCCATCCATATAAGTTCCATGAGTATCATCCGCTAAAAACCACTGGAAGAAGTCTTCATGCAAACAGGGGACAAAGAAGTGCTTTGAAGGCCAGTTGCCTAGAAAAAGGACTAGCTGGAAACAACTAGGGCAGATATTACTGGTATCACAGGTCGATAGGACATGAACATGATTGTCGAGATCTAAGAGAGGAAATCGAATCCCTGATTCGCCCGAGTCGCCTGCAGGAATTCGTTGCCAAGCCAGGAAAAATAGATCGACCTCGTCCACAGCAGCCTCTGCAGTAGGGACTTGGCCAACGAACCCAGCAGACCGTCCCAGATCACAACCCACTTCCCAGAGCAAAAATTAGGATGATGATTGGTGAAAATAAGTAAATTGAAGGGTCTAGGAGGGCGAGGCAAAAACAAGCCTAGAATGCTCACGTCCGGCAAAACTATGAGGTAGGAACCCAAAGGTCGACCACGACACGATGACAGTCCCAAATGGCTCTAGTTTTCAGAAGAGGATTCTTAGGAGATCCTATAAGAAGCAATGCCTTGGTTATAACTATGCCAGTTGCGAGAGTAGAAGTGCATAGAATATTCGTGGACAATGAGAGTTCAGTCAACGTATTGTACTCTTGGACCCTGAGGCAGCTAGAAATCTCGAAACGATATCTCCAGCCATATCCCAGAAAATTGCAAGGGTTCTCCAGAGATCCCATTGAGGCCCGAGATCTCATCATCCTCATTATAGAGCTAGGCGAGGCTCCTTCCTAAAGGAGAATTTTGGTCGACTTCATAATAGTTGATTTGCCATCCAATTATAATGCAATACTGAGGCCCATACTATACGAGCTCAAAGCGGCCACGTCCATCTACCATTATTGTATAACATTTCCTACCCCCTATGGAATCGGGGTCATATGCAATCAAGCCGAGGCAAGGGCATGCAATGTTGACCTACCCAGGCCTCACGTCCGCATGTTGAGAGACACACAAAATGCGCAAGCCAAGAAAGTGAGATTAAAGAGACCCATTGTCGCTGACCTCTCTAAAGATTGTATAACCGATAAGCACCGCACAACACCGACAGATGACTACCTATCCTTCGATGAAAATGAAGCCAACCTATATCATTATCCTGGTGGTTTCAATACCTATGGCCGAAGTTATCATTCCCAAGGTACTAGTTGACACGGGGAGCACCCTTAACGTACTCTTCACCAACACACTCAAATGGATTGACATACCCGTCAACTTCCTATGACCATATCCAAACATGGTTCTCGGACTAAACAGACCTTTGACTACGGCAAGAGGATCGATCAAGCTCATAGTCGAAGCTAGGACAGACCCTAGACAAGTTAGGCTAAACGCTGAGTTTGTGGTGTTCGACTCCACATCACCTTACGACTCCATCATGGGACAGCCCCTGATATTCAGCCTCAGAGCCATTGTCTCCCTTTACCATTATTCACTCAAGTTCCCCACATCCCACAGCATAGGAAAAATCAAGGTAAGCAGGGAATTTGCCAAAAGATGTCAAATGAAAGTTTATCCTAGCTACCAGAATGAATGCATCCCTCCAGGTGTGTATGTGGTATGTTCATCAGGATTCGACCACAGCTCGCTAACCCGCGACGAAAATTGAAAGAGGAACCCGTGGAAGAACTAAAATACCATTTTGCAAAGCCAACCCATCAAAGGAACTCAAAATAGGACATGAGCTTCGGGAACCAACTCGAGGCAAAGTAGTGGAGTTTTTCCGAGAAAATCTCTATATCTTCTCCTGGAATCATGAAGACACGAAAGGGATTGACCCCGAAGTTGCTTGTCACAGATTGCACGTAGACCCCTCAGTTCAGCCTAGGGTTGTCAACGAGTCAAGCATCGAAGCTCGAGCTCGGCTCCAGCTTTTTTAGGTCGAGCTTTTTTTGGCCTGACCCAAGCCGAGCAAAAACTCGACCTTAACGAGCCGAGCGGGCTCAATTTTTTTTTCCATTAAGGCAGCAACCTGCTTTAGAGATAGCTCAACCTTTATACAAGTGAATCAATTTCTTAAGTCCTCATTAAATAAGACCAAAGTAAACTTTGATATCATTTATGACCCCCCTCATCCTACCTAGGGCAACAAATGTGAATTGCATTTGGTAAACATAATTAGATGTAGATAACAAAACATGAAGTTTTAATTATTGATGTTAAATCTGATTAGATGTAGCAAAATGTTTTAATGATTCCTAATTAATAAGTACATATATATGTTCTACATTTTTTTTTCTCGAGCCAGCCCGCGAGCCACACGAGTAGGCTTGGGCTCTGCCCGACACCCCAAGATGGGGCTCGATCGGCTAGAGCTTTTTATGGGCTGAGCCACGAGCGGCCCGAGCCCGCGAGCCAATTTGTCATCGTCGCCCCCTGAATTCGAGGAGGCACGAGGTGCTAAGCAAAGAAGTACAAAAGCTACTTTGCAACGGGCTTATATTCTAGGCCAAATACTCCAAATGGATTGCTAACCCAAACCTTGTAAAGAAAAATAACGGAGATTGGAAGATATGCATCGATTTCACCAACCTCAACAAGGCCTACCCAAAAGATAGTCTCCCCCTATTGAGGATGGACCAAATGGTTGACGCCACGATGGGACACGAGCTACTCTGCTTTATGGACGCATATTCCAGGTACAATCAGATCCCTATGTACGGGCCAGATCAAGAGCATACTTCATTTATCACAGATCGAGGTCCATACACTGTTACTGTGTAATGCCATTTGGATTCAAAAATGCTAGAGCCACGTATCAACCATGGAAGTGTACGTCGACGATACGTTGGTCAAAAGCATGCACGCAAAGGACCACTGCCAGCACCTCACCGAGATGCTCGGGGTCGTAAGAAAACACGAAATGAAGTTGAACCCTAAAAAATGTGCCTTCGGTGTGAGCTCGGGCAAATTTCTAGACCACATAGTGTAAAGTGGGATCGAAGAAAATCTTGAAAAAATACAAACTATTATCGAAATGAGGGCACAACCAGACCCAAGGAGGTGCAAAGTCTGACCGGAAGGATCATCGCCCTCATTCGGTTCGTGTCAAACTCAACAGATGGCAAACTGTTCTTTAACACACTGAGAAGAGGAAGGAGCTTCGAATAGACCTCCGAATGCCAAAATGCCTTCAATGAGATAAAGATAACTTAGCCATCGGTTCTATCTAAACCTAAGGCAGACGATGTCATGATGCTAACCGTGTCGGAGCACACGATCAGTGTCGTGCTAACTTGAAAAGAGAACAAAATACAATACCGTGTACTACACTAGAAAGACACTCCAGAAGGCAAAACTCCATTATTTCTCTCTAGAAAAGCTAGTTTATGCCGTGGCTATGGCAGCCCGAAAGCTAAAGCCATATATCTTGGACCACTCCATCAAGGTCATTAAAAACTCTTCATTGAGGCAAACCTAACAGAAGCGTGACACGTCTGGGAGGATGGTCAAATAGACTGTAGAGCTTGGACAGTTTGACATAAAATACAAGCCCTCACTGACTTCGTGGTAGAATTTAGCATTGAACTCCAGGAGGAGCCATCACAAAAAACAGCTTGGGAACTCTCGTCGTTCATTCACCAGAGATCGGTCTGGGGTGGGTATAGTGTTAATTAGCCCGGATCGATGTCCGTCCTGTGAAGAGTTCGACAAGCAAAGGGATAGAAGAGTTCGACAGTGTCCCAGTAAATAGGATCTCACAACCAGCCATCGAGCTGGCCGAGGAAATGTTCATCATGATAAACCCAAAACAAACCTGGCTAGACGAAATCATCTTGTACCTAAAGATTCGAGTATGCCCTGAGGATACCACCGAAGTGAGGAAGGGCCAAGTTAGCTATTGTTGTAATCGATTACTTCACCAAGTGGGTGGAAAATGAACCTCTTGTCAAGATTACCAAACAAAAAACTACTGACTTTACATGGAAATCCATCATCATATGTAGGATTGGAATACCTCTCATTCTATAGTGATCGACAACAGAAAATAGTTCGATAATCCCCGTCTCACGAACTTCTGTGATGAGTTTGGCATCAAAAAACACTTTTCAACACCAAACCATCTACGAGCAAATGGCCAAGTCATCAACAAGATCATCAAGCACACATTGAAGGTGAAGCCCGATGTTCTTAAGGGAGGATGTGTTGAGAAGCTCCCCAGTGTATTGTGGCATACACGGCAAAAACTAGCACTGGAGAAATGACATTCCCTTTGGCCCTCGTTGTAGTGACAGTAATCCCATTAGAGATCGGCATCTCATCATTCCGCACAGTGACACACAGCGAAATGGAAAATGAAATGGTCCTTCAAGGAGAGTTGGACCTATTAGATGAGCGAAGAACAAAAGTTGAACTCAGATATGCTGTATACAAATAATGCAGTGCCACGTACTACAACCAAAAAGTATGGAAGTGGGCATTCGAAGTTGGATCGTTGGTTCTGCAAAAAGTTTGTCTCACCACCAAGGAAATGGGGTCGAGATCCCTTGGCCCCAACAGAGAGAGACCCTACAAGGTCACCAATATCCTACCTAAGGAAGCCTATGAATTAGAAGATATGGAAAAGAGACCCTGCTCCATCCCTGGAATGCTAAATATCTGAGGCTGTACTATCAATAGAAATCATTGTACCATGTAAACCCTTAACTATGCTATCAATAATAATGAGTCCCATATCAATAAACATGTTGTGTGAACTAAGCTAAGGTTGCATGTGCTACAACACTTAGACCAAAAAAAGCCATGCTCTATATACAGGCCGAGCTAATGTTGCATGTGCTATATAACACTTAGACGAATTCGCTCTCAAGAAATCCAAAAAAGCCCTTCCTCAACGACAGGCCAAGCTGAGGTTGCATGTGCTGCACATGGACGAATTCCCTCCCAAGGAAATCCAAAAAAGCCGCACCTCAATGGCAAGCCAAAAGAGTGTAATATTTTAGAGGATACTTTCCATTAAGGAGGGTGGAGATCCTGAGGAGCGAGGAAAGATACAACCTCCCGCTGCATCCAACAGCTTTTGCAGCTCTTCCTTCTGTTTTTCCAAGGCTTCTACCAAGAAAGTTTTATCAAAGTCTGGCCTCTCCCTGCCGATATACTTGACCAACTCTTCTAAGGCGACTACATAAGCATCTTGGACGAGAACATCGAACTCGGGCAAGGCCCTTCAAGCCTCCACGGCTTTCGTGGGGCTGGCCTCAGTATTTTCAGCTCGCTTCATCGCGACCATAGCCTTTCTCTTGGCCTCATCGACTCCAGCTCGCTCCTCTTCAGCCCTTTTCTTTTTGGTGGCCGCCATCTCATTGGCTTTCTTCCCCCACACCTTGAGGGCTTCGTTATCATCCAAGAGCTCAGGTTTGGACACAGATTTGTCCTCTAGTTGCACCTCCATTTTACTTAGGCGATCCTCATACTCTCTCTTTTTCGGCGAAACCTCGCCATTTTAGCATCCATGCTCTCATAGAGACATCAAGCTCAGCTTTCACCTGAATAGCAAAAGTAGAACAAGAGTTAACCAATAACACAAGTCCAAACTCCCACATGAAGTCCGGAAAGACATACCTTGTCAACCACCAACATCATGTACAATACCGATCAACCTGAGCGAAAATAATTGCCTCCTCAACTAGCATCTCTGCCAGATAGCTTTCTCTCATTCCAACTCCTAGTGGTTGGCTGACTCGCGGAGAAGGAGGGAAGAGCTACTGTGGCTGAGTTGGAGAAGGAGCACGGAGGAAGTCAAGGAAGATCTTCGGAAGCTGCCCTAGGGCATCTTTCTTGCGACCTTGAAGAACTAACAGCATCAGTATTATTGGGAGCGGTCAATTGGTAAGGCACCGCTTCAACGGGAGGGGCTTGCTCGGAGGACAAGGCCGTTCGAGTCATTGGTCATGGTTCAACACGAGTCCGTTTTAGAGGCTAGATTTCCTCCACCTTGACCTCCTCAGATTGGGCAACCTAAGCCTGAGTTTTCCCTTTATTTACAGTTGTCGCCTTTGCTGCCTTATAACTCAGCATGTTTGCGTCACAACATGACAGTAAAAGAGTATATTCGGGGAGTTAGATTTCAAACGACCGAAGAAAAACACGACGAAAGAAGAAAAAAGACTCGCAGGATGTTATTTACAAGAAGAAGTGGGGACAGAAAAAACCTCTGGCGGTCGTCGAAATTGGAGCCAATAGTTGGGACAACCCTGCCTGGAACAAGTTGGTATCAGAGATCACAAACTTACAAAATCTCCATTTCTTCGGCAAAGTTCTGATTGCCTCAGGAGCCTTTCAGTAGCCAAGGTAAGGGTTGCCTTCTTGTAGACTACAAAGGCTATAAAGAGGTTAGAGACATGTAGCAGGATAAAAGGATAAGGCACTTTCACTTACACAATGTGGGATGGAGAGTTGGGACCATGTCCTCTTTATCCACTTTGGCAGGATGGAACTACCAGTCTCCCAACACAAAAAAGAATTCTTCCTTCCACCTCTTCCAGCCGGAGTCTTTCCCATCCTCTTTAAAGGTGAAAACGGAATTGAATTGTTTTACGGTGAGTTCGGGGTTCCTTAAGCATTCAAGATGGCCGAGTTTAGAGCCACGCAACCTACTGGGAGAGCGTCTGCTTGGTCAGACGGCTCTGGGATTATCATTTGGATAGTACTAGGGATGCCATATTTGGCTCGCACCCTACTCAGAGCCATTCTTCTCAGTGCCCTTGTGCGACCCAACCTCCTCACTTATAGAATCCCTAGGGCCTGACTCCATATCTACATGACAAGCTAAATCTACAAGATTCACTATAGAAATAGGGACAGGGATGAAGATCTCCCGACAGCCCGAAGAATAACTAAAGGTAGATGGGACCGACTCTTCCTGCTTATTACCCTAGGAATGAACTCTAGACTCGTCCAATCTCATAAACTAACTCGAGGTAAAAGAGCGAGCAAAGTAATAAAGGCATTTTCTGGAAATAGGCAAAGTGAAAAAGAAAATGGGAAAAAGGACGTTTAAAGGGATCAAAGGCCAAGGGACGCCATTTGAACGGTTGATTGAAAAAATGGAGAGAAAATGAGGGGCTCTGATTTGCCTATATCAAAACTGCATAGTTTTGGCCAAACTTCCAAAGGAAGGAATCAGGAAGTGTAAGACAGCTCACCAACGACGACACTTGGCATTCCCGTCAAAGGCTGAAGAAGAGGAAGACCGAAGGTATTGCCATCCCATAGGAACACCCTGACCTGGGGATAACTGTCGACACTGATCTCCGATCTCATTTAAGTTGTATCTAATCCCCTTTACATTAGCTTCCCTGTTTGGGTTATTGAGATTAACTCAGCAATGATGCCGCTGTAATTTTGGCAGACACCATGATTACGAATTCCTTATACCTTGTCAAATCACCTAATTGGCCAGGCACACTTGAAGGAAATGATGTCAGCACTACCTAGATCCACCAATCAACCACCATGGCAGGTCACCCTTTAACCTACAAGCTCGGCTTGGACACATGGCGAGTCGAGCTCGTGGTTGACGAGCCAAGCTCGAGAGCCGAGCCCACAAGCCACTCGCGAGCTCATGATTTTTTATTATTTTTTTTTGGGTGAATTTTCACATTCTTTTGACTTTTTTTTGGGTAAATTTACAGAATTTTTGATGAGCCCACGAGCTCGTCAAAAATGACTTGTGGGTGTGCCACCCACGAGCCGCTCATGAGATTGAGCCCGCTGCTCGGCTCAAGCTTGTCATTTGACGAGCCAAGCGGCTCGACCGCTCAACCCATTTGACATCCCTAAACGACGGCAACCAACTTCATTGGCCAATCAACGGCGAACCGAGGGGAGACTGAGGAGATACACAAAAAAAATTAATTAAAAGATAAAGAAAACAAAAGTCCTCTTTTCCTAAAAGTTGGCTAAAGACTATTCTAAAAAAATTTTGACATCGACAGAGACAAACCAATAAAACTGATTAGAAAAATAAGAAATGAAGAATAATAATAAAAACAGATCCAATGATTCCTCCAATGCAATCATAAAAAATGTTTGTATTAAAAAAAAATCAACCCATGGAAAGCATTAAAAAATTTATCTTCATCAATAATATGTTTGCATATATCATATTGCATCTTTAAGAAATCAAGAAACAACAAAGAAAATAAAATAGTGACTTCTGATATAATTAGAATTATTAGAATTAACATAATCTATGAATTCTTAAATAAAGCTATAAAATACTAATAAAAGAAAATATGAGGTACATGAAAGAGTTACAAGATCTTAAGGTACAATATGTTAACCCATATTTATAAAACTGGCAATCTGCTCCTCATGTTGTTTTTAAACATGTTATGTCAGTTTTAGCATGAGATTACTACCCTTCGAATCTCTTAAGCTAGAACTAGGCCTTTTACGAGGTAGCTTTCTTTAGCATAGAAAGGAAATTGTGCAATCACTAGTCTACTCCATATTTGTAAGATAACTAATACGTAGCACCAATATCTACCATAGCCCTAATTGGCTTTCCAGTGATCTTTCCAATGTAAAAGTTACACCAACAACATCCACATTCTCTTCAAGGTCTCACAGTGTAATCCAACTTGCACCATTACCAATGATTGATCAACCAGTGATTGCTAACTACATGAGCAACATCCTCATCCTCTTCAAAGTTGATCATCCAATGGCTAACTTGCGAGGCATCCTACTCTGAACCCGACACTACTTGATAGTTGACAATAAGCATTACAAGTCATCTCTATAGATAACTCGTTAATCAATGAGTATATTATTAAAAAGCGCTCAACTTCTAACATGTCTAGAAAACTATGCGAGCCTGATATTCCACATTGTTCAGACACTATTGGCTTGAATATAGATTTTTTTTTTCGCCAACATAGTATGACCTAGTAGTTTGCCCCCATCAAGTGGCATCTCTCTTTCTAGAATAGAAAAAGGGTTGTTCAAGCCTATCTCAATTGCTTCAGAAAGAGAGACAATTACAATTTCGAAAAAGTTTTAATGAAAGTAGAAATTTTCAATTGTTGGAAAAGGAGATGAAAGTAGAAAATAAGGTTATTTTATACAACTAAAAAGAAACTATAATTTAAACATACAAATACAAATTGCAATCAAACAAGGTCAAGATCACTACGGCTCAACTTTATATATAAGTTCATACTACGGTTGTAAGCAAAAACCGTCAAACCGGAAAACTAAATCGAAACTGCATTTTAAAAACCGTCAGTTTAGTGCCACGTGAATCCGGTCAATGAAATGGCTTTGACCCAAACCAAACCGATCGAAATGGTTTAGTTTATGTTTGAAAATTTTAATTGCGGTATAAAACTAAATTTTTTTTTGAAAATTCATCCAAATTCAATAGTTTTGTCATTTTCGGGTATTTTTGTCAATTTTCAATTTTCTGATACAGATATATTATTATTATTATTATCCAATAATCCTATATCCAATAATCCTATATCAAAAGTCAATTTCCTCTTCAGAATTTAGATGAACTCCAGCCGATACCCAACACAGTCATGAGCCACCAGCACCACACACTTCTTTTTCAAAATTTTCACGCCGCTTCAAAGTTGAATTGAAATCCATTACACCAAATCGACGACAAAGAGATCCTAGACGAACGTGATAATATTTGCTACAAATAAAGTTCCACATGAATAATTTTTTTTGGATCAAACTAAGGTAAGAATCTGAAATTAATCGCATTTCGTAACATCATACTACCTAAACTTGTGTAATTATTATGTTTAGATATTATAAACAATTGCTTTACTATTGTGGTCGATTATTCTCTTTGTCTAATCGTATCCTTTTTCAGATATGATGATTGCCAGGTCTTATTGGACATCATTGTATTTTTTGGGCCTTATATCTAGTTTAGTAGACTTATATTGTAACGTTGTTATATCGTCATTAGCCTAAAAAAGTGAACAAAAATGGAAAAAAAACTATATTTTAGTTTACTGTGATTTCACTTTGATTTAGTTGGTATTTAAATTTATAGTCGATATATTTAGCCCCTCTTTGAGCCATATTTTCCATATCATCATAATGAGAAAATTGATCGTTAGAGAGGAGGCTGGTCCCACACATGAAACAGCAGGTCAACAAAGGCGGCTGGAATTGTGGGATAATGGTCCAAATTTTCATTTTCTTGTTCCAAAAATTTGGTTCAAAAGGAGCTCAGTTTGTTTTAGATTTATTGCTAGTGATATAAATATATATTGAATTCAATGAATTAATGACATAAAAGTAGACGTGCAAAAAAATATATGGCGAAACCGACGGTTTAAAATCGGACTAAATCGTTTAGGTTTAGGTTTGAGTTTTTTTCAAACCATTCAAAATGATTTGGTTTATATTTTTCTCAAACCGGTTTAAATGGTTTGGTTTGAAAATCTGTCAAAAATCGATTAAATCGGACCGCTTACACCCCTAGTTCATACGATGTTGAAAATCACTAGGGCTAAACTTGGCCATTAAGCCCCTTAAGCAAGATTTTCTAGGATCTTGACATTGTTCTTTATGAATTGATTATTCTTGATTGGTTGACTTAAAGATAAGGCAAGATTCATAGTTCTAATGCATGGTAAAATAGAAAGTCTTCTCCTCCTGGATGGAGATTCCTCCCTCAACATCTAGAATCACCCATAAGGGATTTCAATTATTGATTTAGAGTGGAGGTGAAGGAGTTTGCAGTATCTGTTAATGTCTCAGGTATTGTCAAATTGACAGAACGAGGACCGAAGATATCGGACATAATCTGCATAGGAAAGTTTGTTGCTCGGTGGATGGTGAATATCATGGATAAGTTGAGAGAGGCAAGCAATCCTGGAGTTTGTTGCTAAGTTTAATGAGTCTTCAAGAGCATTTTTAGTTCAGTGATTTGGGAACATTCGAGGTAGGTGTCGGACGATAGCATATTACAAAAAGAGGCGCCGAAAAGGAAATGTGATAGTGCTGGAAGGTGTGAATGGGAGGGATGGGTATCGATTGTGCAGGTGTTTGACACCTTCTAAGCTTCACAGTTTAAGTGAGCAATCAGCAAGGGATCGCTAAAGTTACAGCAAACCTACAAATCGAGCAAAACACGAAGGAGGGAGGGCTGTTACGAAAGGAAAGTGAGGTTTGTAGGAATGACACTTTTGTACAACCTTTAGCTCCTATCAATGAGGATCATTGATGCCTAAGTAACGCTGAAATTAGGGTTTGTGTCCAAGCATTGAAAGAAGAAGTGGATGAATTATTGAGGTTAGTGGGAAGCGGGTCTCTAGAAGGCTCTAAGTTGATTTGTTGTCATAAGTACTGGATTGATGTGGCTGAGCTTGCTAAGGAGTTATCATCAAACTTGAACCAAACTAAAATTAAGCAGGGGACGATCTCAGATATGGAATGAAGTCTCAAAAATGTCGACGGAAAAGATTTTGTGGGGTTGGAGACGAATGGAAAAGACTTGGGGATCGAGGCATATAGGTGGAACCTTCGTCGAAGAAAACGGAATCGATGACATTGTATGAGACTAGAGACAATATTTTGCATTTACGAATGCATCGGACACGATTATTTGAAAGCAGACTTGTGAGCTAGAGGCTAGTAAGGGACAAGGGATGTGTACACCAGGAGGTAAAATGAGAAAAAAGTGAGACTGTAAAATGAGACTGTGGGCTTGAATGCTCGATAAATTATGACATTAACGGTGGCGGGTCAAAGAGAGGGATACTGGTGAGGGATACACAAGAGTTAAAATGACTCTGAGAATCATTAGCTGGAATGTCTTCGGCTTAACGAAGTTGGGAAAAGGCTAGGTGTTCGAAATATGTTAAAGGGATGGAGGGCTGACCTTGTGTGTTTACAATAAACAAAATTGGAGGTCATCTCAAGGGTTGTTGTTAGTAGTTTATGGGGGTCAGCATGTTGGTTTTCAATTTTTAGAATCATCTGGAGCATCAGGAAGTGTACCTAGTCATGTTTCCACACTAGAGTTTCGATATAGAAGGGGCTTATGGGATGATTTGGCAGTATCAGGAAGTACACCTAGTCATGTTTCCACACTAGAATTTTGATAAAGAGGATGTTAGTGTAGGATGGAAGGGGCTTGTGGGATGAATTAGCTTGTATGATGGCTTGGTGGAAACCTCCCAGTATCTCCCAGTTGTATTGGGGGTGATTTTAATGTGGTTCGATTTCCTACTGAGAGATTGAGTGGTAGGAGACTAACAGGGGCCATTGAGAGAGAGTTTACTTGGTCATCCAATCAGGATCAACCTATTCGATCTCAAATAGATCGATTCTTGATTAGCAATGAATGGAATAGTACTTGAATCATTTTCCTATAGGAAGAAAACTATTTAAGTTTGAGAAGATGTGGCTAAAAGTAGTCAGGGAGCAAGTATGGACTTGGTGAGTGGTGAGCCTCTTACGAATTTAGGGAATTCCCCAGTTATGTATTAGATCAAAAATGAAAGGCTTTGAAGGGGGATTTAAAGATGGTAAGAGATGAGAAGATGGAAGGAGATGTAAGCTATCATAAAAATCAGTATATTTCATATATAGAAATTGAAGGTTGGATAGGGAGAAGAGAGAGGGGGGGAGAGACTTAGGAAGAGTTGGAGAGATTGCTTGGTGCCAGAAATCAAGGGTCAAGTGGTTGAAGGAATGGATCACATAATTGGGACCCAACTGGTAAGTTTCTATCATAATCTTTATCGAGAACAGTTTGATGAGAGACTAAAGTTAAAGGGGTTAGACTTTTCCACTATCACTGAGGAGGATGCCAGTTGGCGTTTAGCATGAATGAAGGCCTTTGGACCGGTTTTCATTCTATGAGGCTTGTTGGGAGGTGGTGCAATCGGACATTACGAATGTTATTACTTATTTTTTCAAATCTGGCAGGTTTCTGAGAAGTTTTAATGCCACACTTATAGTACTAATTCCTAAGAAATCGGGAGCGTCTGATAATAAGAATTATCGTCCTATTAGATAGTCAGAAGGGTGTACAAGATTATTGCTAAAGTTTTGGCAAACAGATTAAAGGAAGTGCTGGGAAAAGTGGAGTCTAATTTTCAGAATGCTTTTGTGAAAGGGCGCAAGATTTTGGATTCGGTTCTTATAGAAAACACATTGACTCAAGAAATACGTCGGGGAACCCCCTATTTTATGTCATTTTTTCCTATTCTCATTGTAGTGGCAAATAGATTAGACAAGATCTAAAGGGAGGCGACGAGGCGACATTTGTTTCCCTATTTGATTTGGAGTGGAGATGGAGAGTTTTTGGAGAGATCATTGGAGAGTATGGTGTTATAGAGGGCAGCTGATGTTCAGATGAGAGTTGTGGTTCTTAAAGGGTGAGTGTGTGATATATCAGGAAATGATGGAGTAATTTTCGGAATAGATTGGCTTTTGTGGTGAGGAATGGTACGAATGTCAAATTTTCGGAAGATTTTTGGTGTGAGATCAACCACTAGAAGATCGATTTTCGTTTGTATCGCATTGCTTTGGAGCATTTTGCTATGGTGAATGATATTATACATAATTGGGAGTCCTAGCTAGAACATCGCTTTTGGGAAATGTTTACAGAATTGGGAACTGGATGAGTATGTGTCGCATCAGTGGTGACATTTTTACTGTGGAAGGTTGTAATGAGTAGGTGTTAACGGTGGACAATCTTCGAAGAAAAGGTTGCTATGTTATCTAGTGGTGCTATATGTGTTGTTAGGGATGAAAAGATGATTGACCACTTGTTCATTCATTGTGATGGTGTTCATTAGCTGTTTGGAACGATAGTCTAGCTTCTCAACAAATGAATTGGGTGTTGCCAAGACGTATAGAGACGTGATGTAGGCATGGAGGAGAAAATTTCGAGATAAAAATAGCAAGCTTGTTTGGAATGTTATTCCAAGATATATTGTATAGTGTGGAGAGGTGTGGGGAGAGAAAGGAACGGCCACTGTTTTGAAGATCAAACACGGAGACAGATTAGTTTAAAGAATTATTTCATTTGACTTTGTATAGTTGGTTTAATGCTGCGGCTAATAATCTGATAGAATGGCTACCTAATTTTATGTTAATTATGTAAATCGCCTATCAAAAAAATGGTTGTAATGTATTCTAGCTCAATCCCACTTAGTCATCTATGTTGAGGTTGAGTGACTTCACTATTAAAAGATTTGTGCTCAAGAAGATCCTATAAACTTGGGCCTTTGAAGGAATTGAACTCAAATGATGCCAGGAATTAAACTCAAATGATGCCTACTCGACCGCTTAAAGGAAAATTATGCTCGAACAATGTTGATACCTGCTTGGGCTTAGGATAAATTACTTTCAAACAAGGCTAAAAAAACTCACATAGACGTGTGATTAGATGCACTTATTTATTTTGAACAACTTTAAAGTGGAGTCAAAACATACAAATCCCTAAACTAGAATTTTAGGAATGCTACATAATTAGAAGATGTGAAATATCATCATTCATAAATATCACACGTATTTATCAAGTTATACTATGAAAAGAAATGAAAATGGAATTAAAATATACATATCTCTTAACTAGGTTTTTAGGAATGAATACTAGTTGAATATAATTAGAAGACATGAAATATCTGTTAGTTTAATGCCCATTCTTCGAGTAATGTTCTGTAAAATCACATTATGAATTTACGTTAGTTTATTTGCGTGTTATAATTTGAAGTAATTATCTAAGATTCCATGATCATAGAGGATGTCACAAATTGTATACTCGATTGATCGGGTATAGTAAGACACAATTTATGATGTGATCAAAATTATGTCGTTCACAATCTGTTCATAAAGTTGGACACTTTATGTTGATGAGATTGTATTGTTTTTATTAAGATTTGTCTAGATCTTGAAATAGAAACAATAATGTGTTTCGATGCACATTGAACGGGACCGCGTAGATGACTCATTTGTGACCGTTTGAAATGAGACTCTACTTGATTATCAAACAGGTCACCCAAATCCTGAGTGAGTAATGTACATTTGATTACTCGTTTAAGTTCTTTGAGGTACCAATGAGTGAAGTCTTAAATAGAAGATTGATCTCGGTGCTTTGGGAATCGGGCAGAAACAATTAGAGATCATATACTTACAATATTGGAATCCATTAATCATTGAGATGAGACGATTGTCACTCTAAAGTATTTTTCTAGGCAAATTGAATCCGAGCTCAGTAGGTCGACGATGAGATCGTTGGACTTTACATTGTGATTTGATCACAACGAATTTGCCGTATGAAAATGGGACTTAAAGCGTAATGCATGTTGAAGGGCAAAACGGTCATTTTGCCAGTTTCAACATATTGACGGTCAAATGGGGGTTGACTTATGGAACGATAATCAGAGGATATTGTTATTGGATCATAATTTGCTTCTATAACTATCACTCGACTCGAGAGTGCAATCTCGATTTTTTGGTAGAATAAGTCGAGATTAATATATGTATCTAGATTGGTCAAGAGTTGACCCAGTTGAAAACATTCATTGGAGCTTGGGTCATATGAGTCCAATTAGATCCTTCTCTTGGCTCCAATAAAAGGTGTGTGACTTAATTGGCCTACTACAATAAAGTCTAAGGAAATTTGTACAATTTCCAAACCCTAATAGGTCATTATCAATATGCACATTATTGGCATATTTTGGTGTGATTTTAGGGTTAGCCACTTTTCACATTCCAAAAAAAAAGGAATAACACATAGTGAAGAACAAGGAAGAAGATCTAAAGGAGGAAACAATTGGCTAGGCCATTAATAGCTCCTTCAAAATGGTTATCTCCTCCCCTTTCTATATATGTGAGAATTTAATAATTCAATGATCTCAAAGTCAATTAAATCCTTATTTACATGATTTTAATCTTCAAAGGAAAATTTAATCCTACTGTGATGATTAAAATTCATTAACCAACAAATGGTATCAGAGCCAAGGTTATTGTATGCTTTGAGTAGGATTAATTTTTTTTTTAAAATCCTAGTGTAATATGCATTTTAGTTGGGTGGTGTTAGGTTATTTGATTTTGACATATTTATGCTTTAAATATGTTTAAAGTTATTGTTGATACACTTATAATCACTTTTGGCCCTAGAATTCCTTTTTACTTCCTATTGTAATTCATTTATTATGGTTATTCTCTAGAAATATTGTAAGCCATAAGGCATTAAGTTTTTTATTATTTTTTTATTCATTTTCATTTTTATATTTTGAGGAAGAAATGTAAACTTGTTGCTGTAATTTTCATGAAGAATGAAGAAGAAAGAGCAAGAAATAAAATCAAAAACACCAAAAATCGGATACCGGACAGCAGCCATAGCCGGCTACTGTTGCAACAGCAGCTGCTATTGTGTTCGCAGCTATCGCTGCTGCCTTATGAGGCAGCAGCAGACCGTCAGAGGGCCGGATCCGGAGGCAGCGTCGGTGGAGGCTTATTTTGGGTCGTCGGAAGTGTGTGTTTTTGGTGGAAGTGTATTTTCTTGCTAGGGTTTGAAAATTAGGGTAATTTCGATTTTTTGGGCCTTTTCTTTAAAACTTGGGCCAATGTTATTGGATAATGGCCTAGTTGGTTTTAAGTTTTGGGCCTAAAAATTTAATTAACCCTATTTTCTTGTTACATAGGGTGCACTACAAAGAAGATTGAAGAATTGGGCCGGGATGTGGCCCAATGTAATTCTTTTTATCTATGTTGTAATTTAAATTCTTAGGATGGACCATTAGTGATTATTATTCATTTAATTATCGTTTTTACCGCTTTATGGATGGATGAATGTTTAATTATTATCGCATGTCATGTAGATCAAATGAAACATCACCCGGTGCACTAAAATCATATGCATTTACATTTAAATATTTTTTTATCACTCTAAATTAATTAGAGGTGGTTGAAAAATATTTTATAATTAGTGCCATTACAATTGTTTATATTTGACGGACTAATTAAGTGAAAATTCAACGGTACAAAATAATAAGTGTGAGAGGGTTTATAGGCATATATAAACCGACGGCCTCCTCCGTCATCCAATTTGTTATCAAAATACCTATGTTTAGTATCGAATTATATCAGTCTCCCTATAGGAAAACTACGTTATTTTAGATTAACTGAAATTGGATCTAGTAATAGAATTTCTTTAAAAATTTCTTTAAAAATGAAATAATAGGATGATCATCCTATAGACGACATCTTATATATTTCGGATATTTTAAAATTATTGACGGAGGTTATTACACTTATATATGAATATTTTGGGGGACTTCCTATAGAAGATTTCAACAAAATTATTCATAGGCCAAATAATAATCAACCCTCATTTTCTTGTGGCATGAGATGCCTAGCTCAATAAAATGATTGAGAAGGTCCCAACCTTGCCAACAACTACATTGACCTCCTAGAGAGGACGTGTTAAAAATTGTAAAGGTTTGAGGTTTTTTTATTACAAATATAGTTTTGGGTCTATATTTGCATATACATATACATGCATCATACAAAGATTATTGCCCATTTTATTAATACGCGAATCGTTAATTTTACAGAAAATGTCGCTTAATCCATTATCAGTAATACTTAACAAAAATCAACTTGTGGGAGAAAACTACGTTAACTGGAAAAAGAATCTTAATATTGTTCTTACTGCTGAAAAACACAAATATGTGCGGGATGAAGTTTGTCCCGAAGCCCCTAAAGATGACTCCACGGAATCTCAAAATGCTGCGTATGAAAAGTGGCATCATTCTGATGAGATGGCCCGTTGTTGCATTTTGGCATCCATGTCAAATGTGTTACAACAGAAACATCATAATATGCAAACTGCTTTTGACATAATGGAAAGCCTTCAAGAGATGTTTGGACATCAAAGCCAACAAGCTAGGCAAGCCTCCATTAGGGCAATTATGAACACACACATGAAACTGGGAGCATCTGTAAGGGACCATATGTTAACCATGATTGGTCACTTCAATGCTGCAGAGGTTTTAAGAGCTGACATTGATTCCGAGACACAGATTGACATGGTCCTTGAGACTCTTCCTGAGATGTTCTCACAATTTATAGTTGATTATAATCTACACAAGATGGACATGTCTCTGACGGAATCAATGAAAGAGCTACAAAATGTTGAATCTGTTCTAAAAGCTAGAAGTGGAAGTGCTTTGACTGTTACAACTGGACCTTCTCATCCTAAGCCTTCTGGTGGCAGAGGAAAGAAGAGGAAGAGGCCAAACAAAAAGCCAGATAGAAGTCAAAGGGGAAGAAAACTATTGCCGATGGAAAACCAAAGGAAAAGTGTTTTATTTGTGGACAATAGGGTCACTGGAAAAGGAACTGCCCAGATTACCTAGCTAAGGGGAAGCAAAGTAAAGGCAATAATGCCATATCCATTGAGTCATGCTTAGTGGTTTATTCTACTAATACCTGAATTGTAGATTCTGGAGCCACTAATCATGTTTGCAATTCTTTGTAGGGGTTCCAGGAAATCAAGCATCTCGGTGAAGGGGAGTACACTCTCAGGGTTAGCACAGGAGCAGTGGTATCTGCCAAAACTGTTGGCACTATTACTTTATGTTTTGAGAATCGTAGGCATTTGATATTAGATGATTGTTATTATGTTCCCGAACTTACACGGAACTTGGTTTTCGTTGCACTCTTATATCATGTTGGTTATTCGGTACTTTTTACCTGTTCTACGGTGGTTATTAAGTTGAATAATTCTGTTATATGTTCGGGTCATATGGTTAATAATCTTTATATCTTAAGTCCTTTGATTGGCTCTATACATAACACTACTAGTGCTAAGAAAAGAAAGAGGTCATCTAGTACTAATGAAACTCTCTTATGGCATCTTAGATTGGGTCATATCAATCTAAATAGGATTCAAAGATTGGCAAATGATGGTCCTTTAAATGAGTTAGAGATGGAATCTATACCAACTTGTGAATCTTGTATAGAAGGAAAGATGACCAAGAGGCCCTTTAAGGCTAAGGGACTAAGGGCTAAAGAGGTTTTGGAATTAGTACATTCTGATGTTTGTGGACCTATTAGTACTCGGGCTAGAGGAGGATACGAGTACTTCATCCCTTTAAGGCTAAGGGACTAAGGGCTAAAGAGGTTTTGGAATTAGTACATTCTGATGTTTGTGGACCTATTAGTACTCGGGCTAGAGGAGGATACGAGTACTTCATCACCTTCACAGATGATTATTCTAAATTTGGATACATATACCTTATGTCTCACAAATCCGAAGCTTTGAAGAAATTCAAGGAGTTTCGAACGGAAGTTGAGAAACAATTAGGTAAGAGTATCAAGGCCCTTCGATCTGATCGAGGTGGCGAGTATCTATCCAAATAGTTTAAGGTCTATTTATCGGATAATGGGATATTATCCCAATTGAGTGCACCAAGAACTCCCCAACAGAATGGTGTCTCGAAAAGAAGAAATCAAACTCTTTTAGATATGGTAAGATCAATGATGAGTTATTCCTCATTGCCTATATCCTTTTGGGGATATGCACTACAAACAGCCATTTATATCTTGAATTTGGTACCATCTAAGTCAGTTCCCAAGACACCTCTTGAATTGTAGAATGAGCGCAAGCCCAATTTACACTACATTCGGATATGGAGATGTCCAACACATGTGCTAAAGGGAAAGACGGATAAGATGGAATCAAGATCAGATGTTTGTTTCTTTGTAGGATATCCAAAGGGAACGAGAGGTTACTAATTCTATAATCCTCTTGATAAGAAGGTATTTGTTAGCACAAATGCAACCTTCTTAGAGGATAAGTATATGGAAGAACACAAGTCTTCTGCTAAGATTATATTGGAAGAGATGTTAGAACATGGTTCAAACAACTCAGTTCCAGATTTTCGCACAGAATCTAATAGTGATGACTTGGAACCTCCTACTGAACCAATGGTTGCTGATGAAGCAAGTGAGCAAATCATGCCCACAGGGCCTCATAGGCAAATAGAACCAGAGGTAATAGTAAATGAGGCACCCATTGTTGTATCTCCACATGTCCCTACAAATGGGAATAATGAGGATGTTGTTCCTAACCAAGGACAGGATCAAACAGTGGGAAGAGAGGAAGGACCTTTGGTCAGATTGGACAAGCAGGCACCTTCAACCATTACTCGTAGTGGGAGGGTTGTGAGACCACCTTCTAGGTACTTGCTCAATGGAGAATCCTATCAGGCGATCTCTACTGAGCAAGAAGAGGATCCCACTTCGTTTAAGGAAGCAATGGAGGATGTAGACTTTGAATCATGAAAATTAGCCATAAACTCAGAAATGGAATCTATGTATTCCAACAAGGTTTGGGATCTTGTAAATGCACCTAATGGGATAAAGCCTATAGGATGCAAGTGTGTCTATAAAAGAAAAAGAGGTATAGATGGGAAAGTTGAAACCTTCAAAGCAAGGCTAGTGGCTAAGGGTTTTACCCAAAAAGAAGGCATCGACTATGAAGAAACCTTCTCACTGGTTGCCATGCTTAAATCAATTCGAGTCCTTTTATCCATTGTCGTTCACTATGATTATGAGGTTTTGCAAATGGATGTCAAGACAGCATTTTTAAATGGACGTCTTGAGGAAACCATTTACATGATGCAACCTGAAGGGTTTGTGAAAGAAGGCCATGAAAGGAAAGTTTGCAAGTTGCAGAAGTCTATTTATGGACTCAGGCAAGCGTCCAGATCTTAGAATGTAAGATTTGATCAAACCATCAAGACCTATGATTTTGAGCAAAATCTAGATGAACCTTGTGTGTACAAACGAATACAAGGGAAGAAAGTAGTTTTTCTGATTCTTTATGTAGATGACATTCTACTCATTGGAAATTATGTAGGGACATTGTCATATGTAAAGAAATGATTGTCACAGCAGTTTGATATGAAGGACTTGGGAGAAGCTAATTATATTTTGGGAATCCGTATCTTGCGAGACAGGAAAAACAGAAGGATTGCATTTTCTCAAGCTTCATATATTGACAAAATATTGTCCAGATTTACAATGCAGAATTCCAAAAAGGGACAACTTCCTTTTAGACATGGAATTCATCTATCTAAAGAGCACTGTCCCAAGAATGCAACGGAGATAGATTAAATGAGAAAGGTTTCTTATACTTCGGCTGTGGGAAGTCTCATGTATGCTATGCTTTGCACTAGATCGGATATTTGTTATGCTGTGGGTATTGTTAGTCGTTATCAGTCTAATCCAAGACCAGAACATTGGGTAGCGATAAAGCATATACTCAAGTATTTTCGGAGAACGAGAGATTATATGCTTGTCTACTCAAGACATGATCTAAATCCTATTGGATATACTGATTCCGATTTTCAATCCGATCGTAACTCTAGGAAGTCTACATCGGGATCAGTATTTACACTGGGAGGTGGAGCTGTGGTATGGATGAGTACCAAGCAATCTTGTATTGCTAATTCCACCATGGAGGCAGAATATGTAGCGACTTGTGAAGCTACTAAAGAAGCTGTATGGTTCAAGAAATTTCTTTTGGACCTTGACGTGGTACCTTGCCCATAACGCTTTATTGCCATAATAGTGGGGCGGTTGCCAATGCTAAAGAACCGAGGAGTCATCAGCGTGGCAAGCATATCGAGAGAAAATATCACCTTGTTAGAGAAATTGTTCATCGAGTAGACGTGACGGTTAGTAAAATTGCATCAATAGATAATCTTGCGGATCCGTTCACTAAGACCTTACTAGCTTTTGAAGGACATCATAAGGGATGGGTATTCTTGATATGTCATACATACTCTAAGAAGGACAAGTGGGAGATTGTTAGATGCTCATTCTTCGAGTAATGTTGTATAAAATCACATTATGAATTTACGTTAGTTTATTTACGTGTTATAATTTGAAGTGATTATCTAAGGTTCCATGATCATAGAGGATGTCACAAATTGTATACTCGATGGATCGGGTATAGTAGGACACAATTTGTAATGTGATCAAAATTATATCGTTCACAATCGGTTCATAAAGTTGGACGCTTTATGTTGATAAGATTGTATTGTTGTTATTAAGATTTGTCTAGATCTTGAAATAGGAACAATAATGTGTTTCGATGCACATTAAACGGGACCACGTAGATGACTCATTTGTAACCGTTTGAAATGAGACTCTACTTGATTATCAAACAGGTCACATAAATCTTGAGTGAGTAATGTACCTTTGATTACTAGTTCAAGTTCTTTGAGGTACCAATGAGTGAAGTCTTAAATAGAAGATTGATCTCGGTGCTTTGGGAATCGGACCGAAACAATTAGAGATCATATACTTACAACATTGGAATCCATTAATCATTGAGATGAGACGATCGTCACTCTAAGGTATTTTCCTAGGCAAATTGAATCTGAGTTCAGTAGGTAGACGATGAGATCGTTGGACTTTACATTGTGATTTGATCACAACGAATTTGCCATATGAAAATGGGACTTAGAGGGTAATGCATGTTGAAGGGTAAAACGATCATTTTGCAAGTTTCAACATATTGATGGTCAAATGGGGGTTGACTTGTGGAACGATAATCAGAGGATATTGTTATTGGATCATAATTTGATTCTATAACTATCACTCGACTCGAGAGCGCAATCTCGATTTTTTGGTAGAATAAGCCGGGATTAATAGATGTATCTCGATTGGTCAAGAGTTGACCCAATTGAAAACATCTATTGGAACTTGGGTCATGTGAGCCCAATTAGGTCCCTCTCTTGGCTCAAATAAAAGGTGTGTGACTTAATTGGCCTACTACAATAAAGTCTAAGGAAATTTGTGCAATTTTCAAACCCTAATAGGACATTATAAATATGCACATTATTGGCATATTTTGGTGTGATTTTAGGGTTAGCCACTTTTCACATTCCCAAAAAAAAAAAATAAAAATAAAAAAAAGGGAATAACACCTAGTGGAGAACAAGGGAGAAGATCTAAGGGAGGAAGCAATTGGTAGGCCATTAATAGCTCCTTCAAAAAGGTTATCTCCTCCCCTTTCTATATATGTGAGGATTTAATAATCCAATGATCTCAATGTCAATTAAATCCTTATTTACATGATTTTAATCTTCAAAGGAAAATTTAATTTCCTATTGTGATGATTAAAATTCATTAATCAACAAAATCATCATACATAAATATCACAAATCAAGTAATACTATGAAATGAAATGAAAATGGAAGAAATTACTAAACTAGGCAAAAATAAAATGAAAATAAAGGAAAATAAATTGATCAGGGAGAGAGGAACTTGGCAAGAGTGAAATAAAAGTTGTTTTGAGATTGACGTCATTGTTTACTGCTCTTGCTGCTTGCCATAAAACTAAATTAATTGAGTTCCTGAATTGGTAAGATGGCATAGAAAAAGAAATTGTTAATTCATGATGTCAATTAATAGCTATTGAGAAGAGACAACAATAGCAACAATTCCCCCCAGTTCCTGTAAGTATAGTAGCCATTGCGACTTACGCTCCTGAAATGTTTTACTTCGCAGCTGCTCATATGTATTGGAACATGATCTTGAGATAGTATAATAACTAACTGTCATTGTTTCTTTAAAAAGAAAAAAAGAAAAAAAAACAAAGAAAGAAAAAGAAAAAATTGAATACCACTTTGCAAGTATACATCTGCTCTATAACAAATCCAGCAGTTTTTCTAAATAGTAGATTGTGGGCCAAATTGTTGGAGCTTTTGAATGCGAAAGATGGCATAAATAATTGTTCACTAACCTTGTTAGAGTTCAAGATTAAAGACCTTGGGGCTTTACTCTCAATCGACTGGTTCAGTGGGGCCTCTCTTTCTTTGGTGGCGCACCGTTCTGAGGGGGGATTTTCAGCTATCAAGACATTCTCACATGAAGTCCATACGATAGCATTAAATTAGTTTCAAAATAGAAAGGGCAGTCTGTCTTCATATTATTTGAACAATTCATCCTAGGGCTGAGTCGAGCGCAAGCAAGTTTTGAACACCATTTGAGAACTCTCCTAATGCCCGAGTAAAGCTAGAGGAGTCTCAATCTTGTTTCAAGCATATTCATCATTATAAAAAGAACTGTCTTTATTTTTTTGGCATAGTTCATCCTCAGGCATAGTCAAGCCTGTGGAGTCTTGACCATGTTATGCATTCATCCTAAAAATTAAATCAAGTCCACGAGATTCTCTAATCTCATTGGAGCATCTCTAAGGGCTTAAGTCCAAGTGACTCTCAACATCCTTTGAGGACTTGGGCTTAAGTCCAAGTGACTCTCAACATCCATATGGCTAAGTCAAATGAAAATATGAGGATCCTTAAGTCAATAGTTTGCGCTGCTGCTTCTCAAAGTTCTTGAAGTGGAATTAAATATACAAATAGCTTCTTCTCAAACTAGTTGAATATAAAATAAAATTTCATCATTTATAAAAATCATACATAAATATCAAGTGACACCATGAAATGAAATGAAATGAAAATGGAAGAAATTACTAACCAGGCAAAAATAAAATAAAAATAAAGGAAAATAATTTGATCAAGGAGGGAGGAACCTGGCAAGGGTGGAAATAAAAGTCACTTTCAGGTAAAATGGTATAGAAGAAGAAATTGTTAATGTTACTATTGAAAAGAAATACATGAATTAGTAAATTACTTACCCAGTGCTGGTAAACAACCAAGCATGAAACCAAACTTCATCAAGCACCCAGTTGCATATAAACACGTTAAACAATCCATATATTCTGGCGATCTCGACAGAACAGTAATTGGAAGGATATGAACTGAATCAGAGGCCTTTGTTTTTGCCTGAATTGAATCTGCTAAAAATGAGCTGCCCACCATTTTCCATAAATCATGCATAGCTTCTGCTAGAATATCATTAGTAGAAAGAAACTGGACTTTGAAATATTATCAACTAGGAAAATGAACACAATATTAATGGAATAATGTGTAGAGATTTTCATCAATACATCATTCCAAAAAACTTCGATATTCCTGCAATTCATTTATGGCATCAATACGAAAATTTCAGCGTACTTAACCCAAGGAGTCTCTTCAACATTTTTAGTCCAAGAGCTCTACTTTTCTTCTTCTCAAAGTTCCTCATTGGTAGAAACTGCACCAACCAGATAAGTGTACCAGGTAAGTGTTTCCTTCGATGCTACATAATATTCCTTTTTTACCCATGTTTCTGCAACTCCAAATTCTTTCATTACTTAATAAATTCAAGTTTCTTTGAAGTAACCATAAGAAAGAAAGATAGTAATACACCATGTGGAGCACTATTAGTTCCAAAGTGTCATACTCATCGAGATATATGCTTCTGGCAGTTAATATTACCTCGATGGTGAGGGAAGAAATGTAATAATTGGAAGGAAAATTAACTTTGTAGATTAATGAAACCTGCAACTTGGAGAAAGAAATCTCAATATTCGAAAAATCATGTTATAAATAGGTAATTCAACACTGACAACAAGATATGTAACAGAAAACTAATTACTTACTAACATGAATAAAATAATCACTTTAAACAACATGAAAGAAAGCATAGATTATCTAAAGAACATGGATGCCCAGAAGCACTCACTGCTTTGGATCAATTCATGTTGATAGAAAAACAATTCTCAAAGCCACACATCAAATTTCCCATGTTGATAATTAAAGATTTGATTGAAGCAAAAAAGAGTGACAACTACGAATCTCAAAACAATCGCTAAATTGAAAGAAAAACCCTTCTCAGTCCCACCAACACTAGAAGCTGGATTACAATCATGAAATTACTGTAACAAACAGAACTCGGAAAATATTTGCATGAGATGGAAAAATGTAATGGTCAAAGCTCACTCAATCAAAGCCTAACCTAATTTAGAAACCATATGTAGAATGAATGTAGAGAATTAAGAAGAATAAAGAGGTACAGAAAAGATCCAGAGATTAAGGGAGTATTCATCGCATAAAAAAGTCTGAATTCCTTCTCATAATCTCTCTCTGATATGCCCCCTCTCTTCATAACTAATTTGATACCTAACACGTGCAAGCACAAATATAATAAAAAATCAGCAAAAACCTAAAGAGGATTTACTAAAGAAAATCCGATGAAACTCTTCTCAGAGCCATTGGCATCAGAAGCTGATGATCTATTCATGTTGATAAGATGAAAAGAAAACCCCTTTTCAATCCACCAACACTAGAAGCTGGTCATCACTTAGAACAAAGAACAAAACCAAAAAAAGATCCTTCTAGATTCATCTAAACAGAGAAAGTAAATTATAAACATGGAATTTTAAAAATAAAAAATAAATAAATAAAATAAACCAGAACTCCGAAAAACATAATTGCTGAATTAACCATGCATAAAATGGAAAAGTGTAATGGTTGAAGCCCACTCAATCAAAGCCCAACCTATATCACAGACCAAATGTAGAAGAAATGTAGAGAATTTAAGAAGAATGAAGAAGTCAACAGAAAATATCGAGAGATCTTAGGGAGCATAATTCATCGCAAACCAAATAGAAAATATTGAGAGATTAAGGGAGCATAATTCATCACATAAAAAACTGAATCCCTTCTCAGAACCTGTCTCTGATATACACCTCTCTCTTCCTAACTAAACAGCAAAGGAAGTTCAGTTCTGGTTGATCCCCCTTGTTCCAGACTTTCTTCCTTCCCCATTTGAATGTGGAAAAAAGTTCTTTCTCTTGACAAAAAGGAACCACAAACATTATAAACAAGCACAGATTACATCGAAAATTCAACTCACAGAAAATGTAAAGAAATCCAATGAAGCCAATATTGATCAGCACTCCAAAGAACAAAATCCAAAAGATCTATCAAATTCATCCAATCGAGAGAGAGAGAGAGAGAGAGAATTTAATCATAAAGAATGTGGAATTATAATAACTAAGAGAACATTATGGGAACATAAATTCTAAAATAACCGTCCATAAAGTAAGAAAGGAACCACAAATTGCACAAATTACATTGAAAACTCAACCTTCAAAGAATTCACAGAAACAAATCCAGAGAAACCTAAGATTGTTCATCATCTGAAGAACAAGAGCCACATAAGATACTCAAATATTCATCCAAATGCACCAAAAACAATGTAATCATAAAGATATGGGAAGTACATAAACAAAGAGAACATTATCAAACTGAGAAACATAATTGTTAAAATAACCATACATAAAATGAAAAGAAAGTTATAGTTGTTCAATCCAAACACAGAAAGCACAATTAAAGATTCAGCAAAATCCACGGAGAATTCCATAAAAAAAGGATATATCTAGTGAACTGAAAATTGAACCTAGGAAAAATCCTTCGAGATTTATCCCATTACACCAACACAAAGAACGTATTCATAAAGATATTAAAATTAAGGAACAAAGAGAACATTATCACTCACAAAACATACATAAAATGTAAACAAACCCACTAACCAAAACAAACAGAAATTTTATTAAAACAAAGCCACATAGATTTCACCGAACAAATTCAAATACAGTAAATGTTGGAGACAACTTATAAAAAGGGTTATGTAAGGGTTGATTTTTAATATATTTGTTTGACCAATTTTAACCCGCAAGAGCGTGATCAAAACACAATTTATATGAATGAGAATTTGGACAGAGTTTCGGTATAAAGATTACGCAAAACAAGGATTAAGAAGGAGTAGAAATAGAGAATAATCCAAGGCGAGACGTTATCTCTTTCCTTAAGACAAATTACTCAGCTACGGTGTTCATGGTGAATGGCACTTGTCTCTCAAGATACAATGGATTCACAACTTGTGGTAGCAGCACTTCAAACCACAAGAAACCAACGAACTTTTGACAGAATTTGCCCTCTACAAAGGAAATGTATGAAATGCTATAGAATTAGAAAGAAGAAAATTGTAAGAGAAGAATGAATGCTCAATTCAATTGGTGTACCCAAAACCATGTTCATAGGGTTCTATTTATAGATGTAGAAAGGGTGCAAATGAAGTAGCGTGAGCCAAAACATGCATCCTTTCAAAAAAGTTGCAACGCTTGGCCAAAACCTGCACCTTTCGAAATGTTACAACACTTCATTTCTTCCAATTTTGGTCCGCAATTTCTCATTCATCCGGAATTGATTTCGAGATTCCAAATATACCACGACGATCTACTCGACGAGTAGAATAATTGGTCTATTTACTTTTGTAATTTGACCATCAGATCAAGTCCGAATATTTGGTCGAAGTTGACGCGTAGTCACACCTTTTCATTTTTTACACACCTTTTCATTTTTTAATTTTTACATATCTTTTCATTTAATATTTGAACCAATTCCTACAATCCCCCACATGAATGGAAATTCGGGTACATATATGCAAATGCGATAATATGATGCAATGTAGAGAGGGTGCGAAAAAATACTGCATCAGGGATGGTGTCTTCTGGCCTTGAACTTCCCTTAGTGAAATACTATCGGACTTACTCGACTAATTGGTGAACCATAGGTCTTAAGCCACTCAGCCTTTGGTGTAAGTCAAGACAACAGTAGTCACACAGATATCTTCCCTATTCTGTACTTAGTTCTCATGATTTAGTTCATTTTGGCCCTGAACCCTTCTTGGTTTCATAAGTGTTTAAAGAATTCAAGTCTTAAACAATTCTTATCGAAATGGCCACACTTCACACTTATATAGGTGACCTCCTATTAAGAGTATTCTGCCCTACTCCAGTTGAATTTATCAAGATATAGGAATCATTAAAAAATAATCTTAGCCTCTATTTACTCTGCAGAAAGTAATTTAATATCATAGGAATGAGTTAGGAATTCTAATTTCCTAAGTGCTTCATGGAATTTTCACAACTTAGTTGTCCCTTTGAACCAAGATCTTGGGATCTCCAGTCAATAAGGTAGGTTACCATTGCAAAAACTCTTACGTAGTAGGCTTTAATCTCATTCCTCTCGATAGGCAACGCATTTGATCTCTAGGCAAACTTTTCGTCAGTGGATCTGCAATATTCTCCGTTGATTTCACAAAATCTATGAAGATAACGCCATTTGAGATCAGTTGCTTAATGCTGTTGTGTCTACGACGAATATGTCTAGACTTACCATTATACATGCTGCTTCGAGCCCTTCCAACTGCTGATTGACTATCACAATGTATACTTATCACAGGTACTGGCTTGGGCCAATATGAAACATCTTCTAAGAAATTTCGAAGTCGTTCTGCTTCTTCTCCAACTTTGTCCAAAGCAATAAACTTAGATTCCATCGTTGATCGAGCTATGCACGTTTGCTTTGTTGATTTCCATGATACAGCAACTCCACCAATGGTGAATACATAACCACTAGTGGACTTGGAATCCTTCATATCGGATATCCAATTCGCATCACAATATCCTTCTAGTACCGCAGGGTATTTTGTGAAGTGTAATCCATAGGTTAAGGTATACTTCAAGTACCTTAAAACCCTCGTCAAAGCCTTTCAATGATCATGGTTTGGATTAATTGTAAATCTACTAAATTTATTCACCGCAAAAGCAATATCCGGTCGAGTGCAGTATGTAGAATACATAAGACTGCCAATTATTTGTGAATACCTTAGTTGTGATATGTTTTCTCCCATATTCTTAACTAAGTGCATACTCGGATCAAGAGGAATTCTTGCAGGACTTTGCTCAAACACGTCAAACTTTTTAAGTACTTTTTCTATGTAGTGAGATTGTGAAAGTACAATTTCATCCAGCGTTCTAGAGATTTTAATCCCTAGGATTACATCTGCCACACCCATATCTTTCATATCAAAATGCTTTGTTAGCATCTTTTTGGTGTTAAGCAACATTTCGTGACTATTGCCCATTATTAACATGTCATACACATATAGACAAACAATTATATAAGCATATGGTGTATGTTTAATATACACACATTTATCACATTCGTTGATCTTGAATCCATTTAACAACATTGTTTTGTCAAACTTTTGGTGTCATTGTTTACGAGCCAGTTTTAATCCATACAAGAACTTAACAAGTTTACACACTTTGTATTTTTTGTTAGGAGAAACGAATCCTTCAGGTTGCTCCATGTAAATCTCATCTTCTAACTCATCATTTAAGAATGCTGTTTTTACATCCATTAGATGAATCTCAAGATTGTGTATTGTCGCAATTGCAATTAACAACTTTATCGACGTGATTCTAGTCAGGGGTGAGTAGGTATCAAAGAAATCAAGTCCTTCCTTTTGCCTATATCCTTTAGCAACCAATCTAACCTTATATTTATCGATGGATCCATCAGTTTTCAATTTCTTTTTGAATATCCATTTACATTCTAAAGGCTTGTTACCGGGAGGTAAATCAACCAACTCCCTATGATTTTGCATTATAGAATCTATCTCATTATTAATAACTTCTTTCCAATGCGGTGCTTCCGGTGTAGACATTGCTTCATCGAAAGTCTTTGGATCATCCTCTACCATATAGGTTAGAAAACTTGGGCCAAATGTCTTGGAAGTCCTAGCCCTTTTACTCCACCTTGGTTCTTCCTCATTTGAAGTTCCATTGGTAGTTTCATATGTTCTCTTATTAGAACTCGTATTTTCCTTATTTTTGCAAGGAAAAATATTTTCAAAGAATGTCGCATTCCTTGATTCAATTATGGTCCCTTCGTGTACGTCTTGTATTTCGGATTTGTATACAAGAAATCGATATGCACTACTATTATTGGCGTATCCAATAAATATGCAATCTATCGTTTTAGGACCAATTTTCACTTGTTTAGGCTTAGGTACCTCAACCTTAGCCAAACACCCCCACACTTTCAAGTATTGGTAGGATGGAGAATAGCCTTTCCATAGTTCATGTGGTGTCTCTTCCATTTTCTTAAGAGGTATTTTATTAAGAAAACTATTTGTCATTAAAATAGTCTCCCCCCACATGTTTCGTGGTAAACCCGAACTTATTAACATGGCATTCATCATTTCTTTAAATGTTCGATTTTTGCGTTCTGCAACACCATTTGATTAAGGAGAGTAGAATAAGTTGGTCTATTTAAGTTGGTCTATTTACTTTTGTAATTTGACCATCGAATCAAGTTCGAATATTTGGTCAAACTTGACACGTAGTCACACCTTTTCATTTTCCATTTTTTACACACCTTTTCATTTTCCAATTTTTACACAAATTTTCATTTAATATTTGAACCAATTCCTACAGTAAAACCTAAGATTGATTACCAATCCAAAAGAATAAATCCTTCAAGATCCATCCAAATGCACCCACAAAGAAGTAAGGTGGTGTTTGATAACCTCCAATTCCATGGAAAATGGAAATTCATTTCCACCTTTTGCCAAAAATGAGTTTTGAAAGGTAAAAAATTCTAGGGAATTCATTTTTCATGATTCTTGCCACCTAAGCAATTTTCCCACTTTTCCTTGAATTGGAAGAATTCCAATTCCGGTTTACTGTAGCGAATTTTTTTTTCAATTTTTTTTTTTAATGAAAACAAATTCTAAGAATTATTGTAAGAAAATATTTCTCTTTAATTGACAATTTTTATGTAAAACAAAGCCAAATGAACACCAAAAGATAGATAATTTTCTTGAATTTTTTTCTTTTTTTTTTAATGAAAACAAATTTCATCCACAATACTAGTAAATTCTATCTCTTTAATTGACAATTTTCATGTAAAATAAAGTCAAACAAACACCAAAAAACACTTTAATTTAAACATTTTTCACGTGAGAAATTATACCAATCAAACACAATAATTTAGAATTCCCAGAAAAATAATTTTTGATCAATTCAATTCCCTGGAATTCATTTTCTTTATACCTAAAGTCCATCTTTGCAATCAAATGGACGCTAATCGTAAAGACAAATGAAATACACAAATTATATAACATTATCCCTCTAGGTATAAATTGCTGAAATAACCATATATTTAATGAAGAGAAAACACATTACACAATAATTAAAGATCCACTGAAAACTCACAGAGAACTTACAGTAATAAGATCCATTGAGACCCAAAATTCATCACAAATTCGACTCAGAAAAAATTTTACAAGATTCATCCTAACGGGGAAAAAAAGGCCGAGAGAGAGAGAGAGAGAGAGGGAGATTATAGAAACATAGAACACAAGTTACACAACCACAACATAGAGATGCAATGAAAACCCCCAAAAAAATTCACAAAAACAGAATCCACTGAAACCTGAAACAATTCTTCAGGAGTCATTCCATGCATGAATGAAGAAAATGGTAATCATACAAAAAGAAATAATAGAGAAATGATCGTAAAAAAGCAACTTGCCTGTCTTTCGTTAAGTTTTCTAATTGGGGAAATGAATTAGGATGGCCACTTATAAAACACATTTTGTTCAAATAGCCTTTGATCAAAATTATAAAAATAAAAGGAGTTTCAATTATTTTAAAGTGTCAAAAGAGTTCTTTAGCCTTAACTTGTAAAATAAAAATGAAGAAGGGATTTAAGTTTTTCTCTAAATATAGAGGAACCGTGAGTTGATCCTTGAATGGCAAGGAAATATTTTAACTCCACAATCATTATGCCAAGCCGTGGTCCTTTGTTTTTTTGTAAGCAAAATATATATATTACATTTCAAAAAATTATTTCATTTTCACTTCAAAAATAAAATTTAATTAAAATTAAAATTTAACAATAACTAACCAGTTGAACAATTGACCCGGTGGTTTTTTCTGAGTCAATCATCGGGTTGGTTCTAATAATTATAAATTCATGTTTTAACACACGTAGTCTTCTCTTCCTTCAAATTCAAAAAATATTCCCCTTCAAAATCATCTTCTCCTTAAAATTTCAACTCTTTTTTTTAAGTTTAATGCCATCTCTTCTCCATAGTTGATCACCAATGCACCCAAAGTTTTAACATTTTCCACAACTTAGCAACTTAAAAACAATTACGAGTCATTTATTCATTAGACGTCTATTATAACACACGAAATTTTTTAAAATACATTTTATCGTAATATTTTGAAAAAAAAATGGACAAAAAAAATATTTTTTAAATTCATATCTTATTTAGAATCCAATAATTAGATTTTGATAAAAAGCGATGTAGTATATCGATATTGAACTTATTTTAAAACTTGTAATTAATAAGAACTATTCGACTAGAGAAAAAGTCGATTCTAATAAGCCAATACCAAAACATTGCAGTTTGAAGAAATTGTAAAATATAACTTATCAACTTAATAAAAATGTGGAATGGAAATGAGTTGCCAACATTGTTTCACTAATTTGCATAACGACATTGAAATCGTTCCTGAAACATAAAACGACTTCGATATCATTTCAGCATCAAATACACTCTGCTTAATTGATTTGTATAACGACATTGAACTCGTTCCTGAAATACAAAAAACGATGTATATGTCATTTCGATATCGAACACACATTGCTTTATTGTTTAACAGGTTTAGGCGCATGTCATGGAATAAGTAAACAACACTTATGTCGTTTCAATAAAATTTTCGATGACAATGATATCGTTCCCATTCAAATCGTAACTATAACGTCATACATATCGTTTCAGAAGTGGTTACACTAGAACGTTATAACTACGATATTAAATGTAATTGAAATTTACATATTTTCGTGACTTTTTATAATGTTCAAGTTTACGTATTGTACATATCCAAAATGTGAACATTGTGCATATTCATGTAACAATATACACTTCGTTCCGGTGACACATAAGGTAGTTAATGTCGTTCTACTATAAAATGTTCTTATTTTAATAACGACTTTGAAATTTTTCCTGAGGCACAAAATAATAATTAGAACGGCATATGTATCTTTTTTTTTTCAAATTTAACTGCTTTGAATCTTTACAGTTTAAGTAATAATTAGAACGACATATGATAACCAAAAGAAGGCATCAAGTGGATTGAAAATACTCGAATGACTAAGAAAGAGCGAATGGAAATACTATCTTTCTTTCTATTGAATGAGATCGAACTCACTTAATGACTTATTTTATCATCCTACATACGATAAATATATGTTAGATGACCGTGGACGATCGAATCGTCATTTTCATAATTATCGTTTTATATAAATTAAAACGATATATATATCGTTTTAGTTATGATTAAGCTAAAACGATATCAACATTGTCAAACTTGTATTGAAACGATAATGATGTTGTATGTATCAAAATCACAAATAAGGTAACGACATTCATATCGTTTCAGTACAAATTTGACCAGTTTGAGATTGTTCCAATTCAAATCACATGTATAACGATATAGATATCGTTTCTTTTCATATAAAACGATAATTATATCGTTTTAGCTAAAAATAACGATTCGACCATCCACAACTATCCATCATGGCTTCAACATACGTAGGAAGATCGAAAAAGGTTATCAAGTGGATTGATACCACTCAAATGACTTAAAAAGAGTGAACGAATATACGTTCTGTCGAAATAGTTTAAATGTGTTATAAAATCATGAGAACAAAAATATTCTCATAGTTTCTTTTGAAGAGATCGAACCCACTTGATTACCTATTTTGATCATCCTACATATGTCAAATGCATGTTTGGTGGTTATGGACGGTCGAATCGTTATACTTAACAAACACGATATAATTGTTGTTTTATTTTAACTAAAATGATATGATCGTAACGTCATCAAACTTGTATTTAAACGATAATGATGTCGTTATGTATCAAACTCATAAATAAAGTAACGACATTCATGTCGTTTTAGTACAAATTTTAATGAGTTTGAAATCGTTCCAATTCAAATAATAACTATAACGACATATATATTGTTTCTTTTCATATAAAACTTTAATTATATCGTTTTGACTAAAAATAATGATTCGACCTTCCACAACCATTGAACACATCTTTAACATACCTAGGACGATCGAAAGAGGTCATCAAGTGGGTTGATGCCATTCAAATGGTTTAGAAAGAACGAACGAAGATACTTCTTTCTGTCGGAATAGTTTAAATGTTGTATACAATTATGAAAACATAAATATTCCCATAATTTCTTTTGAGTGAGATCGAACCCACTTGATTATCTATTTTGAGCATCCTACATATGTCTGATGCATGTCTGGTGGTTGTGGATGGTCGAATCATTGTTTTAGCAGAAACGATATAATTGTCGTTTTATTTTAACTGCAACGATATGTATCTAATTTTAGTTATGATTTAAGCTAAAACGATATCAATGTCGTCAACTTGTATTGAAATGATAATGATGTCGTTATGTATCAAACTCACAAATAAAGTAACGACATTCATATCGTTTTAGTACAAATTTAATGAGTTTGAAATCGTTCCAATTCAAATAATAACTATAACGACATAGATATCGTTTCTTTTCATATAAAACGTTAATTATATTGTTTTGACTAAAAATAACGACTAGACCGTCTACAACCACTAAACACGTCTTTAACATACCTAGGACGATCGAAAGAGATCATCAAGTGGGTTGATGCCATTCGAATGATTTAGAAAGAACGAACGAAGATACTTCTTTCTATCGGAATGGTTCGAATGTTGTATACAATTGTGAAAATAGAAATATTCTCATAGTTTCTTTTGAGTGAGATCAAACCTACTTGATTATCTATTTTGAGCATCCTACATATGTCAGATGCATGTCTAGTGGTTGTGGATGATCGAATTGTTGTTTTTAACGAAAACGATATAATTGTCGTTTTATTTTAACTGTAACAATATGTATGTAGTTTTAGTTATGATTTAATTTAAAAAGATATCAACGTCGTCAAACTTGTATTGAAACGATAATGATGTTGTTATGTATCAACCTCACAAATAAAGTAACGACATTCATATCATTTTAGTACAAATTTCACGAGTTTGAAATCATTCCAATTCAAATGATAATTATAACGACATAGATATCGTTTCTTTTCATATAAAACGTTAATTATATCATTTTGACTAAAAATAACGATTCGATCGTTCACAAGCACTCAACACATCTTTAACATACCTAGGACGATCGAAATAGGTCATCAAGTGAGTTGATGCAATTCAAATGACTTAGAAATAACAAACGAAGATACTTTTTTCTGTAGGAATAGTTCAAATGTTGTATACAATCATGGGAACAAAAGTGTTCCTATAGTTTCTTTTAAGTGAAATCGAATTCACTCGATGACCTACAATTGTCCCATATATGTCGAATACATGTCGGGTGATCATGGACCGTCGAATCGTTATTTTTAGCAGAAACGATATACATATCTTTTCATATAAATTTAAACGATATATGTGTTGTTTTATTTAGGATTTAAATAGAAACGATATTGAGGTTGTCAAAATTGTATTGAAACGATAATTATATCGTCATGTAACAAACCACGAAATAACATAATGATGTCCATATTGTTTTAGTACAAATTTGACGTGTTTGAAATCGTTCAAATTTGAATAATAACTACAACATAGATATATAATGATATCAATATCACTACCACTCGAGAGCAAATGGTCCCTTGGAAGCGAGCTCAACGGCTCTTTATGTCGCATGTGCTGTGTAAGTTTTTTATATAACGACATCCATGTCATATTATTTGTCTATAATGATTTCAATGTCAATATGAAAATCAATAAAGTGACATTTTTATACTGGAACAACATCAATTTTGTTGTGCCTCAGGAACAATTTCAATATTTTTATGTAAATTAGTGCAATTTTCATATTGAAAATGACATCAATATCGTTTTATGTTTCAAGAACAATTTCAACGTCGTTATATGAATCTATGCATTTCATATTGGAAAGACATAAGCGTCCACTATAACGACATAAAAGTCGTTTGTCTGTAATGTGAAAAAAAATACAACAACGTAAAAAGACTTTAACTTTGTTCTAATAGCATAGAAGCGAGAATAGCACAATGATTACAAAATCTAATAAGTCATTTTGTGCTTCCAATAAGTATAAAATAATAAAATTACAAGTCATGACAATAGCACAATTTCAAATTTTACTACTTGCTGTTTGACATTTAGAAGTGGAGGGAACATAACTAGTTTTCTTACAGTTGGAGCCCTAGACATTATAGGGACAAACGTTGACATCTCCATTTGGTATAACATTGTATCGACCTTAAACATCTCTCTAACTTTATACGAGCTTACACAAGAAATTATTTTTCAAACAAGAATGACCGATATTTTTCCTTTGCCATTCATTGTATTTTTCATTTTCAAGCGCTTTCAACTAACTGCTCATATTCAACTAGATAACAAATTGAATCCATAACATATCCATGATGGTCATAACAGCAATTAAACTTCATACATTATTGATAACGAGATGTATGTCATTATGATTTGTAGAAAACGATATGTAAGTCGTTCTGGACGAAAAAATTGAAATATATGTTTCACAGTAGAACAACAAATATAATAGCCAAACATGTGCTTACCAGCATATTCGCTTAAAAAATAAGAGATAATGGGAAAATGGGAAAGCAATCCATATCAAAACTATAATTCGATGATAAAAAAAATAAAGTCATTACTAACAAATGAACACTATAAACACGAATCACAATATGTGATTCAAAAAAATTGAAAAAGAAAGTAGCCAAAATATTGAAATTTAACATTACATTCTCTTCTTGTTCAAATATCCATCGAGAAAAGCTTTGATTACTTACTTCAACCAAGTGAGTATTTAAGGGAATGACAATATTATATTTTGGAGTTTCATGAAGAAGAAGATGATGATAAAAAAGAGGAAGAATAGCAGAGAATGGCCGATCAAACTGTGGAAGAAAGGAAGCCAAAATTGAATTTGGGCTAAATGGAAATTAAAAAGGGAATTTGGGCATTAAGTCTTTTACATACAAGAATATTTTAGTAATTTAAAAAGGGGAATTATCAAAAATGACACTATTTTGAAAATTGCTATAAAACTTTTGATGTGCACTAAATTTTATTAAAAATGTCACTTTTTTGGTGGAAAATGTCCAAATTACCCTTAATCTCCCCTTTTTAAGAGCATTAAATGCTCATTAATGGTAGCCTCCAATCCAATCAATTGTAATGATTTCATTATTTAATATGTATATTATAATGATTTGGTAAATGTATATTATATTGTATAATATGAATTGACTAAAAAAAAGAGAGAAAAGACGTAAAAAAAATTTAAAAGAAGCAAAAATAAGATAAAAGAAGCAAAACAATCCTAGTTCACATCAAATACATCCCTTCTTGAAAAAACCCTCCATTTTCTTTCATCTTCTTTATTTCTTCATCAACACTATATTGCTATTCAATTCATCATCCATTTAGAGAGGTTAGTTATTACAAATTATTTATATTTTTATGTAATAGCTTATTATTTTTCACATATTAAAAGCAACATGATCATCAAAGTGAAGAAAGCATTTAAAACCACTATTAATAATGATGGTATTGTTTTTCTTTTATTGTTTTTTTTTTCAAATCATTTTAAAGGGAAAATATACCAAAAATATTTAGGGAAATGTCAACTATTTCATATTTAATGAAGCAGTCATTTGTTTATGGAGATCTGTAGAGCAATGGAATAATTATTGTAGTTGAGAATTGATTATAACCATTAATATTTCGGAGAAAGTAACAAACAAACAGGCGTTAAACTTGTCAGCGGTCTCGACAGCTTATCTGTCGATCTCGACGGTTATACATGTCGATCTTGACATTTATAAACTGTCGGGGATAGAGTTTTAAACTGTCAAAATCGACAGTTGAAAACTGTTGACACCCTGCATTTCACATTCTCCTATTGCATCGGTTTAAATATTCGAAAGTGCCCCTCCGATGCTATTACATATCGACATATTGACTGTTCATAATTCTTATCATTGTAATCCCTTTATTTTAGGTATGAACACCCATTTGAGATTCATCGTGTCGCACGGGGAAAGGTTTATTTACGCGGATGACGAATGGAAGTGGACAGGGGACAAAACCACATCCATTTTAGTGCCGAGAAATATTACTCTAGCCGGACTTCTGTTACGGTTGAATGAGAAACTTGGCATTATCGATCCGCACACCGAAATGGAATTGAAGTTTAAAGTCCCGAACATGAATATACCGCCAGCTGAAATACGTGAAGATGAAGACCTCATGTGGTACATATTTGTTCATACGGAAACTGCTCTGTGCGTTAATATTGTGGAGACAAATATGCGAATTGTTGACATGGGGAGGGATACGAATTTGCGTGACCATTTGTTTACCGCAACAGATGTTCACCAGAACTTAGAACACGATGACATGAATTATGAGCCTAGTTCCCCAGTGAATAATGCAGTCGAAACGGGGAATTTTGATGATGGGGCTACACCTGTAGACAATATGTTGGACGACCCATTCAATGGTACAGATGCTGCTAGTATTGCAGACGTTGATGCCCGAATGTCATCACAACTTATTCGTTCGGGTATAGACCAATGGATTACAGCTGTGGATACATCCGATCTTGTTGAACAGCAAATATTCTTGAGCAAGAAAGAGTTGTACTCAAAAATTCGTGTACTTGTTTTGCAAGACAAGTTTGAATTTCATGTAAACAGGTCAAGCCGCAAAATGTTAACCGTTGCATGCGTGGACTGTAATTGCAAGTGGATGTTACGTGCTTCGAGTGTGAAACAGATTTCTATATTCATGATCCGAAAATTCAACCATGTGCACACATGTTAGGTAGATATCCGTTGTAACGCACATCGACATGCCACTACTTTTGTAATTGCCGAGCACATTTTGAGAAAATTGGATAATCCATACCGGTTGTACGATCCTACCGCTATTGCACGTGACATAGAACGCGAGTTTGGTGTCAAAACAAGTTACCAAAAAGCACATAGGGCGAAAGTTACCGCTTTACATATGCTACATGGTACACCGGGGGGTAGTTTTCAAAAATTACCTTCCTATTGTCATGTTCTAGGAGAGCGTAACCCGGGGACAGTAACCCACATCGAAGTTGATTCCCATAACAGGTTTCATTACTTCTTCCTAGCTTTTGGTGCAAGCGTTCATGGCTACATGCGCTACTTGAGGCCCGTTATTTGTGTTGACGGTAGTCACTTGAAAGGTCCATACAAAGGTACACTTGCTAGCAACCGGCCAAGATGCCAACAAACAGATATACCCCTTGGCATGGGGGATCATTGATGCTGAAACAAATAGATCGTGGATGTGGTTTATGTCCAACTTGAAAGAGCTTATAGGTGACTCTGCTGAATTGGTTTTTGTTTTCGATCGGAAGAATAGCATTTCCAATGTCATTGCTCACCTATTTCTTCAGTCCCGTCATGGGTACTGTATATGGCATCTAGAAAAGAACTTAGTCCAGCGGTACAACAACGCAAGTGTAATATTTTTATTCAAACGAGCTACACGAACTTCTCGGGTCGAAGAGTTTGAAAGACTTATGGGACAGATCCGTAGGGTAAGTGCAAGAGCGTACGGGTACTTAGAGCGAGCAGGTTTTTCGTTTTGGTCACGAGCACTATTTGTTGGTCAAAGGTACAACATTTTGACAAATAACAATGCTAAATCTTTGAACTCAATGTTGAGACATGCCCATTCATTACCGATCACGTGCTTGGTCAAACACATTCAACAAACTATGCAGAAGTGGTTTCACGAACGTCGAACCAGTGCAACCACATGTACTGGCATGCTGTCGTTGAGGATGGAGAACGAGTTGCGGACAACGTTTGAAGCAGGTACAAGGCTTCGAGCTCATGGCTTGACAAAACAATTAACACAGGTTGGAATGTCCAACAACACGGACATCGTCGACTTCTCTGATAACAGCTGCACTTGTCGTGAGTTTCAAATTAATCGTATGCCATGCGTTCATGCCACTCGAGCTGCCTGCTTGCGAGGTATGTCATTGTACGACTTATGCTTACCGTATTACACATTGGAATACTGGAGAGGTGCTTATAGCAAAGCTATATATCCCGTTATGCGTGAAGTAGACTGGATAGTGCCAAACGAAATTACAGGTATTCCTATTAGGCCACCCAATGTACGTCGTCCTCCAGGTAGACCACCCACAAGACGTCAGCGATCCAGATTCGAGTTCGCCACACAACTGAGGAAATGCACTCGCTATGGTGGACTAGGTCATAATCGGAGCACATGTTCTAACCCCATTATACCACCGACCGTTTAAATAGGCATTTGTAATAAATAGATTTTTGTTCGAAAGTGGTTGAAGTTGTATGTGAACTGGCACCCCCATGTCGTTTGTAATGAAAGAATGTAAATGTTCTCATTTTTTTATCATTGTCGTTTGTTTGCTGACATTAGTGTTTCTCATGATCGCAACTAGTTAGAAGATATTATAATTGATATCCCTTCAGAACATTTTGACAGTTAAACTGTCAGTCCCGACAGATGGTTACAGAGTATATAATCCGACTTGTCCGAGCTATTTATGCCTGCATGACTATACTGTTACCCATTCAAGTCTCTACTTACACAGATATTTTAAATCATAACATTTCTTTTACATTCCATTATCGTTTCTTAACAGCAGACATCGTCTTCTAATTTAGCAACAAACAAAAACGGTATGTTTCAAGGACGATTTAGGGCTGACCTGATTAGTACTTTTTCCGTACGGACTTATTCATAAGACACCACGTACGTATAGACATCTAACTCCACCTACAAGGAATTTTAAAAATAACTTATTTTTCGATGCTTCCAAGTTCATGTGTTAAGCCCGAACCAAGAAATCCCGACGAACCTACGTTGTCAATACAGTGAACTTGTTCATTCCAGGGTACTTCAATTTTCAGTAAACAAGGGATCCATACAGGGAAACACAAGTTTCATACTTACACAAATGAACCTATGCTCTTACATCCCGACAGTTAATCTGTCGTTCCCGACAGTATACATGCCGTTCCCGACAGATTGTTTCTGTCCTCGTCCATAGTAGGTCCAATACCAAAATCTACCAAAATATGAAGAAAACTGTACGTAGACAATGGAGGTGCTCTTGCTCACCATTGCCGAACTATGTTATCAGATCCATCCCTGACAAAATACGAACTATACATTATTCCATACGCTCCACATACCCATATTCGCCCCCTCATTGATTGTCCACACTCGAACCATCTTGTTCGGAGTCAACGGAGCTGATCACAATGATCTCAGGAGATGGAACATGAGCCAACCACGCGTCATCGTCAGACTCAACTTCCACCGGAACCATCAATGGGACGACCCAATCAAGCACGGTCTTTGGACTCTGGGAAGCTTCACTTGCAACATCGTCGAGGTTCGGAAAAGGAACAACGGATGTGGCTCTCGTACCACGTTCATAACTCACTTCGTCATCATCCGAAACAATGACGATGGGACATAGTGGGGACGAACCGGGTGTTGGTAGCGGCTCCTCATACTTGAATGATTCATTGCTCCCTGTCAACGATGCCATTATTCTGATATGAAAATATTTATTGAACCTGTTGAGGAGTAAACGTAGAGACTGCAACATGAATTTTCAAATGTGAATATTGAAGGTATCAATGATAATATGGATTTACCATGCTATATATAGTAGATTTTTTGGAGAGATGCACTGAAACTCATTTAGTGCCCCAACCACCAACCCCCATACAATTAAAATTTGATAGAAAACTATGTAATGGATGATGGTCTAATCATACTTAAATCCCTAGTATATGTCCTGAAATGGTGGCTGGGGTTGAAAGATTAGTACCAATGTAAGTTATGACTATTGAATTATTTTGGCAATGACTAAAAATGAGTTAAGCACTGTTTTCAATTCCATTTTCAGTTTTTGAATGTGGTGCTCCTTCCAGAAATTGAGAAAAAACTTTTCAACGTAACAGCTATGTGCAAGATTTTTTTCCATGTTGCTGCGTGTGTTATAACATTACATGAAAGACAACTTAAATGAATTTTGCTATGCTGGTACTTATTTTTTACTCAGTTCAAAAACGAGAATCATAATATATTCACAAGATTCTGAAATTACTGTCTTTTAGATGACGAATCGAACTACACTGCATACTCTCAAGTTAGTGGAAATTTCGGAATACATAATTTATAGTCACATGCGCATGCATAAAGAGCAACAAATGGCAACTTTGTACAAGTACTTCTGATAGAACACATTCAAACATAATGTACAAAAATCTAGGATCATCCATGTGCGCATGCATACCGGATTTATACAACATTCATTGCAACCAACAACAATTACATGAACGAGCTAGGCAAGCAAAAGTGTAAGTCAATTTGGACCTGTTTATACAAAAATCATCGCAACCAATAACATAAAATTTGTTCATACAACGTTCACCCCTTTCAAGCACCGTATGTGAACTCCAAGTTGCGATGCAATGACCGTGGAAGGGGTTGAGGCATCTTCATCCACTATCATCTGCACTTCAATAACCAAAAATGATATAATGAGATCAAAGTTATCATGGAAGTTAATTTGGTAAACGTAAATATACAGCACTTCCGACAATAACACTCAACTAAACAAATAACGACACGATGGTGCTCTTACATACATAAAGAAGAAAAGACCTAAGCAAACTATAAATTACTCCACAAGACTGCAATGCTGAAGTATAATGAAATCCATAATCCAATGCAAAGAGTGGAAGCTAAAATTTAAACTTACAACCTTTGTTACTCAAAATTGGAGTGCTAAATTTGACAAGCCTCATGAAATATATAGATACATTTCCAGTCAACTTATTGTCACTTCAATCCAACATTAACCCACAAAACTCATCTCATTCGGTCATCCAACCTAATTCACAAGCAATCAACAACAAAACATCCAATCCAGTGAATTTCATATACAAATACGAATACTTAGAAAATTGTCTTCTAAGAACCATACAATTGAAATGGAACTACGATTACCAATAAAAGCCCAAACATACTAAAGAAACAAAACATAATCAATTATTAAAAAACTTCAACTATATCAGATATTAAGGATAAAGGAAGTGAATCTAGGTTAAAGAAAAATACTCACCTACATGGTAGCATAGGACGGTGGGGGATTGAAGACGGATACCGGCAGTGACAGAGGCGGAACAAAATTTCTCACCTTCGTTCGCACAAAGCTGAGATTTTCACCATTTTCTCCCCACAATATCAAATATCAAAACACCGAAAGAGTGATAAATTCTCAGGGTTAGAATTAATAATATAAAGGGTGACTACCGGCTTCGTGATGGATTGGAGGAGACTAGGTTTTCTCTGAGGGGGAAATGAAAAGGGGAATGGGAAGGGTCAGGGAAAAGGGAGGGACCTTATACTCGTTTTATAATTTCTACACATTTTTAAAAACTTGTATACAGGTTGGGTTGGTCGGCTTCGGGTTGGGTTAAAGGGATAGCCCATAACCCAACCTAACCGGACAAAAAATGGGGTAAATATAACCGAACCCAACCTATTTAATTGCAAAAATGGACCCAAACCCCTTCGAAATGCTCCTTTAGAGATATTCGACTGAACGTGACAAAACCCGACAATATTATGTTTCAATTGCATGTGATATGAACAGTACGGAGAACATTCGTATACTATTCAACATGCTCCTTTAGAATAACATAAACGTACGACTACGCAAAGACGAACTCCACACAAACTTGAAATCATATCAAATTATGCCAAAAATACCTCATTTCTTCACTCTCTTTGCCCTCCCCCTGGTGTACGGAGTCTTTGTAGATACAGCAGGACGTCGGACTCGTGTCGATCGTCGCCTCTTTGTGGTGGGTGGGTCATTGCATTGCACGGGTATGCTGGCCTACCCCGGCATGTTCGTCGCACCGCCTACAAAACAATTCCACTTTAATTAGCACTTCATCCATTTGCATCACGATTTTGGGTTAGGGTGACATGATGAGTTCTCCACCGCAATGTACTTACCATCCACCTCTGCTACGCCACTAGCGGACGCAACAGGTTTGTCCAAGAGGTTTTCCGAACCACCGGAAGACACTTCGTCATCGTGACTGTTCTTTTCTGGTTCGAAATCCATGCCGCGTCCACCTAGTATGAAATTAACATGCGACGAAATATTAGTAACACTGTATACTTCAAACAGTCGAGAATACATACTAGTGCATGAGGTCATACGTAAGTAAATGATCCAAATATTACGCGTTACTCTAACCAGTGAAATAGAAGTAATCCACCGTAGTGTACGTACCGTCCGCCTTGACTACGCCAGTAGAGGACGCAACACCGTCGTCCTCACGTTTCCCCGAACCACCGGAAGCTACGTCGCCATCGTCACCATTCAGTGCTGGTTCGGATTCCATGCCGGCTCCTCCTACGCATGAGCACCAACATACCCAATATTAGAAAATGCTTGTCGTTTAGGGTTAACAATATACACACTTCCGAATGAAGTGAGATCTATGTACGAAATCAAATATTATGCATTACTTAAGACACGTACCGTTCCGCTCTTGCATTTCGTTGTCCACGTCTTCGTCATGATCGACCGGCAACGGGGAGAAGCCTCTTCCATGCACTACAAAAACAACAATTGTAAAAACATAAGGGGTTTACGTATTTGCTAGTATCAAATAGTAAAGAAAACATGAAAATGTATCTATAGTAATTGATGCACATACCTTGCGGTTCCTTACATTCCGGGACAGGGTCGGTGTCGCCTCCATTTCCGTCGAAGTCACAAATCCCATGTGTACTCAATGTCAGCAAACATAAGTAACATATAGTAGATAACAATTTAAATGCAGTACACATACCATGCACTGAAGTAGTTAAAACTGTAGGCTCGTTTGCCGCCTTAGCCGTGGGTGAAGTACTTCTAGAGGGAGCTGGGAGGACGAGGGTAGAAATGAAGTCCCTGACCTTTACAAATTCATCGGTGACGTGCTGCATGATCTCAAGCTTCACTGTGCGCAGGTGAATTTCGATGAGCGTTCTTTGATCGAGCAATAGTTCCTCCACCTCGTCTTTCGTGAGGCTCGCACCAGAGGTTTGACCTTGTCGTACATGAAATGTAGAGGGTGCATGAATGGGAGAAGTACGTCTGTGCATGGGGGGAGAGGAATATGTCCCAGTCTGCGGTGTACGAGTGTGGTCATCCTCACTGTCCCCACTGTCCCCCTCATCTGAGGCCTCTCCATTGCTGTCTCCACTCTTATCACCTCCAGTCTCCTCACGGGCTCCCTCGTCCTCACTGTCCCCCGACTCATCATCGTCCTCGGAGCCTCCTCCACTAGAAACCATTGTGCACTCCCCCCTTAAGTTTCCAACATTCCCCCCACTGGGCAAAGGATCTGGGTGAAGCTGTGCAGGGATAATGTCCCTTGCAACCTCGTCCAACACAGGTACAATACGGTCTTCAAACGGCAGGAGGGTGGAGATACATGGTTGTCCAAGCTCGGCTTCGGTGGGACGAAGCGTCGCGGACGCGTGCAGCTGCAACATAAAATAAATTAATGTCACCGAAAATGTAACGAGTAACGACACATGCAGATCGCATGCATGAAACGCAATCCAATACCTTAATGTTCTTCAAAAATGCATCATACCTTCGGTGTTGCGACTGTTTGGTACACGTCCAACTCAGAAGCCGTGGGGATTGATGACCCAATCGCCGAGCAAACCTATCCCCAATTTCTGGTATTGCCTCGAATGCCCATATCTGTTACAGCAGATAGTAACTGTGAGTTGAACATTAAAGGAACCAATGACAATACATTTCTGATGAAATAATGAATACGTTGTACAAATTTTGTGTATAGTACCTGCATGGCAATGGGGAAGCCGTGAACTGTATAAGTAACCGCCTTCTCTTTCTTATTTGTGGCATCTACAAATTTTTGTCCCAGTCTGCGTCGGAAGCCCCTTATTAGACGAATGTACGATACTCTACCCTAAGGGTAGGAATAGAACATGTCCAAATCGTCCACGATCGACAGCGTCGGAAGTTCAATACCGGCATGGCTATCTGGAGCATTAAACACTCCTTCGATGATTAGAGCAAGCCCTAGCTTGTACCGATCTGCTCGGGGCGTCGACGACCGGAGAAATGCCTTCTCAAGTTCGCCACACGAAATCCTCTCCGTTGATTTGAAGTATTTATCCTTCAACCTCTTCTTTTGTAGAACTAGATCCATCGCGGCGTCATCTGGAAGAGGACCACACATTAAACTCGTGACGAGAGCATACTCTTGTAAGCCAAACTTGGCTAAGTGGCCTTGCACTTTAAACCACATTTCACTGGCCTTTTCAGTTCGTATGCAGCGGAAAACGAGCTACTGGATTAGTTGGGCTGAGAATTGGAGATCTCGAACTTCGGATAAGAACCCTAGGCATGAGTTACGGAAGTCCGTACGCTGTCGCTCATCGAAATGCTCCAGGACTGTCTTCACATACCATAGATTGCTTTGCTATGAGATGTGGGCCCTCAGCCGCGCATTCTTTGGAACCAGATATTCAAAATCCATGCATCCTCCTGCAGTTGAACATAAATTTAATGCGTCAGATGGTAGTATTTGAAGACACACGACACGTCGGGACGGAAATAATACAACCACATTTCAACGAACAAGGTGCATTGACTAATCAATCAACAAATATCCGGATCATAGCATTGCAATTATGTTAATGCTAAAGCACACGTGCAATGTTGGCACCACTATACAAATCGTGAGATCATACGTTTGAGTAATAGTAATGTGAAACACACGTACGATGTTGCAACGACGGATCAATGAACAAAATTGTGACATCATAGCATAACAGTATTTTTAATGCGAAACTTACGTGCACTGTCGGAACCAAAATTCAACTTGCATAACTAGGGAACAAATGAACTCTCGTTCCCGACAGTTCATCGGTGGAGAGGCTCATCTGTCGAGAATTACTGAGCCTAATTGTCGGGAACGACAGTTCATCTGTCGATTGTTCCATCTGTCGAGAATTTCTGTTGCGAACTATCGGGAACGACACTTCGGTGGTAAGTCATTTAACACTTCATGTCAATGCATAGAGAGTGATAATGTAAAACATTGTGTACATTTTCGAAGTAGTGCATGATATAGTTCTCGACGTGCAAAAACGATAAGTACACCTCAACGGCCATATTCAGACTACAAAACACCAGCTCTGACTTAGACAATGGCAATTCAAGACAATATCAATTGAAGACAACAATGTGAAAATATGCTAAGCCAAAACACAAACTCCGACTAAGACAATAGCAATTGACGACAAAACTGTAGTAAGCAAAACATATCTAATATTAGGAAGCACAAAATGTAAATTAATCAACACACATTTCGAACTGTAAACACTCAAAACTTCTGAAATTCAAAAGTTATGTCGGTTTGCACAATTCTGATTTAAAAATAGAGGTAATGAATTTGTATTTATATTTATGGCTTGAAATCTGTCAAAATCCATCATATTCTATCTAATTAATGAAATCCTTTTAAATCAACTAGTAATCGAGGACACCTAAATTTATAAGTATTTCTAAATATCTAGATTGAGGACACCCACATTTTAATGAATTATATTTTACTCTAAATTGAGGAAACTTCAATTTATATGGAGTTTTAAGATCCATGAAACTCTATATTGAGGACACCCCACTTAATCTTTCTCTTTTCCTCAACTACTTCTATAGACGAGGTGTAACGAGCACACTGCCATATGTAAATGCAGTGTATTTATAAGTGAACAAGACCCAGTCACCATCACTTATCAAAACATGAAAAGAAATGCAAAAAGAAATACAACAGTTTCATCAAGATACACTTTATGAAACGTGGTATTAATGCACGTGATATTCATTAGACTATCTCAGTAGGCACTGATGAACGGGTTCTAGACAACAAGAATGGAACTTGGTTCAGCCTCTGCTTCTTCTTCTTCATCTACTTCTGGTGGGTCAGAATCACACAATGGCTTCAAGTTTGGCAAGAAAATCTACTTTGAAGATGTAGGTGTTGGAGTGCAGGACAAATTTGGTGGTGGGCCGCCTTCACTACCACCTAAGGCCGCCGGACTACCTCTCCCATCACCTGCCAAGAAGAGGAGAAACAGTGTGGTGCAAGGTGGCCAGCCACCAAGGTGCCAAGTGGAAGGGTGTGAGGCAGATCTGAGTGGTGCTAAGGCTTACTATTCAAGGCACAAAGTGTGTGGTACGTACTCCAAGTCCCCAACGGTCATTGTTGCAGGCCTTGAGCAAAGGTTTTGCCAGCAATACAGCAGGTCAGCTTTGTTTTTTAATTTCCTTTTTTCTCCTTTTTAAAAGAAAAATAAGTACATCCTTTGCCTTATTTAAATGTACACGCATGAGCATGCACACAATAACTTAATTACTGATTTTGTGTGCACACTTGCATATAGTTTATTTGCTACTTCTCTAAAATAATCCTTTTTTTCCCGTTTAGTTTCATCTTATTGTGTGGATAATGTTTTTGTTGAATTTGATTGTTCGTGTCAAACTCATTGTGTTAAATTTGTCACTACAATTGTGTGAATGATCACAGACTTGCAATAGACTCTCTGCTCGGGAGTTGGTTTTGTTGATAGTGTTGCTATTCACTTCCTTATCCGAAGGCCTTTTAAAATTTATTCAAGATTTCGGTTGTGACATTGGTGAACTTTAGTGGCATGTTTGATAAGATTGACCATAAAATATTGGAAAAGGCTAAGAAAGAAAAATAAGCTGAACTTTTGTTCATTGTATTTTTAGGTACCATATTGATGGAGATCAAGATAGGAATAAAGGAGTTATCGATTAAATAGAAGTTTAAAATAGAGTTTAATTTCAATTAGATTAGATTAGATTTATTTTGATATAATTATAGTTTATTAGAAGTTTGTTTTCTTCTTAACTTCTTCTTAGGTTATTTACTCCATATATAGAGGGGTTTATTCATTGTAATTAATAAAGATTGATTTTCTTCTTGTCCTCAAAATTTCTCTTCTCTGGCCCACCTTTCTTTTTGTTATTTCTCTTGTTTATTAACAAATTATATGCTTCTGCGTCAATTTCATATTAGAGAAATTCGTTCTCATTTGACCTATGCCTTCTCAAATCCAAACACCCAACCTCACCTTTTCCATCCAATCCATACACGTCGTAACCTTTCAATACCCATCCAAACTCTATAATCACTTTCAACCAACCTTAGAATAGCAGAAAATACAAGAATCCTATTGGAAGTAGTAGCAGTTCTTACTTCGTTCTAGTGGTTTACATCAGTTAAAAAAACATAAAAATGTCGGAACTGTTTACTAGAAAATAGTAGTGCAATTTAGGTTTCAAATGTTTCATGATTAGTTGCCTACATAAAGAATCATATTGTAGGACATGAAATATTTAATACTTTTCTATGGGTTTTAGACTTTTAGTAGTTGCCTTATGACAGTAAATTTAGCTACCAATCCTTTGTTTTCTTGTATTATGCTGATTGTTTGGTGATCTTTTAATAGCTAATATATTATTTCATAAGTGATGCAACATTAAAAGAGATTTTATTATATTTAGTTTTTAGTTTTAAAATATATTTTACGAAACATTATTATGGCTGATTTACTAGCTTTTATTAGATATTTCTTTCTTAGAATAGAATCTTTAAAACCTATATAAACGAATCTTTTACATTGTAATAAGGACAACTTTTGAATGAATAAATAATTGATATTTTCTTGCCCTAATTCTTATGTATTTTTGCTGCTTTGTTGGAGGTCAGGCCTCTGCCCCTCCCCCCATGTATGTATTATGGTCAAGGATCCTAACCCACATCATCCTCCTTTGGAGGAGCCTAAAAACACTCTGAGGATGAGTTGATAATTAATAAATAAATAAACAATTTCTTCCATCAACTCTTTGAAGTAGTGGGAATCTTTTTCATGGTAGCATATTAAGTATTCCCCTTTCAAATTCAACAAAAGCAATATAAGTTGATATGGAATAGCATAACAACCCAGTAAATGAAAAACATTGCCTTAACCCTTCAAAAAGAGGATACATAACAAGTTCTCTACTCATGATTTGTCTCCTTAGCATACAAATTGTTTGACATCCAGTGACCAAATTAAAAAGGAACATGACAACTTCGAGACAAAATTGACCAAGACTTGACAAGTTTAAATTTAAAATTACTTCATAATTCCATAGAAGACTGCATTACTCAATACCACCAAGATAATTATACTTCAAAAATCTACACTCCACAAAACCACAATCCCTAATTGTTCAATTTCCTAAATCGAATTCTAAGCTTTCTTCTCAGCCCAGGGAGTTCACCAAGTATAGGCTCACGAAGCAAGCAAGCAACAACTGCTTGCTGCGGATTCTGGTAGTACATGTTCCTTCCCAATTCGTATACCATGTTGATTTGATGTGTATGCAGATTATACAACTTTCTAAGATTATCAGTACAAATTCAACGATATATCTCATCCAAAATGTAGTAGAGCAGTGAAGTTAAGGTAGTACGACTGAAACTGTCTACATGGAATTCTATTCAATCGTTCAAATTGCACAAATGATTATTCTCAAAACTGTGTTAGTGTTTTGATTGTATATTACCTATGTATGTCATTGAATAAAACAATTTCTGTCAAACCCAGACTCATTAATATAAACAAATTCATCTTCATTTTTTCTCAATAACAACAAAGCCATATCCAAGTAAAATCACAATGAGAATGCTAAAATGCTACAAGCAGACTGAACTGAATAAACACTATACTAATGTTAGCACAAAGTTTGTACAGAAACGCACTTATCTCCAGAAGAAGCACTCTCCTAACAACTACAGAAGCATCCACTTAAACAAGATAATAATAAAGAAAGGAAGTGACAGTATTAACAATTAATAATGACAATACCATAGGATGCACGAAACTAAAAGAGAATAAAGAATTTCACATGCGAGGAAGGAGCTCACGAACTGAAACAATTTTGCAGAAAATAGAGAGAGAGAGAGGCAGGAGGCTCACGAGTCACGGACTCACGGAGTTTGTTGTCACAAACACGGTGTAGTGGGCCAGTGCCAGAGACCGGAGAGGCTGTGGGTGACCGTCGGCGGCAAGAAATAACTGAAACGCAGATTTCCAAAATCTTCAAAGCCGGTAACTCGACGTAGCAACGACGACCGATCTCCCCGACGATCAATGACGGCGATTTGGCCAAACAATAAGAGAGCCGGTGACTGAGACAGAGCGGCGAGCGTCCGAATGTGAAAGGCAGAGACGAGAGGGAAATGGAGAAGTCAAAATTGGAGAAATTAGGTTTGCATTTTGCTCTCGTCTACCGTCATTTGAGATTCTGACACAATACACATAACACAAGTTTGGTATTCTAATATTTCAGATGGGCAAAAATGTTATAAATTGATATTTTTTATAGCAAATTTAAAAGGTGACAATTTTGATAAAGCAAACCCAATTTTTGATACCCAATGAAATTTTCTCATTTTTAAAAATTGCATTTTCCTTTTCTTTGTATCCTAAGGCTATTCAAATAAAAAAGATAATTCATAGTCTTTTTAAACAAAACTTTTGTTTGACTGGACCTCTTAAATGAATCCCCCTTTCTAATTATTACAGTACTTGAATCCATCTTCAAAAATACTATAGTTCTTCTTGACAGAAAACCCCATAAATCATCGGCCAACAGGCTGATAGAAACCCCATATGACAATGGTCAAGTGCCTCTCTTTGAAGATAAAGGGGTTCTAAATAGGGTCTGCAAAACGGTCACATTTTCATCAATTTTGTATAACACCGTTAGATTAAGCATAAACCGTTCAAATTGTAAAGTGCTTGCTAGCTGTAAATCACAAACCGATTGCAAAATTTTATGAAATTATTTTGTTTATTTTTGAAATTGATAGTGGTAAATATTCGTGAAGACCGTGTTTGGACAAAGAATATGCAAAATATATTTACCTATTTTACATTAAATAATCATTGTTTATTGATAATAGTGGTTACAAATCGAAATTGATAAAATTAAAAATATTGAATTTTTAAAATTTATTAAGTTATATTCTACGTGGGAAATATTAAAACTCCTTCAGTGATTGTAAGTGAATTTGAATAAAATGAAAGAAATAACTAATTGTCCTATCTTAATTTCTTCGTGTTATTCTCCACTATTTTCTCGAAATGTCATCGTCAGGTAATTTTTTGAATAACTACGTCAATAGTCACTAAAGTCATTTTCTTATTGTAATAGTTACTCAATCTTCTAATTTCAAAAAATATTGGCATCATTAACTGTCTTCAAAAATTATTGGCATCATTAAGTGTCAAGCTGTTTCAACAAAAACAAGGCGTTATTTACTACGTCAAGTTAGCAAAATTTGTTCTTAAAAATGAAAATGTAGGTTCTAGATATGATTTAAGTTTGAAAATCTAACCAAAACTTAAATTAAGTTGTAATGTGTTTTCAAATTTGAATGTGCTCAATTCTCAATAACAATTTATCCAATTTTGTTGATTCGGTGTGACAATAATGTCATTTGATGATACGTTGGTGTTTATTGTTTAATTGAGTGATTATTAATGTAATATTTAAAATTTTGAGTGACCATTATCTATGGACGGCAATTCGACTCGTCGGCTCGAGCCGCTCATAGCTCGACTGGAGGCTCAGGTCGAACCCCATTTTTCGATGATGGGCCGAGCTCAAGCCGACCCGCGGGCCTTAAAAAAAAGGCCCCAAAATGCTGCCTCTTATTTAAAAAAAGAAAAGAAAAGAAAAAAAAAAGTGTGAGCCTGCCCCGACTCGGGTCGAGCCTAATTTTTTTGGCCAAACTTTTGCTCGAGCCCAAAAAAATCTCGCACATTTTACCTGAACCTTGAGTTTCGACTCGATTCGTTGACATCCCTACCATTATCATAAGAAAATAACTTTAGTAATCATTGATATAACTAATTAGTCATTGTCCATATTAGTGCATGTTTGGTCCCTTTAAAATTTTAAATTGTTTGTTACCGTCTCATTTTTCATCATACATTCAGACAATAAAATATTGTATACGCAAACCATTTCTTTATTTTTTAACCACAAATTCTCAAAAAAATACTATTCAAAATTCTTTAATTTTCCAAATAATGGATGACAAACAAGGGTTTAGTTTGTCATTTGAACTTCTAATTCAACTAAAGTTGAAGCCAGAAAAGAAAATTTTAAGAACCAAAAGAGATTATGACTCAAGCGTTGTACATCAACTGTACAAAGTTGCCCAATACAACAAAAAGCTCAAACAAGCAAATATTTTGGATTCGCTAACTTAGACTTGAAAATTTTGTCTAATTTAATGAGCGACGATACATATTATCAAATTTTCATATAAAATTCGTGTATTTGTCATCTTATCAATTAAGAGGATGAAATTTGATACACTCACAATGTGTTGAAGTTTAAACGACTATTTCTCAAATAGGTCGAAATAATTCCACATTCAAATGTTTATAACTTGTTATGGATGATTGACCAAAGATGGGGTAGGGTTAGGATGAATGCAGGAGATAATAACAATTGAGTTTTTAGTTTAGCAAATTGTAATTGATGAATTAAAATGCCCCATTACTTTACCTCAACATTTGACAATTTTACGTCGAGATTGGATGTTGCTTTCACTAGCAGAGTAGATTAATGTATAATGTTCGCAATCTACAAGTACAATATCGCAAGTCCATGGATCATGAATAAGTAATAGAGTGATAAGAGGTGTTGATCCTACAAGAATCGATTACTTGTGTTTAAATTATTCAATTATAGTTGATTAAATTGTCATGTACTATACATAAATTGGTTTGATCGCTTTGATTAACTACCTAAAAGAAAGGAAAATAGAAATAGAGAAATCAAGGAGAAGGGAATTTAAAAAAAAAAAAAAAAACAAAAAACTCATAATGAGAATGTTAGTCTTCAAGATTTCACTTAACTTTCACTTAATTAATTTTATAATAAGCAATTTCGTGTATTACTCATTTCCTATTATAGACCTAATTCTCCTATAACCAATTACCTCTCGAGCGTTAATTAGCCCAAATTGAGTGTATTAACGTACTCTATGTCAATTAATTTAAATTTCAATATTGTTAATTTTGCGAGAATAACTCAAATGATTACTTAGGTAATGAGTATATCTCTATCTCCTATAAGAACTTACAGCTACTCTTATTTGGACTAAATTTTTGAATAACCTTCAGAGAAGATCACTTCACTAAGAATCATTTGATGCTAAAAAAATGAAAGGGCATTAAGCGCATAAACAATACGGCGTGGAATGCGTACTCATTTAAGGCACATTAAGAATTCCAACCTCTAGAATTTTAGCTAATAGAGAAGTAACGAGGACTATAAGATAGAAAGATATAATTTACCTCATTAAGAAAAAGAACGAAAATTCAAAGATAACACGTAAAACACATCTTTTGACTAGATATTTCTTTCTCCAATTTCTCCAAGATTTCTTCTAAGGGTCCGTTTGATTGCAAAGATTGAATTAAATTGAATTGAAAACGAATTCCAGGAAATTGAATTGCCTAGAAATTGTTTTCCTGGAAATTGTAAATTATTGCGTTTGATTAATATAATTTTCCAAGTGAAAAATGTTAAAATAAAAGTATTTTTTGGTATTCGTTTGACTTTATTTTATATGAAAATTATCAATTAAAAGGATAAATTTTACTGATATTGGGGATGAATTTTGTTTCCATTGCCAACCCCCAAAAAATAAATAAATAATCAAGAAAATCATCTATCTTTTGGTATTTATTTGGCTTTGTTTTACATGAAAATTGTCAATTAAAGAAAAATATTTTTTTACAATTATTCTTAGAATTTGTTTCCATTGCTAAAAAAAAAAAAAAAAAAAATCGCTACAGTAAATCGAAATTGGAATCAAGGAAAAGTGGGAAAATTGCTTAAGTGGCAAGAATCATGGAAAATGAATTCTCTAGAATTTTTTACCTATCAAACACTCATTTTTGGCAAAAGGTAAAAATGAATTTCCATTTTTCATGGAATTGGAGGTTATCAAACACTACCTAAGTTTTCTTTTAAGTTTTGCTCCTTTCCTACTCCTCGTTGAGCCTCTAAAAGTCCAATTCAGTTGATTCCTTAATTTTGCCTTTATACTCTTCATTTGTTAGGCTAGAAAAATGTGCCTTAAATGTCCAAAAGTGCCCTTACAATTCATGCACAAGAAAAATGCTTAAATTACCCTGATTTGAAGAAGTTCTAGCAAGCCAGTTCTAGATTGACAAGACCAAAAGGATGTTCCGGCGGTCACCAAATTTGGAAGCCGCCGGAAAGAGGTTCTAGCTGCCTTGCAGGGTTTTGTCGGTCGTCGGAAAAAATTTAGGAGTTCCCCCCTTTTTTGGCAGTCTTTTGGTAGGTTCCAAATGTTTTAAGCTGGGAAGATTTTTCTATACGGGCAATATTTGAAGAGGTACAAAAAATAACAGCATTATAACAGAAATCCCTTCAATTCACTGCATTTCTCCAACAATATACTATTATGTACAAAACTAAAATTTTCCATAATACCCTAATTCAAATCTGTTACATGTAGTATGAAAAACATAAGATTGAAAAGTTAATTAACATAAAGAATCAAACTTTGAACGAAAAATAGTAACGTCCTAAATTTTTGTTTAGGCCCTAAAATCCAATTTCAAAATTTAGCAAGAAATTAAGTGAAAACATGCAAGAAATTAATAAAAATATCCATTATAAATCAAATATGAGATGAGAATAACACGGTAAAATCTTGATAAAGTACTAAACTATGTAAAATAGAAGAAGACAAACAAATTGCATTTCTATTCGTTACATAAAATGAATTGGAGAATAACTAGAAAAAGAGAAGAAAGAGATAAAATTACCTTTGACTTTTGAGGGATGAAGTGTGTATATAATATATCATAACAGATTCACAGATATTAAGCAGAGAGATAAAGATACAGTAAAGCGGATGGCGAAACCTGAGGTTGAAGTCGAAGCCAACAACAAGGGCGGATATTCTAATATTCAACTATTCAAGTCAAGCCTCAACATTTAAATTAAGAATACAACAATGCTACCTGCACAGGCTCTGTGCAATAGGTACACACACATGGGGTGGACCCCACACATGGAGTCCACATGTGGGATCCACCCCCCATGTAAGATACCTTGTGCAACAGGGCCTGTGCAAGAGGCATTTCTCTTAAAAATATTGCTACCTGTACATCAAGTGTGTCCATTTGGATATCCACCCTCTTCATATGGAGAATACCACTTTGAATAAATCATATTTTATTTGAAGCGAATCCCTTTTCTATGTGAGGAGAGTGGATATCGAAGTAAACATTCTGGTGTACATATAACATGGTCTTAATGGGTTAATAAAGTTGGCCAACTATTTGGCCCATTTCAAAAAAGCTTTTTTTCCCCTTTTAACTTGGGGCCTGGGCTGCTGCTGCCATATTTATAATTGGGGGCAGCCCAAAATCCAGTGCAGCCACCTTCACTGGGTCCGTCCCTGCCCTTCTGATTTCACGACGATAATTCACTCCAAGGCTCGTTTTTGTCCATGTTTTGCTTCCAAAAATTCTTTTTGAACCTATTGTCTAATGGTGCATAGTGACCCTCTCTTTTAGCTAATAACTCCTCATCCTCTTGTAACTCACATTGATATCTTGAAAATGATAAAACAAGAAAAATCAATAGAAAAAGCAGAAATAAACTAACAATAGTATAAGTTAATGACTATAAATAAGTGTAAGAATTACAATTTTCAAATGACATGGTCTAACTTTAGTAACTAAATTCGTCTTAAAATACCTAAGGGTCAACTTGAAATTTCGCTCAAATGACTCGGTTCATTATTCTTGAAGTGATAATATTAAAACATTATGCTTTCGATGGTTAAGTGTGAGCTAAATTAAAGGGAATTTATTCGACTAAAATTTCTGCTATCTTGAGAATCGAAGAGCTGACTATATTCACTTCCCAATTCCACTGTGCCTGGTCCTAATTTTGGGGGTTTGACATGTAACTTGAGCTAAACAAATACGAGAGAAAAATTGAGTTTAGGAATGAAGAGATCCAAGGTCTTATTTTGATGATTTTATCTCGAGTTATGAAATAAAGAAAAGAGTAGGAAATAAAATTACAATTGAAGTCGGGGACAAAAATAGTAATTTCTTTAAAGCTCTTAATTAAATCAATACTAACTGGTGAAATATGATGAATAGAGACAGACGCAAACATTTTAATTATTGGGGCACAATCGAACTCGCAAAAATACAGACTAAAGATCTCAAATATCATCAAGTTTGTCATCATTTTTATCTCCAACATCATTTTCATCACTTTTATCTCGAATATTAAATTCACTAACATTGTGATCATAAAAAAAAACGCATATTTATATTTAAATTAATTTTCCATCGCAATTTATTCAAGTAAAAAAAATACAAAAATCATAACAATTCTAAATGTTACACTATCAAAAACATTCAAGTCCAAAACAAAAATCACAACAAGAATCCATTACCATAAAATCACTAAAACAAGATAGAATTTGGAGTATTTAAGTGGATCCCCTGTTCCATTTCATAAGAAAATACAAAAGAAATCATCAAAAAGAAATAGTTTCTTGAAGAATGAGGCGTATAACTTTTCATGAATGATTCGTTCACTTTCTTTAAAAAATTAGAACTGCATTCCAAGCTTTCAAATTTTTCAGAGCTCGAATTCTTCTACTTCAAATTCGATTTCTTATTAATAAAAAAAACACTCAATTTAAAATTAGTGGGTCACATGACCAACCTGGACCCACTGTGGGTCCGCCACTAAATAGAGGGGATGCAAGAGAATTGCGATGGCTCAAGGAAATAATTATAGTGTGGTGTTTCTTTAAGTGAGAAAAATATTGTAGTGTCAAGTTTTCTCAAGTAGTAACAAAACTCACTATAGAAACTTTGGATTGCACTTATTATGATGATAAAAAATAAATATTGTAATAGTTATTTTTTAGAGAATAGATGTAAAAGTAGGGAGAATTTTAAATTTACACACAAATCATTTTATTGAGAGAATATGTGATTAAAAATAAATTTTTGAAAAATAAGATCAAATAGAGGATATATAATAATTTCTCATAGACATGGCATAGCGAGTGTAAACTACTTCTAACTTTATTGTGCTTAGGAAAATTTATATAAAAAATTTAAATGCTATATCCACGTGGCCACCCAAAAACGAATAAAATCACTTGTACAATGTTTTTGCACAATTTGATTGACAATAAGTGTGTTGAAAAAATTCTGACCATTGATTTTAAAAACAGTTTTTCAAATAAATGGATGTGATGTGATGTTTGCCAACTCGTGCATTATAAACCAAGATGTAAAATAAATTGTATAAATTGCATAATTGCCCAAAAAAGGGCCTGTAATGTTTCATTAAAAATGCAGCTAATGCCAAAAAAGTAGGCTACAACTCGTACCGCAAGATATTTTCAATATTTAGATGGGTATTTATTGTAATTTTCTAAAATTACTTCAAATTTTCTTTTTATTTTAAGCTTTGTATTTTCTTACGTATATAAAAGTGGCTAACTCGTCACTGTACATTCCAGACACGTGTCATGATTTTCCATCGTCATTCGTCTTCCTTTTTTCTTACTTTCATTCTTTTATTACTTCATGTAACCAATACTTCCCATTTAGTTTTCCTTCTCTGACAATGAAACCATCAAATCGAATGGGGTTGAAATATTTCCACATCCCACTCCACAATCCCATACCAAAAAAAAAACCAACGAAATCTAATCAAATCCTAACCTAAAATATAATCTCCATGCATGGCCAAACCTCCAATTTCGGCTAAAATTGCAACACCCATGACCAAATTCCAGTTCAGACTATTTAAACTGTTGAAAATTTACTTAATCGTGCACAGTGAAATTTAAAACAATATTTCAATTCCCACAAAAAATTTACTTTGTGTTTAGATAGAAACTGTTATAGAAATTATACATTTATTGAATTCTGCAAACTCCTTTACTTTTCTTTAATTCCAACAATCTCGATCTATAATCCATAATTGTCCAATTATCCAGCCTCCAAAGAAAATCCACACAAAGGACAAGATTGAGAGGTAACCAGGGTTTTACTTTTCTTTTGCTAACAAGAATAACGAAAATCTCTACACGGTTTTCAAACCCTAACGGCTTATTTATATAAGTCCAAACGGGTTTTACCCGTCTCTGTGGCGACCCGAGTTCTAAAGTTCGAGCGCCACTAAAATCGTATCTTGAACATCATATTACACTTTCAAAAGTTTGAAATTTATTCAAATAATGTCATGAAATTGTAAGATTGTATACATAAAAATCTTGACGTCAACATAAAATAAAATACTAAAAATTTAATATCAAACCAATAATTTAATAAGTTCTTAAAAGAAAAAAAAAGTTGGTGGCCTTCTTTCACTTGCCAATTTGCCAGCCCTCTCATGTTTTAATTGCCACGAACTATCAATTTCCTAAAAGGGAATAAAGAGAGGTGTGAGACAAAATCTCAATAAGTATATAAGTACATAAATTAATATTTGTACAGAATTTAAGGAACTTCGTACATATATACACACATAGTGAGACATGAAAAATCTATACCGAACATAAATGATATGGAACTTTTATGTGTAGCGCAACTATACGATAGTTCTAATTCATTTGAACTTTGAAATCTTAAAAGTAATAAAATCTTATCGTTATCTCAATCATATTTCAGCTAATGGAATAAGATAATAAATTTAAAATAGCAAAAAAAATATTATCTCTATAATTTTTAAAATTAAACAAATTATAGATAAAATAAAAATATTATCTTTATGATTTAATATTTTAATTTTAATTGAAAGTGATTATATTGAAACATTATCTCAATTATCTTATAGCATTAAATAAATATTGATAAAATTAAAGTATTATCTTAATAGTCATTTAAAATTTCAATCCAACTAAAGAGATCAAATTAAAACATTATATCCATTGTTTAATTAAAATAAAATAAAATTTTAACAACTTGGGTTTGAATCAAAAAAATAAAAATAAAACAAAAAGGTTGGGCTATAATTTCACATAATGGACTTCCATGCGATTGGTTGGACTAAAATATTAATCGTATCTATTTTTCTATTTTCTTCTTTTATTTTAACGGGCCAAATCTAAATTAATAAAATTAGGCCATGAGTATTACAGACTTTACAATCTCAATACACATTCCTTGCACATTCAAGAGCAAAAATTGCATCCTTCTGCATAGAGCTAGCCAAATTCTGTATTGAATTCTTCAAGGCATTTTGTCCTCGACTATCTAGAAATAGGCACATAGGTCTCTAATGTAGGACTTTCCATTATGTACCTTGAACTTTCATTACGAGGTACCAGGAGGCTCCAATGTAACTACATTTGTCCTATGAACAAGTGTTTTGCCCAATGGCAGGCAATACCTCTGGACATTTATTATCGATCTTGATTTTCAAAAAAATATTATATGAGTGCAAGTTCTGATTGTGCTCACTATGTCGATGCATGGATGAATTAACCACAACGTACATGAATTTAGACTTGACAACCCAATTACTACCCAATGTCACAGGCAAATTTTGAAAACCGAGTCAAATGTTATACTATTAGACAATTGGAGCATTCCTATTTTTGCTTCTCCCCAACCGCGTCCCTGACTTTATAGCATACCCAAATGCAGTGTGAAACCCCCATTTTCTAAATAGTGAAACAATTTTGTGCTTTCTTTAAAGTTGATTACAACAAGCCAATTTCTATCTCTATTTTTTCAATAAATAATTTTGTTTTACTACGAATATTTGGAGTAATAATATCGATTTATAATGGCGTACAATTCAAAAATTACTCATTCACTCAAAATTGACACGTTAAAAAAAAAAAAAAAAAAAAAAACTATTTTGACTTTTACCATTGTTCCTCTTTTATTTTTTTTTCCCATTGTTGTTCTTAGCACGCCAATTGCACATTCATATCATGTACGAATCTTGCTTATTTTTCTTTGGGAAAAATAAGGTTTGCGCTATGTAATTCAGTGCAGAAATGGGTCCTCCTCGATATTCAAAATTGACCCTCACTATTTAGCTCCTTTTCGGCAGAGATTAAATTAAAATTTTAGTATATTTTAATAAATGTTGATAAAATATGTGGTTGAAAAGTTGTACGTCTTATGAAATATATGGTTAAAATTAATTGTTGAGTTTAACTTAGATTAAGATTTAAAAAAATTTAATTCCTAGCAAATATGGACTGATGCTATAAGATTGGATTCTCAAGTCATAGAAATCGGCAGTGTGAACGTTAAAATCGAATATGAAGATCAATTTCATTGAGGGACTTTGGTGGTCCAAATAGACTAATGGAGTTAAAGGAAAGGGAAAATTGCTGCAGCGATCCCAAACCTTTTACCTTTTTGCAGATTTTACCAAAATCTTCATTTTATACTATCCACAGTTCCAAACATTTCAAAAATATGCACCGGGGGTCCAAATGGATGGAAACCATCCAATTAACCGTTAATCGACCAAAAATTTTGATTTTGACCAAATTTGGTAAAGGCATTTACGTCAATCACATATTTAACCTTTTAAAATTAAATTGAAGCTAAAAACAAAAAGAAAAAGAAATTTGCATCTTCATCTCTTTCCCCCCTCCCCTCCCCTCCCCTCCCCTCCCCTCATTTTAACCACTTTCAGCAACGAGGCCACCAAGCCCACCCACACAATCCACTAGCTCCGACCACTTTCAACCACCATGCACTACCGAACCATCAACACAAGCAGCAGCCACCAACGTCAAAGCGATCAATTAAGTGCCCTTCGATAATCACAGAGTTGCATTACACCGTTGTGAAAACTAGCTAAATCCATGGCCACTTACTGCTCTTTGCTCTAAAATCTTTGTTTCAAACTTCATCGATATTTTTCAATTCTTCACAACCAAATTCGACCTAGAGAGGCTCTATTAAGTAAGTATTTAGAGGCTCCACTCCCATCCCCTTCCTACAGCCGACACCATGGGTAGATGAATGTGCTTCCAACCTATTATGCATACCAGATTTGAAATAACAAAGCGATCCTTAAGGAATGAAGGTGATTTCAGCATCAAGGAGTGAAGGATTTGGGTTCGATTTCTTGAATGCTCCTTTTGAATTTTTCTTGAGAACCTGGTAATGGATTCTTGTGGTCAAGATATCAGTGAAAGTGACATTAGTGGTGATGAAAAAGGGAGAAGTGGTTGCATCGGGTGGTGGCCGACATCTTGTAGTTGGAGGTGGTGACGATCGATGAGTGACGGAGCTATGTCATCGTGGGTCTAATTTCTGGATGGGGTTGAGGGGTG
>NC_036249.1:8247672-8252159 GCF_002742605.1 Olea europaea var. sylvestris | reverse complement strand
ATGAATAGCGTTTTTATGTTTTGATTTAATTATTAATATATTGTAATTATTATTTTTTTGTTGAAAAATATAAAGTTACCATTTTATCATTTTAAAATTAGTCAAAATAATGGTCAATATTAAATATTTGATCAACTAACGGTCAAATTAACAATTTCCATCTATTTGAATTTCCACTGTGAGTTTTTGAAAGATTTGGTATCGTGAATGGTACAAATTAAAGGTTTGGACAAAGTCTGTTAATAAAAGAAAGATTTGATACCTCAACTGCAATTTTCCCTAAAGAAAATGAAGAAGCAGACAAAAACAGGAAACCGTGTGAACAATATGTACGTCGGCTGGGTGTTGACTTTGTAGCTTTCTTTCTCTATCCAATTATGTACTCATGTCTGCCGTTGCGTCATGGCTGATAATCAGCAGCCCACGTTAGATGTGACGTCAACCGCGAACACTTGGAATGACGTGTGTTTTCTGATGTAGCAATGATTTTCAAAATATCTGGACAACTCTGTTTTAAACCAATGAAAAGCGCATCAAAGCTTGACCTGTCTAGAACGTCGGCGAGAAATTAAGAATAAGTTGGGGTTATGATTGCTTCTAGACGAAACAAATGGGTCTACTCATGCGCTTAGCTTATCCATGCACATTTACCCCCGTTTGGTCCCCGTTCAATTAAATTACATTACATTTCATTTCTTTCTATCTTATTTTTAACTACACAATCTTTCATAAAATAATGTTACACGTAAATCAATAATTTTTTCCTTCTTTTTCAACCACTCATTTTTCTAAAAAATATTATTCCCCCCATTTTCATTTTCAGGTAATGGAGGTCAAACGGGGGCTCATATGCAATTCGAGCTTGCTTTGAGATGAGACAGATCGAGGTGGACAATATGTGTGTGCGTGTGTGTTGCACAAGGTGGCTTGTTTTGAATTCATGGGCCGGCTCTTTTCTGACTCGTCTAAGTCGTCTTAGAAAAAAAAAGGGAGAAAACGAGCCGGGTTGACCCACAAGGCCCCACACGTCAAACCAAGTCAGTTTGTGGACACGAGTACATCAGGTCGAGCTTTGCTCATCACCAGTAGTGGGTGCTTCTGCTTTCTATAGAAAAGTTTTTTAAGTTGACTTAATTACCATTTCTTAAAAGTTTTTTAATCAAACAAATCACTTTTAAAAAATTATTTAAGGTGTTCAAAAGCAACCATTTCTTACTTTTGAAAAATCCTTTCGGGAAGACTTCATGAAGAAGGGAGAATCAAAAAAGTGAACTTATTAATCATGAAACGTGAATTACCCATGTCAAAAATCACGATTTCATACTTATATATTTTGACGTAAAAGAACCATGTTATTATTCTACGAATGAATGACATTTTCTTATCACAAATTTAATTCACAAAGGACCACATTGACTTCAAAATTTACGAAATATCATTCAATTGTTAGACAAAAAAATATTCTCGATTTAAAATTTTGTTGAGCTGTATTCAAAGTTCGCATGTTCTTTTAAATTGCTAGGCTATAAATAAAATCTTGGCTGGGCTATATATCCATTGGAGACTTCAAAGGGCCAAGCTATATAAACAAATAAAATTTCCCTTTGTGGCTAAAGATATGAATGCCTTCAGATTATTAAATCTCATTCACCAATAATTTAATATACGAAAAATTAACAATATGTTCGTTTATTATTTTATTTTGATGTTAGTGTTGTTTTCAAGTTGAATAAAAGTGATAAAATGAAAAGGGAAAATTTCATCTCTAAGAAATTAAGCCCTTGCTTGAGTCCCATTCTTTAAAAAAAAATATTTTTTAACAGTATTTTAACATCATTTCAACCACATTTTTCAATAAAATAATATTACACGCAAATACAAAATTTTTCCTTATTTTTTAATCACATATTTTCTATCAAATCACTGTTCAAAAATTCATGGGACTCAAACAAGGGTTAAGTATGGTCCATTTCAAAACTAAGAAAAAATGTTTCAAATTTCAAAAATCAGATTTTAATTAATTTTTATTTATAAAATAATTAATTAAAAATATATTTTTTATTAATTTAATGTATTAAGGTCACAATTCTATAATATTTGGGGCTTGTTTGAGCCACATTATTTTCAAAAAAATATATTCGTCAACAGTAATTTGACATCATTTCAATCACACATTCTGCAATAAAATAATATTACACGTAAATCTAAAAAAAATTCTTATTTTTTAACCGCACATTTTTCATTGATTTGACATGAATAATGCATTTTTCCTAAAATGTGGCTCAAACATGGGCTTGGTCACAAATTATCGAATTAACTTGTGACAAATTATTTCTCGTTCCCGAATCAAAAATTTTAGACGTCTCAATTTATTTTATGATCACAAATAAAGAAATTTAGAAGTCACAATTTATTCATCGATCATAAATAAAAAAATTATATGTCATAATTTATTCATTATTCACAAACCAAAAAAAATTATAGGTCACAGTTTATCTATGAGCTAGAAATCATAAATTTTATAAGTCATGATTCTAATTTTTAGATCACATATTATTTAATGGTCACAATTTCAAGTAATTGGTCACATATTATTTATTGATAACAAATTAACCAATTTATTGGTCACAATAACTAAATAATTGGTTACAAATCCCCCTTTATACAACCCCAACCCAATACAGTCCCATCACCACCACCAAAACCATCATCTCACCACGACTAGGATCACCACTGCCCATAATAAGAATCAAAACCACCATCTCCACCCCCCCCCCCACCACCAACCAAAAAATCCCCAAACCTACCATCACGTCGCCATCGCCACTCGCAACTAGGGATGTCAACGAGTCGAGTCGAGCCAAGCCGACTTGCGAGCCAAAACTTGAGGCTTAGGCTTGGCTCAGGTAAGGTGAGCGGGCTTTTTTCAGAGCCCGAGCTGGGTCGAGCAAAAGCTCGGTCAAAAAAATTTTGCTCGACCCGAGCAGACTCGCTTTTTTTACCTTTTTTTTTTAAATATAATTATTAATGGCTGCATTAAAAGGTAGCCAGCTGCGGCTGCCTCTTAATGCTACCTAATTTTTTTTTCCTCACAGACTCGTGGGCCGGCTCAAGCTCAGACCGTCCTCCTAAAATAAGGCTCAGCTAGAGCCTCGAGCCGGGCCGGCTCGGGCTTTTCTCGAGCCGAGCTACGGGCAGCCCAAGCCGAATTGTTATCTCTACTCACAATCGATCCACAACTATAGCTATCACCACAACCATCTCTCCATCACAGCCCACCAAAAATCAACTATCACCTCCTTTATCTCCATTTCCACACACCATCCCCATTGCATGCACCATCTCACCACGCCACACCACAATTACTACCCCTATGCCTACCAACAAAATCCCTAAACTCGCAACCACCATCTGCACTTTCAACACGCTATAAATCAACCTCCAACTCTAGCCACAACAAAATCAGAAAAAGAAAGAGACAAGATTTTGCAACGATCACAACGACCGGCACATCGACTGGAAGGATTCATCGTTGTTGATATCATCATCGTTGCGCGCACAATGGTAGGCACATCGACTCGCCTGTCATTGTCGAATGAGGTTGGTTTCGGAGCCAGGAGAGTGGTGGGTAAAGGTGTTGGAACACTGAAGGTGGGGAAGGTAGAGAGAGTGAGAAGAAAGAAAAAGGGAGAGGAGAGTGTCAATTGAATTTTAGGATTTGGGATGAATATGTATATTTACTTTTTTAATATAATTATTAGTCTTAAGATATATGAATTAATTAATTAATAAAATATCTGATTTTTGAAATAGTAAATTTAACTTATGATTTATAAAATGGGATTTATAAATGTATTAGTTTCTGTAAGTTTCACAAATAAAAATTTCTATGAAGTTAGGTTAAAAAAGTAGTCTGCTTAAAATAAAATATTCATTGCAAGTTCCAATTAGAGGCCAGATCAACAACAAAAGTAAGAATCATCTTTCTAACTTTCATTCAAAAGATTGGAGCCAATCATCGGATGGTTAAACGTAAAAGTTGGGAGTGATGCCACTTGCTTATAAGTTGATTAAACTTATAAATAAGCACTTCTAATTGATAAATTTGATTTATTATTATTATTATTATTTTTTTTTTAACCGAAAGCTATACTTTTCGAATGTTAAAATTGTTTAGTTATAAAATCGACCTCAACGAGTCTCGATCCAGAAAAATTTGGGTCAATTCTTTATAAATTAGTACCTCATTTGAGCCACATTATTTTGGGGAAAATGTATTTTTGAGTAGTATATTGATGGAAAATATGTATTAAAAAATAAGTAACAATTTTGGATTTGTGTGTAATATTATTTTATTGAAAAATATGTATTTGAAATGATATCAAATTACTGTTTAAGAATGTATTTTTTTTTTCAAATAACGTGGATCAAACATGACCTAGAAAAACAAAACATCGATCCACGAAAATTACATTGAACCGAAAAAA
>NC_036249.1:8237439-8242562 GCF_002742605.1 Olea europaea var. sylvestris | reverse complement strand
ATGTGTCATTCAGCTCAAACCAGATGCAAGAGGCCCAGTATTGTGTTTTGTTGGTCCACCAGGTGTTGGGAAGACGTCGTTAGCTTCATCCATTGCCACTGCTTTGGGCAGAAAATTTGTTCGCATATCTCTTGGTGGTGTGAAGGACGAGGCAGATATTAGAGGGCATAGACGAACGTACATTGGAAGCATGCCTGGACGTCTTATTGATGGGTTGAAGGTATGAAGGCATTAGATAGATCAAATAGAACATTTCTTAATTATTGTTAAGTTCTTGGATAAGATGGGTGTCATAAAGGAGGTCTATGAAAGGTCACGTATTGGATATTGAATTTTCTACCTAGGAATGGGTATATTGGTGATTCTGTTTGTCCCATATTATACAGTTTATAGGATTCTGCCTAGTTCCCCAAGAGTATGTCACATGAATGAACAAATAATTGAATGAGTTTACTGTTCAATGTGTATATACTAGAACATGTATGTAAGGTTTCAGTTTCTGCCCCTCAATATCAGAGGGTGTCCATCCAAAGCTTCTACTCATTGAGGCACTATAAGTTGTTGAGTGCTCCGAGCATGGTGTGAGCCCATTTTTGAGCTGTCAGATAATTTTGAGATTAGGCTGTCATAAAATTTAGTGTTGTCTTTCCTTTTTGTCGGGAGACTGGAGGTCGGGAGGACATAAATTTTAAAGGATGCTATCAAGCAATACAAACATTTTGAAGGGGATTCATGTAAATATTTTAAGGTCGGGGATTGAAGGGTTGGGGGGGTGGGGTTGCTGATCCACCAAGGGGTTGGATGATTCTGGAAATTAGAGGCCTATGAAATTCCTATGAACGATAGTGAGAGTTTTAAGTGTGGTAAATGTGAATTTTGATACTGACCAACTTTGAAAACGACTATTTTCCTTGTGCAGGAATTTATCCACTTCCCAATTCCATGGGGCTGGTTAATATTTTGTTACACTTTAATGGGTTTAGTTGGAAGAACTAATCTTTATAGTTAATATATATTTTTCTTTTCTGGACTCTGGAGCCTGATAACAGGTTTACATTAAAGATTTTTTCTTGGTAAATGTAAAAGAGCTCTTTCCATTTACCACTTTCAGAGAGTAGGTGTTTGCAATCCAGTTATGCTTCTGGATGAGATTGACAAAACAGGTTCTGATGTTCGCGGTGATCCTGCCTCAGCGCTACTTGAAGTTCTTGATCCTGAGCAAAACAAAACATTTAATGATCAGTATCCAATCATCATCATCATTATCTTCATTTCTTTACTACACGTTACAAAAAAGTTACATGTTTTTATGTTGTCCTAAATTTGACTGGTTGACATTCTAGTTGACACGCATATACACAAGCCAGATGTTTTTAATGTTGATCTCTGGACTGCACAGTTAGTTGGTAACTATATCTATAGATTGACTTCTTTTGAACTGCAACTTGAGAGCTCAATGATGATACAATTCTTTTCCTTGCAGGTGAGTTTCATCTTGGGACATTTATAACTGCCACTCTGCTTCACTTTATGTTGTTCTTTTTTACATATCTTTTGTTTCGTGAGCATATCTTTTTGCAAAACATTCTTCTTCATTATTATGATTGGGAAAAGGAAATTAGTTAAAAAAAGAATTTATTGTATAGAAGTATGCAATTTGATTTTGCCTTGGGCATGCACTGATGAAGAAACACGAACATGCTTGTAGTTTTGATGGACCTTTTTTTTTTTTTTTTTCTTTTCTTTTTTTATAAGTGTACTTTTTTGATGGACCTCAATTAGTGTATATGTGTCAAGCTACAAAAAATGAGTGATTTATCATTTCTTAACCTCGTGGAAAATTTATTTACATAGTGATTTCTTAACTAGAGTTGTTAGCTATTTGAACGTGCCCTATGACCTTTCAAAGGTCATTTTTGTTGCTACTGCCAACAGAGTGCAGCCTGTCCCTCCACCACTCTTAGACAGGATGGAAGTCATTGAGCTGCCTGGCTATACACCTGAAGAAAAACTTAATATAGCAATGAGGCATTTAATTCCACGAGTACTGGATCAGCATGGTTTGAATTTTGATTTCCTTCAAATTCCTGAGGTATTGAATTTTTCATTTATCATTTGTCTCACATTTATTTAGTTTGAATTATGATTATGTCTTTAGACGTGATTGTGCAAGTGACTGCAAATTGCTTAATGCTTCACACCAGATAGATTGACCTTGGAATACTAAATATGCATGCTTTTGTTTTCCGTGATGCTATCTTCAGCTGGTCTCATATTTTTATAGCATTTCCAGTTCAGTATGTCCTGTTTTTCAGTTTTTTCTTTCTTTCTNGTCCTATTTTCAATTCCCTTGATACCTATCAACTGCTAAACTTGGTCTGTGAAAAGTGTTATATTGACCAAAAATGATGATGCTTATACATGTGATGTGGAACTTGCTGTTGTGGCAGGCTATGGTGAAACTTGTCATTCAAAGGTACACAAGAGAAGCTGGAGTCCGTAATCTGGAGAGAAACTTGGCTGCCATAGCTCGTGCAGCAGCTGTTAGAGTTGCAGAACGAGAACATGCCATACCGCTTAGCAAAGATGTCCAGCAAATTGCCTCACCTTTGTTGGAGAGCAGACTTGCTGATGGAGCTGACGTTGAAATGGAAATCATTCCCATGGGTGTTAACAATCATGATATCTCACAGGCATTAAGGATCACGTCACCTTTGGTTGTGGATGAAGCTATGTTGGAGAAAGTACTGGGGGTAAGTAGTATTTACTTTAAAGTTATGAATCTAAAAATAAAATTGAAAAACATGGATTATTTTGGCTAAAGCAGCTTGGACATATAGGGACAACAAAAAGATCTTTCAAGCATCATTGTTCTTTTCATATCTTGAGTTCATTTCGGAAATGATGTATGTTCTGTATGATGGAAATGCAGCCCCCAAGATATGATGACAGGGAGACTGCAGATCGCATTGCAACTCCTGGTATATCTGTTGGACTCGTATGGACAGCCTTTGGTGGAGAGGTTCAATTTGTTGAAGCTACTGCAATGGTGGGAAAAGGTGATCTACATCTCACTGGCCAACTTGGGGATGTTATTAAAGAATCAGCCCAGATTGCAATGACATGGGTAAGCCTTTCCTTACATAGATTTGATGGGAGATGGAACAGTCCCATCCTTGTCGTGAGCATTAGTTTTTAATGAAAATGGGGTCATGGTCCTCGTGCATATGCTCTGAAGCAATGGCATGACTCTAGTACTTGGTGCTAGTCAAGTGTTTTTAACAGTTGGAGAAGTGAAATGTGTCTTGTGAGCTTAGTGGACCTGTGCCTCATTAAATGGCTACTGTAGTACATAATTATCATTATAAGGCTGGAGGCTTGGCTTGCTACTGTTGTTTAAAAACCTGGTCTTGGGTTCCTAAAGGAAACGGCACTATACTTTGAGACGTTGTATGGAGTTTTCCAAGTGTTTCGAATGTGAGGGTTTAATATCAATGTCGCAGAGCTTGCAGCAGCCCATATGCCGTTGTGAAAGTTGGGGCTTATGGCTCAAAAATTTTAAGAACTGTGGTTATGAATTTAGCTATTAGAAGAACTGGTACTTATCTGCTAGCATTGAATATATTTTATGTTTCTCAAAAAGGGGTCCTGGACATCAATTCACAAGACACTTTGAACTGCACGTTTTGTTTTATTGACTCTTTCAACAGTGTCATTTAATTTCATTAGATTTTTAATAGACTCTGCATAATACTTTAATTCCCACTTTTTAGGTATGCAGTTAAATTTCGTTTATATGACTTAAATCCCTATAGGTACAAAAATTCATTTCATATAAGAGGCGATATTAGAGAGTTTTAAAAACTTTGAATTTGTTGGAGTAACAAACATTGTCAAGTGGCAGTTGAACTTTTCATTTATTGGAAACTTTTATCTTATCAAAAAGTAAACTAATATAGAATATTAATCTAAAATTGGAGTTTGACTGTGTATTGTAGCAAATGTAGCAATAACTACAGGGCATGGGAGTATATAATATTGCAGTGCAGATGACTTTTAGATATCCGTAAAGCAATGTAAGAAAGAAATTGAGAGTTGCTATGTTCTTCTTCCCATTTTTGTAAGCCATTCACATAGGTTTGTAAGAGATGGGAAGAAGTTCTAATATGGTGACAAGACGCAAAAACACGAGGAATGTTGTATGAACTGNGAAGATCTGCAAATTACCATTTTTTTACCATCGCATTTTTTTAATCTCAGTCTAGGTTCTACATTATCTCCATAAAAAGTTTCCAAGTTGATTAAACGTACAATTCTTCCATTTCCCTTTATTTGATAAATACTGACTAATGATGCAAAGTTCTGTATACTATGTAATTGATGCATTATACACATCTTGCACATTTCTGTCTGGTCCAGAAAGCAAAATGGTTTTGTGAATTTAAAAAGTTTCTTTTTGTTTTCATTAACTTTATTGTTCTTTCTTCCTCTACAGGTACGGGCGAGAGCAACACAACTTAAGTTGGCTACTGCTGAGGAGACTAATCTCCTTGAAGGCCGGGATATTCACATACATTTTCCTGCTGGGGCTATACCTAAGGATGGACCATCAGCTGGCGTGACTCTTGTAACCGCTCTGGTTTCACTGTTCAGTCAGAGGAAAGTACGAACAGATACGGCAATGACAGGAGAGATGACTCTGAGAGGTTCAGTTTTACCTGTAGGCGGTATTAAGGATAAGGTATACTTTCAACTTATTTTTATGTGGTTTATTTTGCTACTTGTGACCTCAGAAATTAAGCAATGACATCAGTATGAAATTAGTATTTTGGTTTGTTTCATCAATCTGACTCAATTCACTCTTCAACTCTAGACCATAAAAGAATTTCTTGGTGGAGAAACTCAGTTTAGCATCTGTCACATGACGTGCTGCGACCTTGTCAAAAAGATTAAGCGATCTAAAATAACTCCAGAAGAAATTATCTCACTTGTCCTAGAATATTTTGAACATGCAGCAGTGAAATAAAGACCTAATGATCAATAACTATAGCATGAACAGTATATTATGCTACAGTAACATTGTATAGTAACTACTCCCCACCCCCCACCCCCAAAAAAAAAAA
>NC_036249.1:8231281-8236011 GCF_002742605.1 Olea europaea var. sylvestris | reverse complement strand
CAGTCCGCGCGACCTCTGCATGCGGTTACGCACAGATCGACTGTGGTGGTTGGTGAAGTGGCACTCAAATAACAATCATTGCTACACGTGGCTTCTCTCTTAACGTCGCTGCAGTGCGCTCAGATCGAAAGTGGTGGTTGAAGCAAAGCTCAAATTGTCTTCTCTTGCAACATCTTTGTAGTAGCTCTGTTGGATTTTTTATGTTGTTGAAGTGGTAGTGATGGTTTCCATATTTTGGTAGCGTAGGGATTTTGGCGTGGTTGGATGGTGATGGCGGTGAGGTGTTGGTTTTGGTTGGGGTTTTTTTATCTTTTTGGTTCTTGGATTTGGCAGTACAATGGTACAGTAAATCTAGGTAGAATATAGGTGGTAGTGGTGACGGTGTATTTTGTTTGTAGTGGTATGTGCGTTGGTGTTGCTGGTGCGGTATGGTGATGGTAGTGTTGCAAAATGGTGGTGTCGGGGGCTGACAGCGATGTTGGCGATGGCGATGATAGTGGTGGTGCCCTTCTATTGGAGCGGGTTGGCATTTGTGACCTATTAAATAGCTAATATGTGAGCGGTTGGTGTTGGAGGTGGTTGTTAGTGGTTGGAGATTCGATCGTTGTTGTGGTGATATTTTTGCTGACGGTGAATTTGATCTAGCGACGGTGGCGATGACTGTGTGAGGGTGGTCGATAGTGTGTGACCTACTATTTGGTGTATGTAACCAAGTATTTGGTTATCTATGACCAAATATTTATTGTAACTTAAAATTTTGATAATATGTGACTAAAAAATAATTTGTGACCAACAAATTTGAAAATATGTGATCGATAAATAAACTGTGATCTATAATTTTTTTGATATGTGACCTCGAAATAATCTATGACCTACAAACTTTTTTATTTGTGACATCAAAATAATTTAACCAATTAATTTGACAATATGTGACCAGTAAATAAGTTGTAACCAATAATTATGTATATGTGACTATTAATGTTATAATTGTGACCTTATTATATTTAGCCATGTTTGAGCCACATTATTTAAAAAAACAAAAAAAATTTAAACAGTTATTTGACGTCATTTCTACTATACATTCTTTAATAAAATAATATTACACACAAATTCAAAATTTTTCTTTATTTTTTAACCACACATTTCTTATCAATACACTATTAAAAAATACATTCTAAGAAAAATAATATGGCTCAAACAAGGGCTTAGTTAATTAGCTAATACCTGAGTTTTGCATTTTGAAACTCGATACCTAAAATTAGAATTGTGTATAATTGACACCTGACTTGTGAATTTTTCCCTAATCTGGTTTGGATTAACCTATTTGAATTATTCTATTCAAACAGGATCACCTCAGTCCTGTTTTGCCTTGTTCGAGTGGCATGGCCCAACCCATTTACTCCTCTTCTAGAACTCTTTGTGAAGTACTCTGCTCTAATGTGAGTTGTTCTTTGAGCTCGACCGGTGTGGTATTAATACTACTACTAAAGTATTATTCATATTTTTATCGTCAAATGTACTATGATTCTTGCTGTAGATGTGCAGACTAATCCAATAAGGGTGACAATATCTGTTTGATGAGACTAAAATTAGATTTTTAGTATATTTTAATATAAAATGATGAAATATATGATTAAAATTAATTATTGATTTTAATTCTAATTTTTGCCAAACAACGGCATAGTAAGAAAGAGGAAAACAGCTGCAAACAATGACTGTCTACATTGGAATTTTGACTTGTCTTGCAAGTTGAAATTTTTACATTTGAGTAGTTGCAATCAGCTTGACCAAAGCTAGTGATTGGCCCAGTACAACCAACCACCACCAATTTGAAATTGTTTAAACTTGGAAAATGATTTTGAAATTGTAAATTGTAAAGGTAAGTTTGGCGCACAAATGAAACCCCCGTTTGGCCTCATTATTTGGATTTATAATGGGAGAATAGTATTTTTTTGAAGATTGTGTAGTTGAAAAGTTTTCGATTTGAGTGTAATATTATTTTATTGAAGATTGTGTGGTTGAAAATAGAAGAGAGAAAAAATTAAATTAAATTGAAGAGTTTCAGAGACGGGCAAACGGGGGTTAAATTTCATTCCATTTCATTTCATTTTTCTCTCCGCTATTTTCAACCACACAATCTTTCATAAAATAATATTATACGTAAATCGAAAATTTTTCTTCCTTTTCAACTACTCATTTTTCAAAAAAACACTATTCCACCTATATTCATTTCCAAAAAGGGGGGCTAAGCCGCTATTTGTTCGAGCCACAGAAATAGATTAAAATTTAAATTACAGTTAATAATTAATTTTAATCATATATTTTATAACATTTTCAATATCTTAATCACATATTTCTTCAATTTTTATTAAAATACTAAAAATTTGATTTTTATTAGCTCATGTTTAGTTTGAATAAAAATAAGATTTTTACTTATAGATTTTGATAATTGTTGATGAAATGCGTGATTAAAAATTGATAGAAACTATTAAATCTATAAAATGTGTGGTTGAAAATGTATTTAAAGACAAAAATGACTTTAAGAAAAAAATAGGGTCAAACATGGGGTTAGTCATCTTGATGGGAATAAAGTTTGATTATTTTATAATATTTTTCCACTTAAACCTTACATAAAGAGGATTTCTTAATCTAATTCTCATAACTTTGATAATAAAACAAATATATTTTCTCTTTTAAATTCTTCTTCGATCTGTTTAGCCTCCGTTTGGCCCCCATTAATAATTTTTGGAATAGCATTTTTGTTTCTTTTGAAAATGAGTGATTGAAAAAAAAAATGTATTAAAATTTTAACGGAGCCAAACGGGAGATTAATTTTCTCTCCTTTCTATCCCCTCCTTTTCTTCTCTCATTTACCTTACCCTTTCTCTTTCTCTTTCTCTTTTAATTGTGTCAATTTGATAACAGAGTTCAAATCGTTTCTTCTGATCGATAGATTTTATAAAATTCGATCCCCCTCAACCAACTGTTTCCACCTCTCCCACCACCAACAAACCCTCACTTCAAAACCATAAACATACCTATTAATCCAAAATACACAATACATCTTCACCATTAACCCACACTGAAATAAAGGCAGCAGTTTAAAGGTGAAATTCAATGGCATCTGTACTTCATAGTTTATTATTAGGCTAAATAAAATAAAAAAGTGGTGAATGCCAAAATTATTCACCGCGAGTAGCCGTCGCCACCCTCGTTTGGATCTACTCTTCCAACACCCCCAAACCAGGAAACTGCTAAGAGATTTCATCCGCCAAATTTTGACATTCATTATGTCATTTTAATTCACCTGGATCCATCTCCAGTAATTCAGGAATTGAGAGATTGTTTTGCCCTATATTCACGTCAGCGGACTTCTCTAGATTTTGAGGGACTTTGATGAATTGGAACTGTGCTATATTACCTGCACCACTTGCAGCTCGTTTAAATGTTGTGATTTATACGCCCCCCCAGGGCACATTCAAGTTGGCGGAACAATCACACTGGGGGGCTCTGGAACCAAGTGTGGGAGCAGCCAAATGATGTAATAACCAGAGGAAGGGTTGGAGCAGTTTGGTGATGTAATAACCATGGAGGAGGGTCCCTTTGGGGAAGGAGTAAAAGTCATGTGGGAACTTGGGAACCAACAAGGGCACAACCTGCGATTTACCTCCACTAGTCACTGAGGGGCCGGGGGCTAGAGGTTCAGGATTTAGTCCGATTAAGCTGGGACACCTGGGTTATCAAAAAAAGAAAAAATGTTGTGATTTATACCTATTTTTCATTTTGAAAGCCCTATTTGAAGGGGTTTGTGTCCCGTCCAATTCATATTTTACACCAAATAATAATAATAATAATAATAATAATAATAATAATAATAATGAGCCTATTTGGAAGTGGTTTTTTCTTTCAAAAAATTGATTTTTTGATCGTTATTTCATTATTTCAGTTATCATATTTGATTTCTTCTCTCACAAGTGGATCTCATTTTTCTCTTAACAGTCAAAAAATCAATTCTTAAAATTACTCCCAAATGGGTTCAATATCAACAATAACAACACAATAAAAACTATTACACTGAATCTTACTCATTTCTTGATGCTAGATATTCATTTTCAAAAAAACTTATCAGAATTTAAGTCACTCCTATCATCTTCATTATGCTAATATGTCACTTGTTAGATATGTTAAGTGTTATTAAATGTCATTTTTGCATGATATTGATCTCCTAGATCAACATTCAATCACTTCTTAGGAAGAGATTAAACAAGTCAATTAATAAATACGTCCATATGTACTACCAAACTCAATTGCTAAATCAATTCCTTTTGCTCTATAGACGAGTACATCCACTGCTAGGTAATATTTAGACGACTTCGAAGAGCTTTGCACGATTGTGATATTTATGAAGATCCCCATATTATAACGTCTAGTTTTTATGAAATCTTGTCAATGATATTCTTGCAATCCAATTATTAGATGACACTTATTGAAATTGTTTGTGCCTAAATTTTGTGACTTTAATGTAGACTTGATATGGCTTTACCTCCATTATGTGATACTCCTCGAGTTGTCACATTATTTTCTAAGATATTTGTTGGTTCATAATCTTTTTCTATCAACATTCGATTGTTGCTTACTAATTACCGCCATATTGTTTTAGCTCTGTAATTGTATTGATTTTCATATCAAGTTTAAAAGATTAATTATTTTCAATCATGAACCTTATTAGA
>NC_036249.1:8229939-8230972 GCF_002742605.1 Olea europaea var. sylvestris | reverse complement strand
AATTAGGACTAATTTCTTTCGATTCCCCTTATTCCGTCTTCCTCGTTCCCCTCCTTCCTTCCTTTCAAATTTTATTCTTCTTTCCCATTTCCCCTTCTCTTATAATTATTTGATTAGATCCTACGTCATATCTAGTATTACTCACTCTATTATTAATTAATTAATACGGTTTCGAATCTTGGTCCTTTTCCTTGTGTAAGCCTCGATTTCCACCATTTTTAATTCAAATAAATTTAAGACAGCAACAATAAACAAATAAAATATAAAAGTTGGTACGACAATGCTAGGCAAATAACTTTCCAACAATTGACTTTCTTTTTCTTTATTAATATATACTAAATATTCCTTTTCCGTTAGTGTTTAGTTGGAAAGGTTAGAGCCTGTTTGGGAGTGATTTTGAAAATTGATTTTTTGATCGTTAGAAGAAAAGTGGGGTCCACCTGAAAAAGAAAAAGTCAAATATCACTGCTAAAATAATGAAATAACAGTTAAAAAATCAATTTTTTGGTTGAAAAAATTGCTCTCAAACAGACCCTTAATTTGCCTAATAACAACTAATAAGACATAAATGAGAGAGGAGAATATTATGCTTAATTTCACCTATGCAACTACTATTTGTTCCCCTTTTGGATTAGTAACAAACTTAGAATTTGTTTGAGCCTTTTTTTTTTTTTTGAGAAAATTGATTTTTTCAAAGAACGTGTTATTAAAAAATATAAAAACATTTAAGTTTACATGTAAAAAATTTTTTCGTGGTTAAAAATGAGAAAAAGAGTTTTAAAAAATTAAGGGGTTGTTGTAGTTTAGAGTTTTCTTCACAATTTTTTTTTTCGAAAATTCGTTTTCATAAAGAGAAAGAGAAAGCGTTTTCACTATTTCAAAAAATTGAAAACAGAAAACGGCAAAGAGAATAGGGGGTGTTCAGTTTTGTGTTTTGAGTTTTAAATTCATTTTGAGTTTTGTGTTTTGAGTGTTTGTTTTGAAATTGTTGAAAATGCGTTCTTTTTGTTAGTTTCTCAAAACAAAAAAAATG
>NC_036249.1:8214326-8229696 GCF_002742605.1 Olea europaea var. sylvestris | reverse complement strand
AAGAGAACACGTTTTCACCGTTTTGAAAAATCGAAAACAGAAAACGGCCCGAAAACGGTAAAGAGAACAGGGCCTAAATTTTTAAAGAATGAGACTCAAAATGGGCTTAATTAGTATTACAAAATTAAAATTGCTGAGAATTTTCAAATTCAAGATCCAATATCCCTCATCCAAATACCAAAAAAAAAAATAAATAATAATAATAAATAAATAAATAAATAAAAATTCGACTCTTAAGAAGTTAAAGTCATTTGGCTCTCAAATTGCTGAAATAGAATATAATAGACAAACTAAAAGGGATCCATATTTCGAAATAGTAAATTACAAAAGCAATCCCTAAATCTCCTGAATATCTAACCATTATTACGAAATTCATGTCTTTTCAAAAATTATAGAAATATACATTATACTATCGATTTTCCACTTTCATCCAAAAATAAATGTATATTTTTCACTTTTGCATTTGTGTTTTTGATAAACTTGAAACTATCACTAGATAAGTCAAGGTAGTAATAAAAGTGAACGCAGTTAGATTTGAAACTTGAACGATTTTTTCAAGCTATTTTCAAACGATATCATTTTAAATAGTTTGGAGAACATTTCAAACCAAATCAAGCAATATTATTTTATTTTTCAAACCAAAAAAGCTCTTTTTTTTTTTTGCGATTTGATAACTGCATAAATGTAAAATCACTCAAACAAGTAAAAAATAAATAAATTGGTGTACAATCTCAATCTAACACTTCAATTGAATATTCTATAAATATAAATGTTAATACATTGATATATTTGTCACAAAAGTTCAACCATAAAATTTAAATATTTTTTTTTTTGAAAGTTTTGCAGGGGAGATTTCAAACCTTTCAAAAATATATAGGGGCTGTTTGGGAGCTATTTTTCCTCCCAAAAAATTAATTTTTTGATCGTTATTTCACTATTTCAGCTGTCATATTTGACTTCTTCTCTCATAGGTGGACCCCACTTTTCCCTTAACGGTCAAAAAATCAATTCTCAAAATCACTTCCAAACAAGCTCATAGTGTGATCCCAAACCTATAAATTGTAATAGCTATGTCTGAAACCTTTAATAAATATGCACAAAAATAAATTGTAATAGCTATGTCTGAAACCTTTAATAAATATGCACAAAGAGGACATCTAAGATTTTCGTCTATAGATTTATTATTATAATTATTTTTTAAAAAAAGTCAAACATTTACCCATAATTTGATAAATTTTAATAAGATCAAAAGAGTTAATTTGCAATTTTCACTTAAAACAATTAAAATAAGAAAGAAATTAATAATTGACAAAAAAGGATAAAAAAAAATGAATATTCTTCTCCACTTATCACATGTACCCAACCCCAACTCCCCATTACCACTACCACTACCACTACCAATGCCGCCACTCCCATCCCTATTGCGGCCATACCCACCTTGTGTACAAGTACATTTAGGTGGAATTCGTGGAAAAAAAACACTTCTACTTAGATTGTTGACCTTTAGATCTAACTATACCGAGTTACCAAAACTCATGCAAAAGCCAATTTTGCTGCAAACATTTGAAGAGGTAGTTTAGATACATAATCACAATCCCTGTTTGGTTTACTTAAAAATTCATATTTTTAGTAGGTTTTTATAAAAGTTGATGAAATGTGTTATTGAACATCATGTTATTGAAAATGATTTTGATAAAAATGAGGTCCAAACAAAAGCATAATCTTTGTTCGAAGATGAGTTTTTGGAGAAGCGTTTCAATCCCGAGTTCAAGTCTTTTTGCTCGAGCCTCTCAAATCACTCCAAAATATGTTGCTTTTTCATATGATTCCTATATGCATTGAGTTGACTTGTTGGCCTGTTGGGGTAGAAAAACCCAATAATCATAATAGCTTGGTTAGGGACTTCACTAGTGAAAAATTTCACGTGGTTGAAAAAATGGAGAAAAATTGGTGGGCATGGCAAAGATTATCAAACCTGAACTGATGGAGTTATCCACAACATTGAAATCGGATCCCTTTTTAGCATCGTGGAAGAGTGTGTAGTGCCGTGATAGGGGGTGGAGACTTCGTGGGGATGGGGGATTAGTAGGTAATCTAGGTAGAGAATAAGATCCATAGAGAGAAAAGAGAGAGAGAGATGATTTAATTAGCACAATTACTCATCTTATATTAAAGATCGGTGACATTTTATATGAATTCATTGATGGATAAAAATTTTATGAATCTTAATATTTAAATTAAATTTGTTAGTTGCTAAAAAATTTAAATGAGTATGTTAAGATACTCTTTCGCTCTTATTAAAATTAGTTAAACATTTCATTTTTGAGAACTTGACAATTTTTTGGATGAAAATCATCAATGGTCCTTTCGGCACACAATTAGTGAAGGGTTTTGGATTTCGTTCCTACAATTTAAATGTTTGGGATTGCGTTACATATTATTGAAAGGTTTGAGAACTTCGCTAAATTAGTACGGTCCACTTTTACCTATATTGATCCTAATCTATAATAATTTCCCGTGAATTCATTGAACAACGAATTAGTAGGCTTCATTTCCAATTACACCGTGCTAATACACACTATTGCTCATTATTAAAGTCAATGTTCATTTTTCATTTTTTTCCCAAATGTTTTAAAAGATACCCTCTCTGTCTCACAAAGATAGTCTTGTTTCTATTTTCACATAAATAAAAAAAAATAATTAGTTTAGTTGAAACAATAAAGTTACTTTCATTTTTCCTAAGGATAAAGATATTTGTGCTCACACATTTGTACAAAATGTTTTACTCACTCTCACATACATTTGGGTTCCATATGAAATAAAAAAATTCCAACATGCGGTCCCTACCCTCCTATTGTGAGTGTAAGTAAATCATTTTGTACAAAAGTGTGTGTACATCTAACACTCTCCTTTTCCTAATATACCCTACATTGAATAATAGTTTAAAGAATTAATAACAAAAAGCCCCCTAGAAACGTTTTCAAGTGCGATATAACCCCCTATCTATTAGAAATTGTAGAAAAACCTCTATTTGAAACCTTTTGTGTGAAAACCTCCTCTATTGTCAAGATCTATCAGATTTGCCGTTAAAAACACTAAAAAATGCCAAAATAAAAAGAAATAATTGCAATTTTGGTACCTATATTTATTATTTTTTTTTTTTCACAAATTAAATCCAAAATTTTTATATGTGTCACCTACCATCTCAAAACTTTAAAACTTTATTTTTCACCCCAACCACTTTTATTTATTTTATTCATCCCGAGGCCAAAGACGAACTTCCTGCTTTAGTGAAAAAATTTGCTCTGAATCCGAATTCTTAGATAATCACCTCCCACATGAACAAGAGGAAGTGGCTGCGTCCCTCGGGGCACATCCAAGTTGGCGGAACAATCACATTGGGGGGCTCTGGAACCAAGCGTGGGGAGTTCGATTTCTAGTGGAAACCTTTGATCCAATAAAGGAGGAATTATTGGTGGATTAATCACTATGGAGGAAGGATCCCTTTGGGGAAGGAGTAAAAAGTCATGTGGGGAACTTGGGAACCAATAAGGACACATCCCGCGATTTACCTCCCTGAGATGCTGAGGGGCCGGAGGTTCAGGGACGAGGATATAGTCTAGCGCAAGCTGGGACACCTCGTTAAAAAATAAAAAAAAAATAAAAAAAAAGAGGAGGAAGTGGCTGCATTTTGTATTCCAAAACCCAAAAGATTTGAAGGTTCTGAAGTAAGGGACAAGGATTGGTACTTGCCCAAATGGTTGACTCTCTTGTTTTTCAGAACCTTTATTTTCTAAGCATTTTCCACATATCGTCTATCAAGATAGATAAGGAAGGCACAGAAACCTACTTTCTGGTTAATTAAAGCATCCAACCATGCACATTATCAACTTCCATCCCACTACGGGCATCAAATCCATCGGAAAACAGATCCAATTTCAAGCTAAAATAGCGAATTGTCAAACACTTTCCTTGCCGACAACCCTACTTTCGGCGACGTCCATGGTTGCGCACCACAATCGGTGGTTAACCCTCATCTAGAAGACCCTAAACATGGCTTAACATCAACTCAAAAGGCCTCCATTTGATCTGATGCAGAATTTTTCAGCAATCATGACTCATTTTTTGCCAAACACGTCTCCTTCCATTCATGCCTCGCACAGCATCTAATCCCCAAATTTGCCTCAATTGAACCAACAAGAAGTCCAAACGATCATGGATATGAATTTAATCAAGCCAATCATCCCCAACTGCTCCAATTTTTGGTTCAAAATTCGCCCAAAACACTACGCATAGCGACTATGTTACGTTTAAAGTTGATGGGTCCCAGGTGTTTCAATCTATAAATTCATATGGGGAAATGCATAATCAGGGCCAAACAAAACACGAGCATGCAAACTATCGATCCAATTCAGCCCTTAAATTCGTGCGCAGCGTGCAAGAACATTGAGCCTATTACATCTCAATCAATTGAAGGTAGTTAATTGATTCCACTAATTCAAACATAGGGATTACATTTTAGAAATTAGGGAGGATGATCCTGAGTTGTTGAGTGCGGACATATTGAACCAAAAATGTGAAGATTTTGGTTTGAAGGTGGCGGTGGCAATTTATGGTGCTTCTCGTGTGAAATGCGTAGCTATGGCTGGCCGACGATGGTGCTAGTGATGGTGTCGCTTGTGGTGAGGTTGAAGGAGAGAACCTTTTGATTTTTTGGTTATTTTAGTTTGGGAAAGAAGATGGGGTGGAGAAAATAATAAAATTTTAAAAATTTGAGATTGTAGGCGACACATATAAAAATTTTGTATTTAAGTTGTAAAAATATAAAAAAAAATTGGTTACGGAAATTGCAATTGTTTTTTTTTTTATTTGACTTTTTTACTGTTCTTAACAACAAATTTGATAAATTTTTGCGATTTCAATAGGTAGGGGTATATCACACATGAAAATGTTTTTTAGGAGATTTTTTGTTGTTATTTCATAGTTTAAATAGGAGTAGTTCATATATGTTAATAACAATATATATTAAGGCCATTTTAATGAAAATTTGAAAAAAAGGAGTTTTAAATAATGATTTTTTGGAGAATATATTATTAAAAAATAAATTTTTTTTATTTACATATATTATTATTTATGGAAGAACGTGCAATTAAAATGAATTTAAATAAAAAAAAAAGAAAAGAAAAGAAAAGAAGGAGTTATTGGAAAAATGGTGGCCAACAGATAGGCTAATATAGAGGCATATTGAAAATTAACTTTACTCTAAACCCTTGTTTGAGCTCCATTCTTTTGGTAAGAATGAATTTTTGAATAGTGTATTGATGATAAATATGTGATTAAAAAATAAGAAAAAATTTTGAATTTGTGTATAATATTATTTTATTGAAAAATGTGTGGTTGAAATGATGTCAAAATATTGTTTAAGAATACTTTTTTTCAAAAAATGAGAATCAAACAGAGGCTAAATAAGAAAAGTGATCCATAATTTGAGGTATACGAAAAGTAAAAATAAACTTATCACTATGAGACATAAGGAGTGTATGATTGCAAATTAATCAATTTAGCCTCTATTTGATAACCATTATTTTTGAAGATAATGTTTTAAAGGTAAAAAAAAAAATAGATAAAAATTTTGAATTTAAGTGAAAAATATTTTATTGTGTAAACGTGTGATTAAAAATGAGTATAAAAAAAAAAAAAGATAAAAATTAATGTTGGTGACACGGGCCCAGTTCAGTAAAACATTGGGTTCCTCCTTTCTTCTTTCGGTAACATTTTATAAAATTATTGTATTCTTGAATTTGAAAATGGAGGAGATTCAAAGTCTCCTACGAGCACATGTACGTACCAACCCACCTCTCTCTCTCTCTCTCTCTCTCTCTGCGCGTTGAATAAAATGGAAAACAAAGTCTTCACTCTGCTTTCTGCTTTTACTTCATCAAACCACCAAACCCGCAAATTTTTTTAAAAACTCCAACTTCACTTGCTCCAAAACTTGGCTTCCCCCCACCCCCAAGCCTTCTTCTGCCCAGATTTTTTTTTTCTTTTTCCTCTCCATCTGTCTCTCCCTACAAATCTTAGCAGCTGCAGAACTGACTCTTTTCATTTCTCTCCCAAGCACACATTCTGTATACATATATAAGGTTTTTTTTTTTTTTTTTGGCCTTTTCATTTCTTTTGTGTTTTTGGGGGGGTGCGAAATGAACCGGCGGATGTGATGGGGGCAGGGTTTTCGCAGGTTTTCCCGTGTTTCAACCCGTCGGCCGGTGCGAACCGGGACGAAGAGGGTGTCATTTTTTCAGCTACTGAACCGCTTGACGAAACCCTAGGACATTCCTTCTGTTACGTCCGGTCCTCTGCTCGCTTTGTATCCCCTACTCACTCTGATCGCTTTGTTTCCCCCTCGCAGTCCCTCCGTTTTGACGATCCGCAAAGACCTAAACCGCCCGGGATACCAGAAACCGGTTTCCGAGCTATTTCCGGTGCCTCTGTTAGTGCAAATACTTGGACTCCCAGAACTGTCCTTGACGATATTTACGACGGCGCCATCGAGAGTAACAATAACAGCAATGCTCCTGGTTATTTGGCCGGAACTAGGGGTAGTGTTGTGAATGGATTTGAGAGCACGTCTTCGTTTAGCGCCTTGCCTTTGCAGCCGTTACCTCGTGACGGCAAAGGTGAGCCACCGTCTGGGCCGCTAGAGCGGGCGTTCTTCATGTCAGGTCCGATTGAGCGTGGGGCCATGTCGGGCCCGCTGGATAGTGCTGCCGGAGGCATAGGTCCTGACAGCAGCAGGGTCCCCTTTTCAGCACCGTTGGGTAATGTGTGTGTGAAAAAGCGAAAGAAGGGTATTTCTGGATTTCGCAAAGCATTGTACAAGAACTTCTCTGAGAGGAAGCGCCCTTGGGTGGTGCCAGTACGGTATTTAGTTGGAGGAGGCAGGAAGGATATCCCGTTATCTGGAGAGAGCAGCAGAAGGACCGAGATGGGGAGTGACAGCAATGTTCATTGGGCCTTGGGTAAGGCAGGGGAGGATCGGGTAAATGTGGTAGTATCAGAGGAGCATGGGTGGCTTTTTGTCGGAATTTATGATGGATTCAATGGCCCTGATGCCCCCGAGTTTCTCATGAGCAAATTGTACAGAGCCATGTACAATGAACTAGAGGGTTTGTTTTGGGAGAGTGAGGAAGCAGTTGTAGCTTCTGAAAATGCAGTTATTGCAGATAATTCTAACTTATCTCAAGAAAACCAAGAAAATGAAGAGGCTAAAGAAGGGGAGGTAGCTGAAAATGAAACGAAATCCGAAAGAAAGGTGACATTTCAAGAGGAACAGATTGGGGTTAGGAGGAGAAGATTGTGGGAATTTTTAGCAGAGGATGATCCAGGAGAGGGGCTTGATTTATCAGGTTCTGATAGATTCGCATTTTCGGTTGACGATGCTTTGAACCTTAACGATGCCGGTTCAGCTGTGAATGGGAGGTCTTTATTGTTATCAAAACTAAAACATGGATTGTTGAGTAAGCACAAGGATAAGGATGGTAGAAGATTGTTCCCTTGGAGATTTTGGTTTGAAGGGAAAGAGAAAGTGGTGGGAGAAATGGAGGAGAGTAATAGAGTAGCAGAGGAGGAGGGGGAGGGAATTAGTAGAAATGGGAGGAAGCCGAAGGTGGGGCCGGTTGATCATGAGTTGGTTCTGAGAGCAATGTCTAGGGCACTTGAGGTTACAGAGCGTGCATATTTGGATATGACAGATAAGGTTCTAGATCAGTATCCTGAACTTGCGTTGATGGGTTCTTGCTTGTTGGTTGTGTTGATGAGGGATGAAGATGTCTATGTGATGAATGTAGGAGATAGTCGGGCTATTGTAGCACAGCACCAACCTGAAGAGGTTAGTTCTAGTGCAGAATCGAAGGTTGCAGGGGATGATGGGTTGAATGCCCAGTATATAGTTGAAGAACTTTCAGATGTTAGTGAGAAAGAAAATAAGAAGAGGAATGAAGATCATGTTCACCAAGCTATGAGGTTGTCTGCGTTGCAGTTGTCTACTGACCATAGCACCAGTATTGAAGAAGTATGTCCTTGCAATTTCTTTCTTTTATCTGTTTTATATTCACCTCTCTTCATTGCTGCTTCAATTTATAAGTTATATGTTCATCTATGGTTAAGATGTGGTATTCTTTAGTTCTAATCTGGACAAAAATATTGACATTTCGGTTTATGAGGATGGAGCTTATAAGGTCTGAAAGATTTGAGTTCAACTAGTTGTTCAATGACTTTTAAAACTTGGCCACTTCCATCGTGAACTAGAATTTTGAATTCTAGCTACTTGTGTAGACATAGATACTTAGTTCTTATGGCCGTGCATAGTAATGCATTGGAGCTTACAAGTAGATATGAACTGATAATTTGACTTAAATCTGTTGTTTTCTATAATCCATGCTATTAACTAATATGCATTTTCCCTACACTTTTATGAATTGGGACCAGATTCAATTGTCAGTTACGAATTTTGATGCTTCTGTTAGTTGAATCCGTTTCCTTTACCAATATGACAACCATATTGTGGGAGCTGATGAGATCTGTTTTCCCTACATAATATGACAACCATATTCTGGGAACTAATGGGCCAAACGAGTTAATGTTTCTGAAAGCCCTAACTCAGGCAAGATGAGCATATGTTAAAGAGATGACTTTGTTGCTTTTAGATGAATGATTTTTATTTACATGGAACTACTGCAACATTACGTTTAAATTGTTCGATGTGTGATGAAGCTTTATGAACGGGAGCGATAGGATCATAACAATTGATACTTCTTTTTCAGAAGTTTTGGAAGTAATTCATAAGAAAATTTGTTCTATATCTTTCTTATTCTATATGTGGACATTAGCCTTTTGGTTACCGAGGCATTTTTTCATTGTAAGACGATGCATAAGCCTCATGAATAAAAATTAGCCAAAAAATAAACTAAAATAAGCAAGTAATAAACTATAAATAAAATTCAAAATTCCTATAACAAAAGAACAAGTTAGGGGATTCATGCAATTCTAGAGTTCGTGTGCTGTTATGAGTCTTTGATGTGTCGCAATTCTAGAGTCGATGTGATGAACAATGATTTACGTGTGTTGTGGTTGTGGGTTGCATTTTGTTGTGCATGTCGCTCATATAGAGCGGAACATAGGTCTTGGATCAAATAGGTCCGTCATCGGTCTTGCGCGAGTTTATTTCACTGTCTAGTTGGTACAGGGGTTTTTTTTGTACAGGCCTTAAAGTCTTATATGGCTCAGGCTAAGGCTAGTATAAATAATATGTTGTAACCCTATTTTTATTACTGAATAAAAATTATCTCCGCTTCGCTCTCGTGGACGTAGGCACACCGCCAAATCACGTCAATTCTTGTGTTGATTTTTCTTTTTCATCTCTTTATTATTACACATAAAATCCAACACATTTTATCTTAGTTTTGGACCTATGACCGTTTGATGCCCATTAAAAAGAGGTTTACGTGCAAAACATTTTATAGTGAGAATGAGTGGTTGAAAATGAGTGTTTTTATTTATTTATTTTTATATATATATTTTTTAGGAGTTCTTGGAGAATGGCAGACAAACATGAGCTATAATTTATTCTTATTTATGGTTGATAATAGATAAAAAAAGAAATTAGGTCGGTTTAAATAAATAGTGGTTTTTCTAAAGCTGTTCAGCAAATGAAATTAAGTAGGTTTTAACTAAAAGTGGGCCATAGCTTATTAAAGAGGAGCTCATACATTTCGTGGTGTAAGCTGTGCGCATGGAGACGTGATTAAGTAGGTTTCAATAAATAGTAGGCCCCAGCTGATTTAAGAGAAGAACATGCCTCTGGTGGTCTAAACTCTGCGCATTAAGTCACCTAATTAATTAGGTTTAATACCAGCACGTTAAAAAGTGCTTGCCTCTCATGGTTTGAGGTGTGGAAAGATGCATGTAACTAAGTTTATATAAATAGTGTGCCTCTGGCTACTCATTAAAGAGGAGCGCATGCCTCTCATGGTTTGAGGTGTGCATTGATGCTTACGCCTCGTTAATGTCCCCGAGCTATTTTTGAGCGTCTAAATCATGGTACCCCTCATTTTCGCCTTTTAAACCATGGTGGACATTGAGAAATTTTACTTAATAAGGGTTAGGCCTTTTGACTATCGAATGTTAAGCATGTGGACTTTCTAGTGTGTACTAAGGACAAATTTGAGTAAATGCAATGTTTAAAAAAGGCTTAATTGTGAATTGGGGTGCATTTTTCCTCCGTGAGGCATAGGCATAAGCGTTGACTTGTTTGGGGGCTTTATAATAAATACAAAAACATTTATTATTAAAATGCAAATAAGCTTATAATAGACCATGAACAATCTTCAAAATTCATAATAGAACAGTTCAAAGTGTGTAAATAAACAAAAGAAAAATCTATATGAAACTATCACTGTAATTGGAGGCAGTGAACAATTCTCAAATTGTGTCCGTGAAATATAAGCCCCCTTTGGTCCCATTAAATTTCATCAAATTAAATTAACAACTTGTTTAGTAGTGATTTTTTGGCCCAAAAAATTGATTTTTTGACCATTATTTCACTATTTCAATCGTCATATTTGACTTCTTCTCTCACAGGTTGACCCCACTTTTCTCCTAACGGTCAAAAAATCAATTCTCAAAATCACTCCCAAACGGGCTCTAAATTAAAATTCTCTCTCCTATTTTCAATTACACAATTTTCAATAAAATAATATTACACATAAATCTAGAACTTTTCATTGTTTTATAACTATCCATTTTTCAAAAAAATATAGTTCACCCTTAATAATCAGAATTAATGGGGGCCAAACGGGGGCTAAATTTTTAATGTTTTAGTGGGCATTGGACTACTCTCAAAATGAATCGATAAGAATTTTTATCTTTTGTGGGTCAGAAGCCTTGAGTGGTGCTACGAGACGTGTGCCTTACACAACTATGGTGTCTACTTTCAAAACTGCCTCATTGTTAACCTTGAAGTTATTTTTTTATGCACGCCACAGGGGGCAGTCCTTAAGGCGAGTTTAAATGCTTCCCATTCTTATTTTTTGAAAGACGGTCTAATGCCGATATTTGTATGAATTATTTTTCTTCGACTTATTGCTAACCTTGTTCGCTGCTCGACTCCCTTATCCTTGATATATAAGCCTTCTCTTTTAATGCATCTGTGTAGTTTTTCACATCTATAGGTTGCTGGCTTTTTGTGTTCTCTTTTTACTTATTTATCTTCATTCATTCAAGCAAGAGTAGTCTTTTGATGTGGCAAGGTGCTTATTATGGTCCAACTAGGGACTTTTTCACTGTTAAGACTTGATATTTTGTTTGTATTTTACAAATTGATATATTCACTGACTTAAATGACGTTACTTTAGGTTATCTTTGCCTTATCAACTAGTTGGAAGATCAAAGTGAACCTTTCTCAGTTGTTATTAGTTAATAGTTGAACCTCACTCATTTACAGTTTAGTGAAAAAAATGTTAGGAGTTCGTTTTCATGCATCTTAGATATATTTTGGACCTATTGACTCCGTTTTCAGTGTAAGGAAAAGCAAGGAAGATTCCTCTCTTTTTATTCTTTGGCTGTCTATAGTAAGTTTTCTATTGTTAACGGAACTATTTAGCTTCTCTAGCTTGTTATGGTCCCAATCCAGTGAATACCCAGTGATAAGCTTTCTTTACGTTGTTTGGGTTCTTTTCTTAACTTTGGATTTATCTTCTGGTTTTCCAAGTTCCTGGTTGTTTTGCTCCTTTAGGTTATGTCCTTCACATGCAAAGTAGGAGTTAAAAAATGCAATATGAAGTCCAGCCGTGGGAGATTTTTAATTTGAGAACTGCCTCTCAATGTTCCCCCTCTGGAATATGGTTGGTGGACTATTACAGTATCACTAGATTGGTTTGACATGTTATTTGCAATATCTTTAACCTTTTCCTTCTGCTGGTAAATTCTTAGAAGCCATGACTTCCATGGATAATAGTTGCGAAGACAACTATAAACATATTAGACTATGAATCTGATGTGATCATGATGCCATCACGTGTTTTGTCCGATAGTTTGTGTTTTTTGTTTATTTCTTGGTCTTGGCATGAAAATGTTTTATTTTCAACAACTGGTTGATTCGGATTCTTACAACTTAATGTTTTGATTTTCATAATAAAAATGAAATTGGGGGTTGCCAGGTTATGTAGAGTTTTCTTCTCTGGCACCACCATTTTGTCAAGCCTTACTACTCTATGTTGTTTTCAAATGTTCTGGCCCCAGCATAAATCCTCTTGATAAGTTGGATGCATTTGGACATCAATTATGCCTATTCTTGTTTAGGTCTCTTTTTTCCCTTTAAATTCAAACAGAAGCTTCACTTTATATAATAATTGATAGGGCTTTATATAATAATTGATAGGGCTGTTAATGGATTGGATTTTGATCCGAATTTGATGAAATTAATGGGAGATGGATTTAGGGTCTCAATCCGATAACTCGATCAAGATCCGAATCCAATAAATCGTTAATTAAATGAATCAAATATGGATATAGGTCAATATGATCGAATAACAACCCTATCCGATTTATTATAATAATATATTATATTTTTTTATATTATTGCATTATTTATGAAACTGTTTTTTTCATTTTGAGAATTGTATACACTTTTCACGTAATTTTTAAATAATAAATAGTATTATATAATAATATAATATTTTTAATTGAAAATGTTGAAGAGATTTAATTTTTTTATTAATTAAAATAAGATAAAACTAATAATTAATTTATTGATTAGATTTATTATAATAATTTGTTTTATAACATAAAAAATTAATATGTCCAAAATAATTTACTTTATTCAAATTGATATTGTTTATAATTAAAATTTTATTGAGGCTATAATTTTTAATAAAAATAATAAAGTAAACTAGTAAACACTTAGAATTGACAAAAGATTATGATTAGTATCCCACATTGAAAGATTACCAAATCATTGGAAGAGGAGTCTTTTGGTATCCCACATTGCAATATCACTAAAATATTCCAAGATGAGTCTCTTTTAAAAAGGAGCATCACTTGTATAAATTTTTTTTTTTTTTTATTTGGGCCTTCTAATCTAATAAGTGAGTCCATCAAGATAGTTCAAATATTTTTTAAAATAAATAAATAAATAATTAAAATCTTGTTGAGACTATGTTTTTTAATGAAAAAAATAAATAAAATTTTTATTTTTTAATTTTTTCAATTTCGGGTCGGGTTATCAGATCGGATATCTGATAACATAGCTAATCAGATTTGGATTTAACATTCAAATATTCGTCGGATTATCGGATCGCATAATTATTCTTAACGGATCGGATTTGAGCAAATCCGATTCATATCCGATCTATTGACAGCCCTAATAATTGGTCTAATCCATCATTGGCATGCATTGTGTTTAGAGTCTGAATTCTATTTAGTTGCCAAGGATATTTAAAGAACGAAATTGCATGACTTCTTATTTGGAGTAATTGATTTTGGTGACTGTAACTGCTAGAAGTGAACTTGTCGTCTAGAGTGGGATGCAGGCGCGGATCCAGCACTTGGCGAGCACCCGCAGCCGTGCGTGCTGAATCCGCCGGCGGTCGGGAGAATTTTTTTTTTTTTGACAATAGGTTAAATTATTACCTTAAATTACTGGTGATTCAAACTGTTTTCAAACATCTGTTGCAGTTTAGTGGGTTAGGGCTTGCACATTTAATTTTTACGCCTCAGGGCTCAGGTTTGAATCCCTCACTAACAAAATTGTTGTGTATCATTCTTAGACTACAATTTTTACCAAAATTTGACAAGGATGGGGACAAAGGGATTTGAACCTATGGCCGTGTGGAAGGAATGTCGTAAACATCACCATCATGGTACTTCATGAACTGTGCCACTAAATTTACCAAAATAATATTTGTTAGGTTTTAACTAGTTTAATGCAACGACGATTCTAAAGACTCAAATACACACTCTTCCTTTGAATTATACAAACTTGGCAATAATGTCATTTGATGAGTCCTATTTATTCTTATAACAGAATAATATATGTTTAATTTGAACAAAATAATTGTTATATTTAAACTTTAGGCATTGTTCGATTTTCATTTTTTTCAAAATACATTTTTTCTCTATTCTTTTCATATACACATTCTTCAATAAAATAATATTACACGCAAATTCGAAACTTTTCTTTGTTTTTAGCTACACATTTTTCATCAAATCACTACTCAAAAATGCATTTTTTGGCAAAAAATGGGTATCAAACGGACTCTTAATATTTTATTTCGGCCAATGTAAGATGATCAACGGCTCGCCTGTGTTGATTCAAACTCCTGGATTCACCCCTGGTGGGATATAGTGGCGTTACTTAATAAAGGTCCAACCATATGTGCAAGCTACTTTTGCTTCTTACGTATTGCTTAATAATCTATAGAGTGAAGATCAGTGAAACATTTTCATATTTGGTTTCTAGTGAGCATAGTTGTCTTTTAAGCTCTATGTGTAGATACTTATTTATGGGTTCTTTACTGCATAACTATCAACTACATTGTTTACTTTGTTTCTACTATAAACATTATTCATAGTTGTATTCCAAATGAAAAAGTAAGTCCCCTTTTATAGTACGTAATCTTTAACTCCAAGGGAACTTCTAATAATAAAAAAGAAAAAAAAAAAAAACTCTGGATAATGTAAATTAAAATTTTATCCGGTAAAAATAATAAAATCTAATCTAACCAAAAGTCTAAATTTTCTAGTTGTTTCACCTGGAGTGAAGTATATATTTAGTTGTTTCCCATCATTTTTCCCTTTTATTTCTTCATGAAATCGTCAAATGAGAGATTTATGTGCAGTACAATGCTTTGACACCAGGATTACGTTAATATAAAAATTCTCCTCTATGAAATTTAGAACTTTGGGGGTGTTATTGAGAGCTTGTTTGGTTTGGATTAAAATCTGATTTTGATCTATGTCAAAGTCAAACAATCAATAATCACATCTTTTTATCAGTTCCACAACTTTTCAACCACACATTTCAAAAACTTCTACCACAATGTATTAAAAAAATCTAATTTTAATCCCCACCAATCACCCTTTGAAGTACATTCTCCTAGTGCTCTTGGTGAAATTTGCTGGAATTTGTGCCCATGAACATTAGTGATAGTTTTCAATTCTGGGTGTTAAAACAGAATAAAATGAAGTTATTTACTTATATGTGCTTGTGAAGATGTGATATTGTTACTTTGCCACTGGATAGCCTCTTGTATGTAATGTTGTAAAATTTTTAGCCTTATGTTCTGCTATATTCGTTCTCTTCAAAAAAAAAAAA
>NC_036249.1:8208940-8213536 GCF_002742605.1 Olea europaea var. sylvestris | reverse complement strand
TCATGTAGGACGTGAATGCTAGGTTTTTGATAACTGGGTGCATATATGTTCGACGTTGATGAAATATGTCATTACATTGAGACTTATTTGCTCTACACATGTTGCTTAGTGCCCCATCTTATTCTTCATACACCTGGAATACTTGATTGCCTGTTTTCTTAGTCCTTGAGCCTATTGTCTTGTACTATTTTCTCCTGAATCGAGTACCAGGATATGTAACCTAATTAGGTCACTTAGAGGTGAAGATCCTGGCAGAACGTCTATATCTTGTTTTGGGGCTGTGGTGCAGGGGCATCAGGGAAGCTGAAGGTGAATACTGACATGGAATTTACTGTTAGTGTCTGCCTATTTATTTCAAATGATTAGTGATTCATTTAATATAATGTCAAAAACCATTCTGGGAAATGCGGAATACTAGCGGTAGTCTCTCTAGCGGGCACTGGCTAAAATTGCCTTTCCACAAGAGATGCAAATGCTATAATTCAATGGTTTACTGGGAAGTTTTGAGCCAGGTTAAACTTCTGCACAAGGAGCTTTCTGGTAAAAAATGAAAGTTAAAACTAAAATAATGGCATTTTATGTGAGACAAAGATAGGCTGTCAAGAATGTAGAGGAGGTAGGTTGGGTAGTTGGTCAGAACTCTAGTGATAACAGGCTGATCTTCCCCAAGAGCTCACATCGATGGGAAGGTTTGGCAACTTTCAATTTTTGTCCAAGATAGTTGTTGGTATGTCTAAGAGAGTGGGAGTCTTTTGAAACTATACTATGTATTTTACATAGAGACGGTTGGTGTTAGAGAAATAAGAGCCAGTGTTAGAGAAATAAGAGCGAGGATTGAATTGTAGTATTGTAGCACTTCGCTGTGCCATGGCTGTCATGGACCGCTTGGTGGCTTAGCAGATGTCCATAACCGTAAGGGGACGACAAGAAGTTATTTTGACAACTATGTATTTGACACTTTTGTGCAATAAACATACGTATGTAGACACGGGGTACCAGATACTAATGTACAAATTTATCTGCATAGATTTTCTGATCTTCACTGATTCAATCAATACGAGATACTAGTATATACTAATTTACCGTTTAAGTTTGCTGGTTCAACTTTTGAATCTTTTCCTTCTTGTGGTTACTTCTTGTCAGTTAGAGTGGGGAGATATTTAATCTTTGTCTTTATTTACTACTCTAATAATCTCAAACTCTTCATCTTTGCCCCTCTAATTTTGATTCTGGAGGGTGTGTGTGTGTGTGTGTGTGTGGTTGGTTATTGCACGGCAAATATCCATCTTATTTGCGTTGCATATTCTGAATCAAATTAAGATTTGTAGGAATGGATTTTCATGAGCTGTTGGACATTCCACAAGGCGACCGCAGGAAGTATCATGATGATGTTACAGTTATGGTGGTATCTCTTGAGGGAAGAATCTGGAAGTCGTCCGGAAAATACCTATGACACCTCATTGCTGGCAACATTTCAACACACCGAGATAGGCTCTTGTTTGGATCCCCACCTAAAGTGCCTGCAGGCAGGCTGAGAATTGGTGAATATAACCCGCTTTCATGGGCCCACAGACTATTTCATCTCAGACAAAGCATGCAGTTGTAGGTAAGAAATCCTACATTACAAGAGGCAAGAACTAGAATCTATGCTCATGCAATTGCAAAATATTGTTTTCAGGAATAGGAAATTTTTGTAGTTGGGACTGGTAAAAAACTTCTCTGGAGAAATGATCTTCAATGGTGAACTCTTTGCAGATATGGAGGGTCTTTTCATTCATTTTTTCTTCATTTTGCTTTGATTTTAGAACTAGTATTTAGTTGGTTGGGGGTTCAGTTACAGAGCTTGACATCTGGCTTTTGTTGAATCTGAGAATCTGTAATTTTGAAGGTGGATTTCCACCCATTCGGTTTATAAAGAAAAATATTCAATTGAAAACCGTGTGCTATTTCCTTCAAGGTGGATTTCTACCTATGCCGTTTATATCAGTGTTATAAAACTTGGACCAGCCCGGCAGTTCAACTGGAAAACCGATAACCCGGCCCATCAATCGGGTCATAGAGCGACTGACCTGCAATCGACCTAGTGACCCACCTCATCTGGGTCAGTACCTACTAGGGTTGGGTCTAAAAGCTATGGTATATAAACAAATCATTCAATTGAAACCCTAACAAAACTAAACTGCTACAAATAAGGTGTCTTATTTAGGCATTATCAATAGTGACTCTACAAGTCTTACAACTTAAAAGTTCTCTACATTTTTTCAGTTAATGATTGCAGCATTAATTCATGCTGTGCCCACAACTGAACGGCCTTTTGGTTTCATCCATGATAGTAGATCTTCTCGAGTTGTAATGGAAAAACCTGCCTTTTCCTCGCTCTCTAAAAGGAACAGCCAGTTTCTCCACAGGGGAGGCAAAGGCAGTGGCTAAACCTTGAGAGAACTTGAGTTCCAGTTCCAGTGTGCATTGGACGATTTTCAATAGGCTACTCATCCATTTTTGGTATGCGGTGTGTGCAACGGACATTGAGCCGCCACTCCTGTGCGGTCTTGGTATGACATTGAGATCTACACTAACCTTAAACAATTCCTTCACAAAGCCATTGCCTTTTCAACATTTCCTCCACTCCCATATATATTAAGCATTGCTGTGTACCTCCAAGAATCAGGCCTACATTTCTCTGATCCCTTCATCTCCTCAAAAAGCTTCTTAGCCTCTTCCACCAATCCAATATCAGCACACATGACACTATTAGACAAAATGAAATTCATTGGCCAACCATTCGATCTCATCGGCTCCCAAAGCTCCAATGCATCTTTAGCCAACCTAGCCTTACCGTAAATCTTGATCAATGCTGTCAATGTCTTTTCATCTGGGGCGATCCCAGAATCCACCATCTCCTCGAATAAGCTCCTAGCCAATCCAGCCTTCCCGGCCTCCCCCACTACCTCCAACTTCTTGTTCACAACCAAGTTGAGTTGCACCCCAAGTGACTTCATATCTTCTATACATACCCAATGTCATCACAATCCCCCTGCCTCACCAAGCATCTTTCCCAACACCCCGAAAGCAATTGGGTCGGGCTTCCAACCACTTGCCTTCCCTCTCTCGTACAGACTCATTGCCTCCTCAACTTTACTCAGTTTGGCATAAACATCAAGAATAGCAGGGTATGTGGCCTCATCTGGCATCAATCCAGTCTTAAACATCCTTGCAAACCACTCCACTGCCTTATCGAAAAGATTGTACCTTTTTGCACATGTAATAATAGTTGAGTAAGTAATATTATCAATCTCAACCCCACTTTCTATCATCTGAAAAAGCAAGGTCCTCAATGTGCTGAAACTGTCTCCCAAACCTCAAAGTCTTCATGTCACATTGTAAAATATTGTTTCTATAGGAAAAAATTTCTGGGATTTCACCCATTTGAAGAAAGGATGTCTTTTGCCATGGCCTCGAGCTGTTTAACACCACAATAATGCTTCACGTACAAAAAATTGATCTCAGAAGAGATACAAAAATTAAAAAAATCTGATGGTGCACCATACTTCATTATTATTTCCTGACAACTGCCAACCCGTCCCCTTTTACCCACCCCTAATACACCGCACACCCAACACAGCCACCCCACCCACTTATTTCCCTATTTACGATATCAAATTTTGAAAGTATTACGGGAATGTTATATGAAGTCAAAATATTGTATTCTTAATATCATTTCGAAGTGTTCATGGCCTAGTTTACCGCATCCTTAACTGTGTACGAAACGGCCAAACGTAGTAAAAGTTATCACTCGTCGAAATAGACCGTTCCAAAATATATAAATGGTTTTTCTTATTTTTGTCTCAATTTTCAGGATCATTATGAGATGTTAAACGAAATCAAAATATCGCATTCTTAACACCATTTCGAAGTGCTCACAGCCTAGTTTATCGCATCCTTAACCACGTGCGAAACGGCCAACCGTAGCAAAAGTTACCACTCATCGAAATAGGCCGTTCCAAAATATATAATAATGAAGTATAGTGCCACATCAGATTTTTTGAATTTCTATATCTCTTCTGCGATCAATTTTTTGTACGAAAGTGCATTTTCTCTAAAGTTAATTTAATCAATGGTCACTGAACTTTTCTATACATTATTATTTGCTCTCCAATCTTTTTCATCAGTGTTATTTATAGCAAAGTTCAGTGAGCAACGAGTAGGCTTGTTCAAATTTAGGCGAACGACGAATAATCTTTTAAATTTCAGTGAGCAAGTGGTAATATATAATAAAGTTCAGTGAGTAACGAATAATTTTTTAAAGAGCAAAGTTCAATGACCAGTGATTAAATTATCTCATTTTCTCCGGGGGGTGGTTGAGGTTTTTTCTCAAGAACAGCCAAGAAAGACTCCTCAGAGGAACCATACTCATTAACCTTCTTGGCCAAAAACCTGAGGTCTTTGATTTGAGAAATTATATGAATAAGATGGCTTATGGCGTTGAAGACCCAAGTAGACTTAGGTTTGGATAAGAGCTGATGGGGTTGGTTTGGTTGGTCAGATATAAGAATGGTGGATAAGGGTATAAGTAGCTTAGAGATAAAGAAGGGTTTT
>NC_036249.1:8184560-8205232 GCF_002742605.1 Olea europaea var. sylvestris | reverse complement strand
AATGGATGGAAAAGAGTACACAAAATTCTGTGAAGAAGAAGACGCTTCCCATTGATATTTTCACTACGCTTTTTTTCTATTATAATGTAAATTTATTTAATTAAAAAGTTGATGCTTGTTTTTACTACTCTTCACCTATCAACTTAATTTGCCATATTTGCTTAAGCAGTTTTGATTTATCTAATATGTTGATTCCCAACTTTTGTCAGCTCATTCTTGTAGTTAATTGAATTAATTTTTCTACTTCCAAACCAAACTAGCCAGTTTAGTTCAGTTCAATTCCATATGAAAATAATCCGATTCTGGTCTTAGAATCGAGAATCAAATCCCGATTCTTAACCCTCAAAAGTGATTTTTGAGAATCACTCTTTCCCAGATTCATTTTCAACCATTCGTACCAAAAACATTTCTCCATAACATGTCAACAAGTGCACCCAATGACACATTTAATAGTACTGAAGCATGGAACATGAGGGAGCAGATCCACCTGTTGGCCAAAAAGAACCTGGCCCAGGAGATGGAAACTAGAAATAGTAGGAATTAATGGAGAGTTCGTTCGATCTTTGTTCTTTCAACTACACACTCACCCCTATGGGGTGTCGAGTTTATATATTAAGGAATCTCAACTCGAATACTCTTACAGTTCAAAACATTGGAGTTGAGTCGGCGTAAACAGGTTCAAAAGTTATTGTGCCTGCCAACAAAAAGAAATTTCACAATTCGACACTAAAATATGCAAATTCCATTTAAGGCAAAATATATATATACAGAGAAAATTTCTCAATTGTTTTAACGAAATGACAATAATACAAGAATATTAATTTTAAGTCCGTGATTAGAATCCTATCCTGTACAGAGTAACTTCATTTCTTAAAGAAATTCAATGAAGAACAAAGGCCATAGCAAATTTGATCAACTGCAAACATTTCCCTTGAGCCAATAGGACCACATTACTCTTCGATTGATCCTCTACACCCCCAGAGACCCTAGGAAATAAAAATGGAAAATGCCTCAAGTTTTTCGTAATTATAAAAGTACAATAATGTCATAAAAGGATCAATGTAACTTACAATAAATAGATGAATCAAGTTTGGAGTTTGCGAACTTGAATGTGGTGGATAGATTCTCGACGCCAGATGGGTTGTGCTCCACTTTGGACAAGAGTCACATATTGTCCTTCCTTCACTAGGCCCTTGCTCTACAAGGTACACAAAAAAGGCAAAATAACTGTTTATATGGAGTAATAAACAAAGCTGACCTTCAGCAAAAATAATAATACACAGAGAATTTTCTCTAACCAATAAAAGGTTCAAAGCTCGAGAAAATGTCTCCTCTGCGTCATTCGAAAATTGCATATATATAGGCATCACACCATGATAAAGAACCAGCCTCTGCTTCACCCTCTCTCTGCCAACAACAGGTAAATATGAGCATGGTCTTAATATGGAAAGCAAATACAAATAAACGAAAATACACACATAAAATAGGAGTCAGCACTAGACTAATTTATTATAAGCAATGTTGCTCGTTCGTACGCTAGGAAAAGATGCTTTCAGGTAAGTTGAGGGATTTAACTCAATTCTTGTCTTCTACAATAATGATTACATCGCAACCTTTAGCTAAGTCAAAGGGCCACGAATTATTAAGAGGGACTGCTTAAATACAGGGAAATATATACTGGTGATACATAAGAAAACACACAAAGGAATGAAAATATTGGTGATAATCATATGAATAGAGAATGAGCTGTAGACCTGCAACAAAGCACCCCCACCCCAACCCTCACCCCCCCCCCCTGCTAGTCATTTCAAATCACATCAGGAACGTCGAAACAAAGTTCCATTTGACATAATAATGGCATAGAAGCATGACTCTTTAACAGCTCAATGTTCAAAATGTGATGAAGTTTCCCATATAAATGGAAATACTGAGAAAGTAATCAAGCAAGTTTAGAGCAAATTAATTTATTATTAACTACTTCATGTGAAAAGGCATTCATCTCCGGTCATTCAAATTTTATTTATCCATGTATTGTTTCATTTTGGATGGGAGAGGGAAAAATTGTGCTATCCATATATAGTTTACCGATAACTCTCATGATCAAATAAAATGCAACCTCCTACAAGCTTTCTAAGTTTACTGATACACGACTGCAAATAATGCAGGCTAAGTAAAATATTCTGATAATTCAAATGATTGAATATAATGCAGCCTCCTATTCACAAGTAAGAAGTAAACTTGAACAGAACAACATGAAGACAATTGTAATCTATACCAGTAAGTTTCATAAAACACTTCATGATACAATTAGATGATTAAGTGGTTCAGGTTTTCAAGCTGCCAAATATTACAAGCACACAAAGGTATACTAACGAAAGATGTAATTTCACAATCCAAATGACAGGAAACATTAGGGATCCTTGGACTCACACATTCGTGAAAGCAAATATTGTTAAGGATGGCCGATAATGACTCAAAAGTATAGCCATGGACCCTGTTCTTGTGAAAACAATGACTGGAACAGCCAGGGTGTTGGCCATTGTGGTGGCTTGGAAAGCAAACATTGCACCCATATGGCTCTGCAAAGTATGTCCATGGAGTAGTCAGTATTATAGAGCCCAGTAATTATAACCAATATAAAACTATTTAAAACAATGTTAAATCGGACAGAAATCTTTCTTTAAACTCTCATATCTCAACTTTAATAATCTCTACCTCATGGGCAACAAATTGACCTCGCAGTGTGCTGTTGAATGGTTGACTTGATTCAGTCCTCAGTGCCACAGTGTGCATTACTTTAACGGCCTTCAATGGATATCTTCGAAAAATCAAATGACAGAAAAGGATAAGACAATTACACGATTACCCTACACAGGACTTGGCAACACCTAATAAAAGTCTGGAATATTCAAATGGCATGATATGTACATAATGCAACAGTTAAGCGTTCTGTCTGCATATTAATCTCCATAAAGCTGGGATCTGAAATTGGCACACTAATACACATATTGTACATGGTTAGAAGAACTTTGCCCATGACTATACTTGAGAAAGCTATGGGGGAGGATTCATTAAGGGGCTTTAACATTGGTCACTTGCAGGTTTCCCATTTGCAGATGATACGCTAATTTTATGTGATGCAAATGATGAGCAATTCAGGAAGTTAACCCGTTTGCTTCTATGCTTTGAAGCGGTGTTTGAATTGAAGATAAATATGGAAATCTGAGGCTATTATAGTGGGAGAGATCGCTAACGTGAAGGAGTTGGCTGCTATATTGGGTTGTACGGTTGTGTAGTTGTCTATGTCATATCTTGGGCTCCCTTTAGGGGGCACGGTTTAAACGTATACATATTTAGAATGGTAGTGGAAATGGTGAAGAGGAAGTTAGTGGAATGGAAGCGTAGGTACCTTTTAAAGGAATGCCATCTTTCTTTCGTTAAATCCATTCTCTCTAATTTTTCTACTTATTTTTTGTCGTTGTTTCCTGTTGCTGTTGCAGTGACAAATAGATTAGAGAAGATTCAAATTGAGTTTCTTTGGACAAGGTTGAGATAGGAGAGAAAATTTCATTTGGTTAATTCGGGTGTTGTTTGTTCTCCTATAGGATGGGAGGCCTTAGATTGATGAGTCTTATTTTATTTAATAAAGCCTTATTGTGCAATTGACGGTAGCGATTTGGAGTGGAGAGAGATTATTTGGAGAGAAATCATGGGGGTGAAGTATGGTGTGATAGAGGGGGGTTGGTGTTTAGTCGAGAATTGTGGTTCTTACGGGCTAAGTTTGTGGAGGTATATTCGACGAGGTTGAAGCAACTTTCGAGATAGATTGACCTTTGTAGTAAGAAATGGTAATAATATCAGATATTGGGATGATTGTTGGTGTGAAAATCAACTGTTAAAGGCGGGGTTTCCTTCTTTGCATCGCAATTCTTTGGTGCCTTTTGCTATGGTAAATGATGTATTAGCCATACACAATAGGAGTTATAGCTAGAACATTATTTTTGGGAGGTTACAGTATTAGGAATTTGATATTTATGCACTATTTATGACCTCCTTGCATGAGGTGTACATACGGGTAAGAGAGGATAATTATAGTAGGTGGAGGTTAGTTTCAGTTCGCACTTATTTTAGATCCTTATCGAGATGTGGAAAGTTCATTCCCCTGAAGGATGGTATGGCAATATAAATTGCCTCCACGGATCGCATTTTTACTGTGGACAGTTATAAGGGGACAGGTGTCAAAGGGTGGATAATCTTCGAAGAAAAGGTTTTCATGTTACTGAGTGGTGTTATATGTGTAAAAAGGATGGGGACATGATTGACCATTTGTTCATTCATTGTGATGGTGTTCGTTGACTGTGAAACGACATTCTGGATTTTCAATATATGAATTTGGTGTTGCCAAGGCGTATAGAAGACTTGTTGTAAGCATGGAGGAGAAAACTTTGTGATAAGGATAGCAAGCTTACTTGGGATCTTATTCCCGGACGTATTGTATGGTGTGTGAAGAGAAATGAACAGCCGCTATTTTGAAGACTAAATATGGACAACAGAAGAGATCGGAGAATTGTTTTACCTGCCTTTGTATAGTTGGTTTCATGTTGCGGCTACTAATCCTATAGAAAGGCTGCCTAATTTCATGTTGTTCGTTTCTTGTTTAAATTGATTATACACTTTCTATATATTATCCTTTGATTAATAAAATTATTTGATTACCTATCAAAATAAAAAAATAAAGATATGATGTATAAAAATATAATTTTAATAATGTCCTTGATACGTCGGTATTCTACTTTTCAAAAAAATCACTTGTTGTTTCTGTATTCCTGTCCATGCTTCTTAGATTACAAACAACTTTGTACAGAAACATAAATAGAGTAGATAAGGAAACAACATATTTTGGAACTCTGGATATTCTAGGAAATTACATGTAAATACAGGTCATAATGCCTTAATCAATAATACAAGTTGTAAATTAGACAAATATATACAGAATATCTGGACAGAAAATAAAGAGTGTTAGTTTCCAGATTTTTCCTACATACTATAATTTTCGTAAGTGAGAATAATTTAATGTATCTTCCTGCACAAAACAGTAAAAATGGAAGAAACAAGCAGCATACACACATTATGGGATCTAAAGTTACTTACTTCCCATGGGCAGTTTCACCTGACAGCATAATGGCATCTGCACCTTCACGTACAGCTATCGCAATGTCAGAAACTTCTGCCCTTGTAGGGGTAGGGTGATCAATCATACTCTCCAGCATGTTTGTGGCTACTATCACTGGTTTCTGCATGCTATGACACCTTCTTATTATGTCTTCCTGTTAAGAGGGTAACATTGGATTTTTTTCAATCCTCGTGTGTTCCGATGAGAGGATAAAACCAATCACTTTACTGTTTCTATGATAATGTAGTAAAAGGAAAAGGATTGCGTCACAAAAAATAAAAATAAAAAATAATAATAAATAAATAAAATGAGTAAGCATAACAAGTATAGTAGCATGAACCCAAATTACCAGTTAAATTATAAATTTACAAGCTTGTAATGCTTATACAGAAGTAGGCGAATTAATATAGTCTGTTCATTTTTTCTTTCTACTCTTTCAGACTAGTATAGTGAAATCAACATTAAAAATAATTATAATGGGATATCCTCATCCGTGAGACAGAAATGATAAAAATGACGGTTCAATGTACATGCAGAGCACTAAACGCATTTTATCATTTTTGTTTTCTTATGAAGTCGCTTTGGTAACAACATATCAGTTTGTTACTGTTCACCTGGTCCATGTCAACAAAATACCAAAAATGGTAAACTACATTCCCCATCTTTTGTGGATTGGATTGGGTTAAAGGTGGGGGAGGAGAAGGTGTTAAAGAGGATAATGTGAGAAGTCCTATATAAGATTCGTGGTTAGGTGTTAAAAATGATTTTGCGAAAAAAAGGGCTGGAACCAAGTCCTGCAGTACCATGCAGGTTGACACGTGAGGGTTAGTTAAATATGGGATGAGTTGAACATGCAGACCCTTATATTTATCTATGGAGAGAGCAAGAGAACCTACAAAATAATAGATAAAAAAATATAAAAAGGTGGTTGAAATCAAGATTCAGTTTATCAAGCCAGAAGCATGCATCAGGAAGAACCCGGCAGCATCCACTTGTCAAGATTAATGGAGCTAGTTTAGTGCTTACAAGGAACTAGACCACACATGGTCCGACTTTGCTGAACAGGAAAATCAGTCAGCTTGAGGTTAATTTTTCTTGCTTTCTTTATCTACGGGAACTGATGAAGATGTCTAAACCCGCCACACACGTCCATGTTAGGATGCACATAATTTTACCTTAAATCCCCAACCCAAACCACTATTTGGCAGGCAGATCAGACAGGTTCATGGTTACTGATTGGATTTACAACCCTATTTCACTGAATCTTTTCTGGACCTTTTTTGTTAGATTATCTTACCAGTGAATGCTTCTGCTTATAACATTACAAACAAGGATACAAATTATTACGGTTAATTATTATTCTTCATATCACATGCATCCAAGTCATCACATTGCTCATGCCCCTTAATGTTTGACTGCAAATATACTTTTGTTCAAGAGCTAATAGTATATTTTCCCATATAAATTTCAGAAATATTGGGACATTTCCTTGTATATCTGACATGATCAGTTTTCCTGCACATGCATGGATATGTACTGTGATTTACCACCAACTACGGGTAATACATTCATTAAGATGAATGTAATACAATGCGTACATTTAAAGATCAGTAAATGATAGACAATAATCTCATGGCACATAAGAGAAATCTTGGTAGCATACAGTTAAACTCTATGGAACCTAAAGCAAACACAGTTGACAGGGTAAATGCCCCAAATATGAGCAAGTTTGGCGAAATGCTATGCTCTAAGGATCATCTGAGAACCACAAAATCACCCTGTTCAGAGATCTTATTAAAAAAATTCAAGTTTAAAATTGAAGTTAGTGTTCTGAACAACATGACAGGTATATCTACAGTCATATTATATGAAGTTTGTGGATCATCTATCAGTATATTGAAAGCTCCTGTCACTGACACAAAAACCCTCACCCCAAACCAAACCGCAAAACACAAGGAATGTCCCACTAGAAAGAGAAAAGAAGTGTAATCCTTTTCCCAAAAGAATTAAAAATATGGTTTGAGCTGATCTTGTCATTTTGTCTCCCTCTAGACATTTGATTCCAATGAATGGTCTCCCTCTAGACATTGGATTCCAATGAAGGTAAAGAAGGAAAACATAACAATTATTTTCTTATGTTCAGCTAAAGCGGAAGGAAATGAGCATAACAAAACCAAGGAACAAACTTCATAATTTTTACATTGTTGTTATTTCTCTATCCCAGCAATTTCAACTACATTCAAAATGTTTTCAAAATTGGTCTTGATTTTGGTAGGAGAAAAAAGTAGCAGAAAACAATTTTATATTCACTTGCCATGATAAAATACGGTGACCAAATAAAGCCCAGGAGCATTTTTCTTGCTTGTCCAGCTGTTTCATACAATTCAAATTGTAAATGGACATATACAACTCTTATCAAATATTTTAATATCAATTATATTAATAAATCATAAGAATCAAAGAGTAACATGTGACAGCATGAAATACCTGCAATAAGGGGACGTCCTCAATTGGAAGTTCAGCTCCAAGGTCGCCACGGGCTACCATTGCCTATCATAAGTTGTCACAAAAGTTAACTAGATATCTTTCCATAATAAAAGTTAGTTTTCCTATTACTAATACAAATATATTACATATCATATACATGATGTGAAAGTTAATTCGGGAGCAGTTCAACTGTGACTTTAGTTTAGATATTTAAACTAATTGAATTAGCATTAATTTGTAAAGTTATAAGTCTCTTTATCGGAAAGAAGTCTATCTTGACGGTTTAGCCGCCAGTTGTCATGTTAATGTTGTAAAAAACATTGATATTCTATATTTTATATAATTAGGCAACCCACTTATCGCTGTGGAAATTAATAATGTGAAGCAGTATTTCATATGTTTGAAAGATTGACATCCATAAGAAACAATTTTTTATTTTTTATTTTTTTTATTTTTTTATTTTTTTTTTCCCGAAAATGGGAAAAAAGAAACGAAGTGGTGAATACATTCAAAAGACATCCAAACGTTGGTGTGTGTGTCGGGGTATAGAGCAAGTGAGAGAGAGAGAGAGAGAGAGAGAGAGAGAGGAGGGAAGTGGGTAATGTCTACAGGTTTGTGCAAGTTTATTACTGTGTCTAACAGAAATTGTATTGTGATACAGGTAAAAGTAGTACTAGTCCATTATAAACTTAAAATAGAGGTTTCCAATGAGAAGAAAGAAATAGTACAGTAGAGGTTAATTAAAGGTGACAGTTATAACTGTAATATCTTAATATTGGATAGTTTTGACAATGACTTTAAGGTGGTGGATGTTTATTCCATATCTACAAGAGGGATACCTAGAGGAATCTGTGTTTAGTCAGTACATGTGGTGTTTGGAACTTCCCAATGCATCTTGGTTATAAGACAATTTTGATGTGAGTAAAGCTGGTTCAGTTGTGGAAATAGCCATTTATATTCATAGGCTGATAAGAGGAGATATATATAGAGTTAGAAGTTAATGAATAATTTTAGTAAGTCTTAGCCTATGTTTGGCTCATGTTTATAAGCTGTTTATAAACACTCGAGCCACTTTCATCTATATTCCAAGGGACCCACAAGTATTTCCTTCTTATTCACCACTCATTTCTATCAATTTATAATTTAAGCTATTACTTTCAAAACATGCTTTAGTGAGTGGGAAGTTTTAAAAGTTGAGGTATATGGATATGGTTATAGATGTGGATGTTGTGAATTTATACTTTTTACTATGACAAACAAGCACGAGCGGTGTTAACCATACATGCCGTGAAAGTTTCAGATGCTAATGTACTTGGACAAGAACAATATCGTTTAAACATTTTTGCACTCATTGTTCAGCCTAATCAAGCTCAAAGATCCTAATCTTCACAGACTAAATCAGCTTTGGCTCAACTTAAGCACTCAAATAAGGAGCCAGAACACTGAATTTCCTTTTTTGTAAAGTTTCGAGTTTTATAACACCCATTGTATTCTACCACAATTTTTTTTTACTATGGAAAGCACCTCAAATTTGCAGTTAAATGGAGCACCTTTAGTAGAATACTTCAGCAGCCGCAAGTCAAAATTCTGAATGAGACAAAAAGTTTCTGCTAGAAGACCGTGATCTTTTGACCAAAAGATCTCTGAGGAGTTTTCTATCACTTGTCTGGCGTTTTACTAAATTCTTGAACTATGAACATCCCATCTATCTACTTTAATATATAACTAGAAAAAATGACACAAATAAGCTCAACTCAACCGCTGCTACGTGAAAATTGATAAAATATGAGTCATTAACTTGATAAAATAAATAGCAGAAATTTGGTGTTCATTTGTGCTTCCCTGATTTAAATGTTTTATCGAAGAGAAACTAGACATCACCAAAGGAGTATGACAGTGAATAAATGTTGTAAGTAAAGGAAAAAGGTTATGAGTTATTTGATCTTCATGACTTTGGAAGAAGATCAAGACATATAGATTCAGGAGAATTCAGTCTGTCACCATAAGTGGTGGATACAGGTAAAGGGTGACCAAACACTCTAGATTTTTATGCCTTCAAAGTCTCCACTTTTGCTTAATTTACAATATTTCTTATTGCATTCACTTAAAGAGGGGCTTCTCTCACATGTGATGTGAGGCAGCACAGAACACAATTATAATAGGTACATTTTTTGGTGCTTCACATGTAGATAGACAAAGAACAATAAAAATTATATCCAGATCCATCATAATGTAGTAATTTAATCAAGCCAACTTGACCGAAGATTATTTTATTGGTTGATGTATAAATGGCATAACTATCAAGAGCATTGTTTTTTGGAGAATTTAGCAATTAATGATGCAACCACTAATAGGGATTAACTAACCCCATCTGATGCAGAAATGATAGAATGAAGGTTTGGTATAGAGTCTGCACTTTCAATCTTAACAATCACGTGAATATCTGCATTACAGCCTGCAGAAAGATACATTTAAAGTCAGGTAGGAAAAAAAAATGAATTAATAAAATTAAATATTTTCCAACCACAGACGAGATGAAAAATCTGTACTTTTGAGATATTGTTTCAATTCGTGGACCACTTTAGCATCCTTCACAAACGAAACAGCATAGAAATCAATCTCATTGTCCACACCAAATTTAATATCCTCCCAGTCTTTATCTGAGATGATAAAAATCGGCAGCGAAATGATTATTTATACCATTTTGAGAATGAAAAGAATAGAAAACATATAAAATGGCAGAGTAACACAGAAACAATTGAACCTGTTATAGAAGGTAGATTTGCACTCTTCCCACGCACATTTAAATGGCGCCTTGATTTTAATTCGCCACCATCAATTACTTCACACTTAACTAAATCCTTTGTCTTTGATTTCACAGCTAATGACATCATCCCACCTGTAACACAAGACAATCCGTCCTTTGATTAACAAGTTTCACAATGAAATAGAAACAAGCTAAAAAGATAATTTGCTTCCGAGCCTGACTGCACAAACATGCACTGCATTTCTTCTCAAAAATTATATTCTAAATGACTTGAACACATTTCTTATAGATAAAAACATCATACACTAGTACAAAGAAACAAACTTAACTCAAATGACCCAGGAAGATAAAAATAAATAAATAAATAAATTGCAATAGAGTAAATTGGAAATTTGATGCTTCTGTATTAAAAGAAGCTTAGAATCACATTGGGTGAAGAAGATGAAGATATAGGAATATGATGAACTCACAAATAATTCAAATCCAGGCCAGAAACTTGACATTTTTCACTGCTTATATGCACTACACATGAATGTCTGACAAAACAGTAAAATCTATCACCTCATTCACCTCATGCGCACACATTGCAAACAAGGGTTCAACAAGTACCTTTGCTACATGATTTTACTTACCATCCACCAGTATAACGTCCCCAACCTCTACATCATTTACAAAGCCATCATAATTAACACTGACAGTGTCTTCTCTGCTGATGCCTCTTTTGATGGTAAAACAGAACTCCTGTCCCTCCTTGAGCAAAATCGGTTGCACCACATCGCCACTTCTAACCTCGGGTCCCTGCACGGAGATAATCGGGATAACAATTCTGATTGATAATAGAAATCAACAAAATTTCAAGGTGCATAATGCACCAAAAACATATTAAAGAAAGGAATAACCACATAGATGATGTTTCCTTTGTAAAAGGACAGAATAAGTCCAACCTCTATGACACTATAAGTAAAACAGAGTAAATCAGAACATTGCAACTATATCAACAAGCACTGTGACCTTAACAGCAGATCACATCGTTTGGACAGTGATGCACACTCCATCCCTGCAAGTCTGGCACTATAATCTTTATTTGAACCATATCCCTTCCCTGGAAACTATTCTTATTGCACATCCTACTCAGCCACGAGACTTCTATATCTGATTCAGGATTCAAATCTTTACTCATCCTGGACATACCTGAACTCCACAAATCCCATCTTTTTCCTCAATTACAGAAATCGGCCCTACATTTTCATAGTTCTGCTGCCTACTTCAACAAAGTATTTTCACATACTAGTTTGATATCAGTCTATTTATCAGTGCAAGGAAAGAGCAATAACCAGTTACCAGAGCTTAAAGAATGGAAGACCTTCATTTTGTACGGAGGAGTGTGAGGCTATGATGTTCTTCAATTGGCACAATTTTTTGTAGTAACAAAGAAACCAGAGCTGCTTTGCTTTAATTACACATAAATATCTTACACCATCTAAAAAATTAAGCTTTAAATAAGTGACCGTCTAATATGGTATTAGAGCATGCAAAAGTCAAGGATTTTGATTTTTTAGTTCCATGGTGTGGGAAAGCATTTTTCACATACTTGTCCTACATTTGAATGCGTCAACTTCTCAATTCGAGATGTCTTATAATAGTGTCACATTGTCCATGTATAAATGACATAAAGAAACATATAGTGGAATAAATTAAAGCTTAATTGAATAAGAGTTAACGGATCATCAAAAGAAAATGAAAGTGTTATGTCAGTAAATCATAAATGTACAGCAAAATGATTGACTGACACAACATGAACATTCTTTACATAGCCATGCATTAAAACCCCAACGACTACATCAACCTTCAAATTAAAAACAGAATGCATATTGACAGAGTATATATAATAGAAATATGAAAATGTAAATGAGGTGGTAAATATGCATGCTGTATGTTCATAATTATCTGCAGAATCCTGAATTCGTAAATACAGAAACCAACTTTTACATAGTAACCTTCAAGACGAAGCATACCTTGGTGTCCAACATTATGGCCACAACCTTCTCTTCAAACTGAGCATTATATTCTTTTACCAAATCAATGGTTTTCTTATGAGAAGCATGGTCCCCGTGAGACATATTTAAACGCGCTACATTCATTCCAGTTTCAGCCAGTTTCCATATCATTTCACGTGAGCTGGTGGAAGGACCAATTGTACACACTATCTTTGTTTTTCTTCGATCATTTAAATTGACCTGTGCCAGTCCCTGACCATAATCAGTAGACTGAAACTCAATAAATCATTTAATATCACTTTCGAAGATACATCTATAAGTTAGATAGATATCTACATGTATATAAGAATATATTTTTAGAAATCACTACGTATTCTCACATTTTTCTAAATTTACCTAATAGAAACCCAAGTACACCCTGGGGTTCAAAGAATTTTTCTGCACATCAAATTTAGGCTGAACGTGGAGCAGATTTTTTCTTGTGGCAACCAATTTCCACTTGCTAAATAGTATATATTACTTTTGTCCTATGATAATCCATCACCACGTGCTCATAAACCTACTTATTTACCAGAGCATCCATGAATTTCCGCCAAATTCCAATGTGTGAAACTAAAGTTTTTATTTTATTTTATTTTTTTTTCAGATCTCATAGAAATTGTACCACTTCATAAAATCATTTTTAGGAAACCCATTTTATTTTCCATATTTATAATACATGCACACACCGAAAAAGAGAGATTCGTTTAGCAAATTATATTATCACTTCAATAAATACACATACGTGCAATTACAAACGTGTTTGTATGAGCATGCCAACAGAAATTAAATTCGCAGCAATCCCTTTTCCTAAAATTAATTTTAATATCTTCTAGTACATATAAAAGGGAAGGACTTACAAATATTCCAGAGTCACTGGTAACATCACTAGAATCAATTTTTTCCCTATTCTCACTTATGCCTCGGAATGGGTCAACAATATTGGCGGATTTAACCGCCAAGTTCTGTCTAGTGCTGATTGTTTTACGGGTCCAGAGAAAGAATAATTGACCGACGTTGTTCGTAGAAGAGAGACGATTCGGATTTGATTTTACGCCCGATATGGACATCGCAGTTGATAGATTCATCGTCTTCGCCATTGAAATAACCAAAACTGCGTTTTCGATCAAAAATGGATTCGTAATCGAAACTGTGTGTGATGCGATTGCTATTTTTGGGGAAATTTGGAGTGCATTTTGGTTGAATTAAACAAGAATAAAGTGTAAGAGTTGCAGCATGTGGATTGGGGACAGGTGGAGTGGACCGATTCAGCTGCAATACAAATCTCTGTCGTTCTTGTAAAAGGAGCGTCTACGTTAATCTCTGATGCTGTCCATGAAGCTCGGGGTGCACCAGGCAACTTTAATGAACCGTGGCGAGGAGTGGGTGACTGACGTTTTTCTGATTTCATTACAATGAAATATTTAGAATATATCACTATGCCCCCTTTTTCATATATATAATTTTTTTTAATAAGCATAAAATTTAAAAAATATATAAATATTTATCTTTTTTTATTATTATCTATTTTTTTATATAATAGTGTTACTACTGGATTCATGTGAAAAGTTTTGTTAACGTCTAATTCGTGTGGAGTGTATCTTGTTTTTGTCTGTTTTGAACGAACTAATTCATCAGTGAATTAATATTATTTTGACTAATTATTTAGTACTAAAAAATTGATTGGAGATGTGATTACGAGAACGATAGAGCAGAATCTTGTATTCAAGAGCTGGGTTTTGATCTTGTTAAGCCCTTGTTTGAGCCACTTCTTCTAAAAAATCATTTTTTTTTTCCAAAACTCATTTTCAATCAAACATTCTTCAATAAAATACTATTACACGCAAATTCATTTTTTTTCTAATTTTTAACCATACATTCTCCATCAATCTATTATTCAAAATTCATTATTTTCCCCAAAATAGGGCTCAAACAAGGACTTAATACATTTTACATACTAATTTGTCTCAAATTATTTGCATCATGTTCTTTTGTTTACAACACTAGACATTAGTTTCGTCCTTTTTTGTGTATAACACACAAGTCATTCGTCAAGCCATGACATAATTGAAAACACGGCAAAATCAATCGACATCAGTTCTCAATAATGCTCGAGTAGGATACGGACATATGTTGCAAGTGAGGGGTCATAGGCTTAGTTACAAGGATACCAAAGGCAAAGGGCCAAGGGTTTGGCATTGCAATGGGGCAAAGGGCCAAGGGTTTGGCATTGCAATGGGGCTAAAAGCATGGGACAGAGTTGGGTGTAGTACTACGACCTACCATGCATGCAGATCAAGGAAAAATCGAAAGTTGGATATAAGAGATGCAACTAGATATTAAGGCTGGCCAATGAAGTTTGTGGAATATTATAACACCATGTAGAATAGTTGCAGAGAATACTGAGTCTAAATTTACGTTGAAAGGGTCATGAAGGAGCTATCTATGATGTTAAGGAGAAATGTTTGAAGATCGTAATCTAGAGAGCTCTATGGAAGAACTCTTGAGAACATTACAGACAGATGTCATGGTAGTTTAAAAAACTTATAGATGTCTAATAGTTATTGAGACAATCTTGCTAGAAATTCTCTTATGCATATTTAGTAGGAATCAAGAAAGTTGGTATCAACATAGGATAGGATAGGATCGGATCATCGGAATGATCTACATCCTCCATTAAAAGGCGGCAGAGTTATACTAGGACAGCGGCGAATAATTTGTAAATAAAAAGTTGGCTTAAGCAAGTTAGAGCAAAGATGCCTTGAGAGCAACTAAGTGAGTCTGAGAGAACAATTGTAATAGTTTTAATACATCGATGTACATTTCTTATCTAATAATCTCTTGTAATTTTCCAATGTATCCTTTCTTGCCTTGGTGAGTTATCGAGTATACTATCTATCGAATCATTGAATCTAAAAGTGTAAAGACAGGACTACACGATATTAAAATCAAGAAACAAGAAAATCTCAATTGAACAGAAATAAAATTGTAGAAAATTAAAGGAACACAAAGGAATTATTTCGGCCTAAGCATTGGAGGTTCGGCGACCACATCTAACGCCTATATCCCCCGTTGAGCATCCAAAGATTTGGATTATGCTCGATTGCACTAAACAACCAAAAATGGCAACAGATTTACAGATTGGTCAGAGAGATGAAAATGAGACTTATCTCTCAAGTATAGTAATAAATCTACAGAGATTCACTCAAATCTCAGCCCACAAAACCTTCGAACACCACCAAAATGTTACAACAGCGAAATCACTCAGATTTCTTCACTATTCACATAGAATACCACAATCGAAGGAAGATCTCACTATACTCTATGTAAAATCAGAGATTTTAAATATGAAACACTCAAAGAAAATCAGCATCTCTCAAATCGCCAATATTTTCTTTTTGAAAACCCTAGAGATAAGCGCAAGATGAAGGGTTGTGTCTGTGAGGTTCCAGAAGGCTCCACCGTTTAACAAAGAGCATATGAACCGGTTTAATCCAACGTCCAGAGATAGTCCACGTGTTGGCTATCCAGTAAAGTGTCAACACTTATTAAATTGGTTTTGTCACAAATCAAATTATGGAAGCATCAAATTGAGGAGAATAGGGTTCGACTCCAACAATCTCCACCTTGCTGACAGAATTTAAACTATTAGTGCAGCTAGGAGCATGATCGTACGTCTTTTTCATTTGCTCCAAGCACCTGTATATGAATCACAAAGAATCAACAGATAAAAGTTTCAAGCAATTTAAGAATTTGTTTAAAGGAATTACTTTTGTACTCATATCAGATGGATTAAATTGAGTAGAAACTTTTTCAATCTTAATTTCATCTTTTGAGATTATATCTCTTACAAAATGGTATCTAACATCAATATGTTTTGACCTATCATGAAACATGGGATTTTTACTCAGGTGAATAGCACTTTGGTTATCAGAAAACAGCACAATGTGGTTATTATTGAAACCCATTTCAGACAATAAACCATTCAACCATATTCCTTCTTTAACAGCATCAATTGCAGCTATATATTCTGCCTCAGTTGAGGACAAAGCCACAACTTTCTGAAATTGAGATTTCCAATTGATAGCAGTACCACACAGTGTATAAAAATAAGATGAGGTTGACTTTATATTATCTCTATTGTCAGCAAAATCAGAATCAGTATACCCTTTTAAACTTATTCTATTTTTATCTGATTTAAACATTAAGCCTAAATTTAATGATCCCTTAAGATATCTTAATAACCATTTTAAGGCATACCAATGTTCTTCACCAGGGTTACTCATAAACCTACTTAAAATGATAATACTATATGCAAGAGCGGGTCTAGTGCATATCATCAAATACATCACAGAACCAATTACATTAGCATATGAAATTTTTGACATTCTAGCATATTCATCTTCAGATTTAGGGCAAAATTCAGAAGACAGTCTAAAATGACTAGCAAGAGGCACTGTTACAAGCTTACAATCATGCATGTTGAATTTTTTCAAGATTTTAGACACATAATCAAATTGATTTAAAAACAACATATTTTTATCCTTGTTTCTCCAAATTTGCATGCCCAATATTCTTTTAGTAGCACCAAGGTCTTTCATATCAAACTCAGAACTTAACTTTGACTTAATATCATCAATTTTTTATTTATCAGAACTAGCTAACAACATATCATCCACATAGAGGACCAGATATAATGAGTTTTTAACTCCACTACCTTTGCAGTAAAGCAAGTATCATATTGACTTCTTTTAAATCCAAGTTTCAAGACAAAAATGTCAAATCTTTTGCATCACTACCTAGGTGCCTGCTTTAGGCCATACAAGAATTTCTTTAACAAACTAACAGTATTTTTAGGATCATCTTCCTCAAAACTGATTAGTTGTCTCATGTATATTATTTCATTTAATTCCCCATACAGGAAAGCAATTTTAACATCTAGTTGATCAAGTTCCAATTTAAATTGTGTAACAAGTGCAAACAGACATCTGATAGTAACATACTTAGCAACAGGAGAAAAAATTTCAGTATAGTTCATACCTTCTTTTTGTGTGAAACCCTTTGCTACAAGTCTAGCTTTATATCTAATATTTTTATCATCACCTTCTCTAGATTTTATCTTATAAATCCACTTGCAATCAATTAATTTTTGTTTTTTGGGCTTATCAACTAATATACATGTCTTAATTTTAAGTAGTGAAGACATTTCATCTTCCATAGCCATCTTCAAAATTTTTTTTTCTTTACATTTCATGGCTTCTTCAAAAGATTTTGGCTCATTTTCAGTAAGGTCTTGGTAGGTAAATAAGGATACAAAAGTGTAACTATCAAATCTAGTGGAGGGTCTGATTTGCCTCCTCTCCCTATCTCATGTGAGTTAATACTCATCAAAGGGGAAAGTTACAGAATCATCCTCTTCAACATGTTCAGTTTCAACTTCAGTTTCTGGTAAAATAACACGTTCTTCATTTTCATTTTCTTCTATAGTAGTTACAGAAATGTTCTGGTTACTGCAGGAGGGCTCCACCTCAATTTCAACATCTTTTTCAGTCCAAGCATTTTCTTTTCCTCCAAGACATGGTATCAAGGATTCATTGAAAACTACATCCTTTCTAATTATTACTCTATAACCTTTTTCAGATTTAACCCATAATCCGTACCCTTTAACATGTTCATCATAACCCAAGAAAATACACTATAATGATCTTGGTTTTAATTTACCAACATTTTGATGAGCATAAGCAGCACAACCAAATATTTTCAGATAAGAGTAGTTTACAGGACTATTTGACCACACATATTCAGGAACAGCAAAGTTTAGAGCACTAGTAGTACTCCTATTAATCAGATAAGTTGCAGTTTTAACTGCTTCACCTCAAAACATTTTAGGCAGTCTAGAGCTTAATAGCATGCATCTAACTTTATTCAACACAGTTCTATTCATTCTTTCAGCCATTCCATTTTGTTGTGGTGTGTGTGGAACAATTTTGTGTCTCATGATGCCATATTCCTTACAAAGATTATCAAATTCATAATTGCAAAATTCCAAATCATTATCAGTTCTTAAATATTTAATTTTAAGATCAACCCGATTTTCAACTTAAATTTTTTAGTCCTTAAAAACAAAAAATGTCTCATCTTTAGACTTTAATAAATGAACCCAAATTTTCCTTGAGAAATCATCAACTATTAGCAAAAAATATTTAAAACCAATTGAAGTAGAGACAGAAGCAGGACCTCACAGATCAGCATGCAAGTACTCAAGTCTTTGTTTGGATTTATGAATTCCACTTTGAAAAGGAAGTTTAGTTTGCTTTCCCAAAATACAGTGTTCACAGGAGCCAAAATCACCAAAATTATGTTTTCCAAAAACACCTTTTGATTGCAAAATATTCAAACCCTTTTTACCAACTAGTCTGCGTCTCGTGCGTTGCACGAATTTTGTATTTATTTTGGTTTCATTAGCATGAAATTTATATATTGTACAAAAAGTATTTGGAAATAAGAAATGTTCGTTTGATTCTCATCTTTTTGTCGACTGTATATTTTATATCACAATAATTTATTTTGATTCTTGTAAATAAGTACAATGAATGTTGTGATTGTATATATGTCAACGATAATTTATTTTTAATTATTTATTGTATTTTTTTGTTTAATGTAGATGAAGATTTTTTTTTATCTGATATTGCAAATAAATAGTAAATTGAATTTTACAAAATATTTTTCTTTAGCAACTTCGATTCGAGAGGCTATACTTGTAGTTCAAAAATAACCCATGCAGTTGTAAATTGAAAGAGAATATCCACATACACAAACATTTAAATAACAAACTCAGGTTCGCACGTAAAATAACTTAAAGTGGCACTTACTGGATGGCTAACTCCTTTGTTGGTGTAAGAATTAGAACCTTAACAGTAGGCTTATTTTTCGGACGATACAACAGTCACTCCAAGGTTGGTAGGGCAAAAAAATTTTTAAAAAAAATTTAAATAAATTTTATTTGAAAGAAAAAAGAATTAAAAAGAAATTTAAATAAATTGATAAAAAAAATCAATTATTTATAAAGTAAAATTTTCAATTTTAATTAAATAATATTTATATATTCTTCATTTAATTTTCATAACTTTATTTTATTTTTTACTTCTAAATATTTTAAACGAATTTTTTTACTTATATAAGTAATTTTTACATATATTAGAAATATTTTTTGTTAATATGTTTATTTTTAATTTTTTTTATTAAAAGTGATTTTTTTTTTTTTTACTTATAAAAGTGGTCAGCACGGAGTAAGGCGGGAGGTATGAAAAGTTGCGTGTTACATAGATTCGCATTGCCTCTCTTATTCGCATTGCCTCTCTTACACTATATATATAATATAATAATATAATCAAATGAATTGATTTGAAAAGGCGTGGCGATAGCGTCTGAAAATGGAGAACAGAAAAGTACAAAATTTTTTTTTGAATAATCCTCCGTGCACGGAGACCACACTATATATAATTTTTTTTTAATTCTTTTCTCTTCAATTTTTTTAATCTACAAATAACATTTTCGTTAAAACTGAAAATTTTAGTTTTATTTGGAAGAGAAAAGAATTAAAAAGAATAAAATAATTGATTTTTTTTAAGAAAAAAACGCATTTGTTAACACATACGTTTAATCTCCATTTAACTATTATCGATATTTATTTAGATCATTCGATATCTCTACGATATAGTTCTCAAAATGAGTTTCGAGAGAATGTAAAACATTTATCAATTCGACTATCGTACAATCGTCGATGAATTTTTAAAATTAGCCTGTTATCGAAAATTTCGAAATAGTAATAGAATAATTGATTTTTTTTAAGAAAAACGACTTAGGCATATTTTATAACACATACGTTTAATATCCGTTTAACTATTTTTTATGTCTATTTAGATCATTTGATATCTCTACGATATAGTTCTCAAAATGAATTTCTAGAAAATGTAAAACATTTATCGAGTCGACTATCGTACAATCGTCGATGAATTTTTAAAGTTAGTTTGTTATCGAAAATTTTGAAATATAGTTTGAAAATGCCTATTTTAACGTCCCGTAATATTTGCTATGATTGACCGTTTTACGCACCGTTAACGACATGCAATACTATGCCCTGAGTACTTCAAAACGATATTAAGAATGTAATATTTCAACTTCATTTGATATCCCGTAATGAGCCTGA
>NC_036249.1:8171298-8179339 GCF_002742605.1 Olea europaea var. sylvestris | reverse complement strand
ATCCGTTCATTACAATGGTCATCCAGTACTTAGTATTTAGACACTACTGTTATGTCATTTTTCAAACTTCACTCAGGAAAATAAATATCAGGATGTACTGTAGCAGTAGAGAAATTAAGAGCTCTGTGGAGCTTGCGATGATCAAAGATTTCAACTTCAACAAGGAACATTGAACTCACGGGCCGATGATCTGATAGCGTTATCTCAGCTCGCTTATAAGAAAGCTGTTTTATGCCTTTTCCTAACCATAATACACGGTCACACCTGCACATATTTAATGTCTTGTAACAAATACTAAGTATGATAAAACATATATGGTAGTAGAACACTAAATGTAAACTTAATTTCATAGAAATTAGACTGCTGCATTCTCCAGAAACATTGGTTTATAGATGAGTAGAAATAACAGAATTTCATCCAGTCGCCAACAATTGGGAAACTCTTTAGTCAGGTCAATAACTTATGGAGTTAAAGAGTAATGATCCAGCAAGTCTCACTTACCATGCTGGGGATCTCTTCTTTTCTCCTTCTTTCAGGTTTTCCCCAACGTATCTATCAGAGTTGATTTCATACTTGTAAGTCGGTGCAAAGCTTATTACCCCTTCTTTCCAACCATCAAACACATGACCACTTCTTAGTTCTTTGATTAACTGCCAAATTTTCCCATCATTAGGCATCTAAAAATTCAAATACACACACACACACACACCCAAAACTGCATCTCGGCTAATAATTAAAAAAGCACCTGTCCCAACCTGATTAACAAACATACTACTCAGTACCTATCTACACCTCAAATAAGGGCCAAGGAAAAAGAAAAGTTATAATCAAGATTGATCGATAGAAGACAAACAATGGTTATCGATTAATCCACATCTAAGAGTGTATATTCACACTGTACTCCAGATTTATAAAAACTCCTCTTTAATTCAGTATTTATAAGGAAAATCGCTTCTTCTCAAGGTACAAAGAAGGTTCTTTAACAAATGAGGGTCCAATTATCAATTCATTAACTAACAAATTATCATCATAATCTTGGTAACAATGGTTAGGCCAGTAAACAATTAATATTGATTGAGGAAAAAAATGAAAATTGAGTCTCAAACCTGATCGTGGTTGAGAAGCTCAGTCCAGTCTTTCTTAGCAACAAGATTCCTTACTTTAGCGTCCAACATATTGATGCGATAATTCAAATCTCCAAACCAGAATACCTGGCTGTTATTAGAAACATTGATAATAATTCAGTTTACATGAATGCAAGAACTCACTCAATGAAAGTACACGCATTTAAAAGTCGAAAATTGAATTGGTAGGTGCTATTCAGGAAATTTTCCATGACTTTAAAGTAGAGAGGGATAGATCTAAATTTTCCTAGCATAAGTATTCCTATGTGTTCTCAGCCCGACAAAAAGAGAAAATTCAACTAAACTCATACAATATACTTACTCATGAGATGGAATTGTCTGTGGTTGATCAACATCAAAGACAGATGAGAATTGTGTACGCCTTAAAATCTCGTGAACATCATTATTACGCCTTTGCTCAGCCCCATCCTTTTGACCAGAGGTTAAATGAGAACACACAAAGCATAGCCGTGAATGGAAAAGAGACATACTAACTGAAACAGATCCCTGAACAGAAGGTATTATAAAGTTAGATTAATGAAAAATGAAATATAACAGAATAACTCTGCGAAGAATATGTATATGATAGAAAAATATTCAAACATCTGACAAGAACAAACATAAATACGTGAATTTAAACCCGGGACACCAAAATTTAGAACCAAGACAAGTTTCTGCATATGGTATGAACAGATTTCTAATACTTTCAATACCAATCAGTTGATGCAGAACTTGCTGGAAACAACAGGCCAGGAATGTAATGGTTTCCTTTTATTTGAAAAAGAAGGATTTTCACTTCTTTGAGCTGAACTCATAAAGTTGCTTTAACTCTAAGTAAGAAGCAATACCTTATTGCCCATGTATCCCATAAGCCCAATTCCAACAGGAGAGACTTTTAAGTTGTTTACGTGTCTCCTTAATCTTCTACGCACCCATACTGATACATATATTCCAACCATCTGCTTACTTACAATCCGCACATACCGTGGACGCGACTTCACTGCATTCCTTGAACGTGCTTTTTCTGGTTTGACCTCCGATAGTAACTGTACAACAGAATCATCTTCCTCTCCAGAAATTTGATCAGATTCATCAGAGAGAGAATCTAGAACTTCAAGTCCATCATGTTGATCCATCCAGATCAAGCCTAAGTTTCCAGAACTTTGGTGCACTCTTTTCAACCCACAACCACTTAATGCAATATTCTCAGTGCTGGAACTAAGAGAATTTTCCTTCAATTCAAAATCAAATCTTGCAGATCTACTCATTGTTCTTTGCAATTTGAATACAGAAGATAGATCTTGGGGTGTTGCATCCAATGATTGTTCCGGCCAGTCCAATCTTCTGTCAGAATCAATGCCACATATTCTCTTTAAATGGCTATTCTTCCCTCGGCTGATTATTCCACTATCACCATCATTCATGATACCTACGAAATCTTTTCCTGTCATGTTTAGCACAGGGGTGTCAGCCACATCAGCAAGTATATCAGAAGCAGAAGACGTCCTTAAAACTGGAGAAGGAGGTGCACTATAGCTTTTGTGTATGGTTTCAGGTTCCAAAGATTTGTTTAAAGTCTTGCGGATTATAGCCTCCCATTTCCGAATTGAACTTCTGTTCTCTGCTCCAAGTACATTTCCAGCATTCAAAGGAACCACCTCTTGGAATCTGTATAAAATGAATTTAGAAGGAATAGAAAATAAAATGGAATTCAAAGGACGATAATTCTTCTCTCTAAGTTTTCGTTTACAAATGCATTGAATTTATTGGAAATCAGATGAACTGGTCCAAAATGAAGTGAGAACCAATTAATATTGTTAATGATAATTAGTAACGCCTTCATAAAAAAGAAGCCATGTAAAAAGTAAGCAAGGCTAATATCAATGAATATATATGGGAGGAAGTAAGATTTATCTTAGGATGAATCAAGCATAAAATTGTAATGGTAATCACTGTGCTTATAGACATGCAGTAACTCATGTTGTTTTGTGAATACAACAGAACCTAGCACTATTCATCCCTACATACTTATAAAGATGTATCATACCTCAATTCTAAAATTTTACATATTTTTGAGATGTGGTTAGTGTATCATACCCTCAATTTAATCTTCTTTCGGAGGGAAAAAAATATTCAATTTTACAGTTTGAAAGGAATAAACAGTTTTTTAACCCTCTCGTTAAAACAGGATTGGAAAAATTGATTGCAGAGTTTATGCTGAAATTCAAGCTCTTGGATTGACTTAAAAGTAAGCATAAAGTTCTCCGGATAAGTGAACCCAATAAATACAAGTCCTCAAAATTTGCTCAAAAACAGTCTATATAGACAGACTAGTTGGAAGTCATTGAAAACAATTTATCGATTCACAAGTGCTTACCCGAGAATGTATACATCTGCTGGCTCTTGCATACAAAGCCATTCATCAATTTCAAGATCATCAAATGGAAGTCTTCCGGCAACATTCCAAGTGCCTATCATTACTCTGTACAAAAATTAACCAGTATAATAATTAGTGAATCGGCGGAACAAAACAAGTTTACAGAAGATTAATTGTTATCAAAGTTGAAACGGAAGGTAAAATTTCAGATACTTATTTTAGAGCCAAACCTCACATCTTTTGTATTTATGTACTGAAGACGTAGAGTTTCTGATTTTCCTCTCCGGTGTCTCAGGGAATACTCTTTTGAAGGTTTCCCTGGATAAATAAGTTTTTTTTTTCAATATATTTGTGGAAATAAACTTCAGATCTATGCATTAATCAGATTAAATATGTTTTACTATTTGATCTAGCACCATAATATACGATCATTTATAATAACATTTGAAGATGGGCATAAGGTCTAATACAGTTAAAATGATGCAAATTTACATTAAATTTAGTAAAAAAGATTGAGAGAGCAATATGCACAAAAGGCATCACAGAGATAAAAACATTTCTACATGTTCAATTCTTAGTAATCCAGTAGTCAAGAAGGCATAGTTAAGAGGATCCATATACATAAAGGACATATTTGGTACACACAATTGCACATTAACTCATTTTATTCTTTCGATACTGTCTAATTCTGATAAGAATTGCGTACCTAACATATCCCCAAAAGGTATATTTATGGAAGCATGTGAGAGGTGTGTATATGGGGACAGCCATGCATGCAATTGAATCATAATTGCACATATTAATTGAAATATAAATATGGGCACCCAAGCTATTTGATGGATTGAAATTACTGCATCAGAGTTTATTTACCGCTTGAAGTTTGACTTGAGCAATTGGATTGGTTTCCCTCTGTCGCATATTCATGATCCTCGTTCATCCTTTCATCTTTGACGGAACAAGCTGAAATCAAATCGAACAAAAATTCATAAAATTGACGATCAATCACAGAATGAATTGTCATGGGCAATTAATTAACGAAACCCTCACCATCATCCTCGCTCTCTGTATCAACTTCATCTTCACTAAAATCATTAACCTGTGGCTTTATATTCAGCCATTTTTTCATCACAATGGACGGCCAAAATGGCTACGTGAAAAATGAAAAATTACACTGTCATTTATCAATAAACCTAGGCAAAATAACACGCCAGAATTGTCATTACAGCAAATAAATTCATACCTCAGATCGCTTTCCTCTTCGAGCTTTCATCATCAGAGAGAATTTAAAGCAAAGAATTTACGCTCAAAATTCTAATAATATGAATGCTGAAGTTCTGCAATTCCTTCTGTACTATATATGGAAGCAGACAACAGAGGCGTCTATTTTTTGCTGGAGTTTAGTATAAATATGTTTGTTTGGACTGATTAGGAAAATTTAATTAATACTTTATCCAATCGTATGTCGTAGAAATTCGTAACGCGTTTATCGATTGACATAAAAGTAATGGTTAAGAGACAGCCCACTTCCTCAACTTGCAACGTAAATTCTTGATGCTGTCATTTTCATCTTGAAATGAAAAGGCATGATATTATTGAAAATCCCAACTCAGAAGTACTAAAATATTAGCATGTCACTCTCATTTCCACTCCACATCTAACAAATCTATGTACAGGAAATGTGGTTCTGGACGACAGATTTTGTCGAGTTCGATAGGACTTTTATTGACTTGGATGGTTGATTTGATTCGGTACACAACTTGGTAAAGATACAAAAATCGAGTTGTATAAGTGAGTTTAAAATCATGTGGATTAGCTCGAACTTCCGTTTGTCTTAAGCTCTAAAAACAAGTTTGAATCTTAACGCTTGTTCAACACGAGTGTAGAGGACGTGGACCTCATTCGTTGTATTAAATAGACTTATGAAGTATGTATACTAATACCAATTCAAATTATTTCAAGAAAAAAAATACTAAATATGATTAGATATATTTATTAAAAGAGTATCTTCGAAACGAGAATAGTGTGGTTAGAAGAAAAAGTGAAGATGGTAAAGCCGTCCTAGTTGTGACCTACTTATTTCGATAAGACTGACAACATGCAACTATCTTAATTGTGACATAATTCTTCTTTATCTTATTTCGTGGACATTTTAATACAACTTTGAATGTAAAATCACTAGTTAAAAATATCCCTAAGATGATTGTACAAAACCACAATTGTTATTGAAAGTTGAATCAATACTTAAACGTTATAAAGAGACTGACTAAACTTCATGGTACGAAATAATAGATCCAATCAATACTTAAAATATCAATTAATAGAATTAAAGATTCACCCCAATTGGAATTTAAAATTGCATCTTGGGATGCTTAGTGGAATTTAGATTTCTTTCTCAAGAGAAGAACCCTAAACTTAAGTATTGTATTCAATTACCATATGAATACAAGTTGTAAAACTTTTCATAAAAATAAATGATATGTATAGTTTGAAAAGTCAATACTAAAAATTATGAAGTTTGGCTAAAACTAATTGTTAATTTTCACCTCAACTTTTAAACTATTTCAAACAAGCACTTAGTTGTTGACTTGGATAAAGTACCAAATCATCAGGCCGCTAGTCGATCATCAATTGAATCTATAAGTCACTACTATTTAAATTAAAAATATTTATTACATCAAGTCATTTATTTAAGAGTAATACTATTTTATATCAATGGCGTTTAATTAGCACTAATTTAGGTTTGATGACCCATTTAAATTGTGATCATTTTGATTCATTTGACAACTAAAAGTGAGTGTCATTTATTATCCAAACTGGTGTTAAGCATCATCGGTGTTATTTGAGTTGTGCGAATTCTGATTTATCATGTTAACATGTCCCTTTTTGCAACTTGATCGATAGGGATGGAAATGAGCTGGGTTGTCATTCCCGTCTCCCGCCTATTATTTACTTATTTCATTTTATTCTTTGAATACAATCTTAATTTAAACATGTAAAAATAACAAGAAAAAATAAAATCGATATTGGCTTGAGCAGTGATCATGTTTCTCGTTTTTATTGTAATTCTCTAACTGAGAGAATGCGAGACATTTTTTCATCCCTATTGATAAGTCCAAATCAAAAACATCGATCGACTCCAATTATTAGCCCAACATGCATTTTTTAACATTCATTATTATGAATATTAGTAGAGTAAGGACAAGTTGCATGGCTTATCAGTCGAGTATGAAGCAATAATATATAAATATACGAATGAAGTCACCGTCTAACCAACTGATTTAACTTAATTTAGTCGGTCACGACATCACGACAAAGATTTCGCACTACGAAACTCCATTAACATATAATAAAATATTTGAGGTCAAATGGGTAATTAAATATAAAAAATAATATTGTAATTTATCATTTACACAGCTGTATTATTATAGGTAGGCCGGTGAGTGGCACATAAATAAAATAAATAAGTAAATATCGAAATGCATATGTGCAAACAGTAGAGACAAAATTATATATGTTAGCACTATAACAATACAGTGAAGAAGGGGACACGGACGTATGCATAAATTCAATTGGATGCACACGGCGGATCAAGATTTGGGACCATGTACGCCACTATATGTAATGCTACTCTAGTTCATAATTGAACATTAAAAAAATAGTTACATTTAAAAAAATATTTAACTTTTAATTTATTGTAGTATGTGTTGGAAAAAATGAGTAATAGCCCACTTTTGGCAAAATTTCCGATGAGATTCATTAGTCAAATTTGGAAGATCAAAGTTGATCCGTATTCTCCTCCGTGAGAACATCAAAATCATATATTTATTTGCCAAAAAGAAAACTTGGGTGAATGAGAAATTGAAATTTAAAGATGATCATAGGAAGATGGTTATGTGGGAAAAAATTGAAGTTAGTCCCACATAGGAAAAATATGAAAGCAAGAACCACTTTATATAGAATTACACTTTGGAATGGTGTAATCATGTGTAGTATAGAGACTTTCTACACATGCGTGTGCAGGGGGGTGCAAAACTCGGATCGAAATTGCCTTCAGACCTTGAACTTGTGTGCGAGTGCGACCTACGTACATGAATGTCTTTCTCCACTGACCTTTGAGTTTTTGAAACTTCCAAAACACCTAAAAATTGAAGTGACTCCAATGTTAATTGCTATAGAGTTAATGACATATTTATGTTATATTAAATCTCAAGTTTTCCAACAATTAAACATATGAAAAATCTCACCAGAAAACACACGAAATTCTCTCTGCACGAAAAATTCTCAAATTTTGTCGTCTTCTTTCTGTCCAGTGAAGTCGTCTTGGTGGTGATATTGTTCAGACGCTAAATCGGTTCGACGGAGTAGTTTCTGTAGTACTCAGATTTTACCGATTTTGCCGTTGTATCCTGGGAAACATACGCTGGGATTAGACCTCAAGCACTTACGGTGAGAGGGCAAATCTGTTTTAAGGAAACTGTGATTACACAGGTCTCGAATTAAAAGTCTATTTTCAGATTTATATACTTTTCAATTTAAATCT
>NC_036249.1:8127090-8168231 GCF_002742605.1 Olea europaea var. sylvestris | reverse complement strand
AATTAGTGGGTTAACATTTTTAAAATATGATAAAATTATTTAGATTATATAAAAAACATATTGTTTTTACTAAGCTAATCGTTCATTTTTTTTAATCAATATTTACTCCAAAACTCACGGAAATGAATAGATGAAGTAAAACATAACCAGCTTAAAAACAATCGGCATTGAAAAAGTAAAAAATGAGCAAAGAGTAGCTAGCAACAATTAAAATTCTGGAAATTTAAAATTAGCAAAAATAACTTGCCACGTTAATGGGATTGGATCAGCGGTTTTTTAATGAAAATCCGATTAGCTTTCCAAAATTTTCCACATTAATCGATGGCCGATCTAGTGGAGTGACCAGACCAAATTGATGGTCATGCCACGAATTTCTCGTTAAGAGTGCTTTTGACTCAGTGAAAAAAAGAAATTCAAGCGAAAACCCTAAAAACAAGAAATTTAAAATCCACCAAATAATAAAGAAAATAAACTCACGAATTTATTAATGAAAGATAATGAAAAAAACGTACTAAGCTTTTATTTATAAGGGTTTACATGGAAACGTAGTTTAAAACAATTAAAAGTAATGAAAAAGAAGTTTAAACAAACTAGAATTGCAAAAAATAAAAAAAATAAAAAATATAATAATTATAATAAACGACTTGACAAAAATAGTGTCAAAACTTTAAAAATCAGTTTTCGAGGTCTAAACGAACTCAAACTGTTGAAATTCATAGTACATCACGGCGTAGCCGTGAGCATTGTTCCCCTAGTCGTTTTCCTTCCAAAATGGTCGTATGGAACCGATCCAAAATTAAGATAATTTTCTATTTCTACTGAGATTCTTTTTCCAATAAACCCATTATGTCTTACATCAGCTTTATTAATAAAGTATGAATAAAATCCCACATATGAGAATGATGGACTTATAAAAGATTAGATTCGTGTAAAAGCTTCTTCATCAAAGAACATAAAGGATTAATTATTGATTGACTCCACAGACTTCGTTGAATCGGCAAGAAAAGATTAAAGAAAGAGATGGGATAAATCAAGCAAGCAAAATATGAAAACATCATTTCTTGGATGAATCTATCAAGCATCCACTCATGTACATCAACATCCAATTTTTGCAAAGTTCAATGACCATTTAGGTAATTTGTAAAGTTTAAGCCTTTTGTAAAGTTCAGTGACCATTTGGGTGATTTTTAAAGTTTAGTGACCCCTGAAAACTTTTTACAAAGTCCAGTGACTATTTGGGCAATTCACCCGATATATTTAGAAGGCATCTTTGGAACAAGAAGATTGTGGTTAGAAGAAAAAGTGGGAAATAAATCCGCCTTATTTGTGACCTACTTATCTTAATAAGGCTGACAACATGTAACTATCGTAGTCGTGACATAATTCTTCTTATCTTGTTTCGTGAACATTTTAATACAACTTTGAATTTAAAATAAATACTTTAAAAATATATCTAAGATGATTGTACAAAACCACAATTGTTATTGAATGTTGAATCAATACTTAAACATCATAACGATACTGATTAAACTTCATCGTACGAAACAATAGATCCAATCAATACTTGAAATATCAATTAATATGATTAAAGATTCAACCCAGTTGGAACTTAAAATTGCATCTTGCGATGCCTAGTGGGATTTAGATTTCTTTCTCAAGAGATGAACCCTAAACTTACGTAATGTATTCAATTACCATGTTAATACATGTTGTAAAACTTTTGATAAAAATAAATGATATCCATAATTGAAAAGTTAATACCAAAAATTATGAAGTGTGGTTAAAACTAATTGTTAATTTTGATCTCAACTTTTAAACTATTCCAAACAAGCACTTAGTTGTTGACTCGGGTAAAACACCAAGTCATCGAGTCACTAGTCGATCATCAATTGAATCTATGAGTCACAGCTATTTAAACGAAAAATATTTATCATATCGAGTCATTTATTTAAGAGTAATACTATTTTATATCAATGGTGTTTAATTAGTACTAATCTAGGTTTGATGACCCATTTTAATTGTGATCATTTTGATTCATTTGACAACTAAAAGTGAGTGTCATTTATTATCCAGACTGGTGTTGAGCATCATCGGTGATATTCGAGTTGTACGAATTTTGATCTATCATGTTAACATGTCCATTTTTGCGACTTGATCGATAGAGATGGCAATGAGCTGGGTTGTCATCCCTGTCTCCCGCCCATTTATTTACTTATTGTCTAATTCAGCAATTAAACTATTAGGGAAAAAAATATCCTTTTAAAAACTATGACAATCTTTACATATGTTTTACAGATTGATCAATNATTCAGCAATTAAACTATTAGGGAAAAAAATATCCTTTTAAAAACTATGACAATCTTTACATATGTTTTACAGATTGATCAATGTAACCAAAAGACAAGAACACAATTATCCATAGATTACAATGGTCATCAAGAACTTACTACTAAAACTACTTTTATGTCATCTGTCAACCTTCACTCAGGAAAATATATATCAGGATGGATTGCAGCAATAGAGATTAAGAGCTCTATGGAGCTTGCGATGATCAAAGATTTCGACTTCAACAAGGAACATTGAACTCACGGGCCGATGATCTGATCGCTTTATCTCAGTTCGCTCATAAGAAAGCTGTTTTATGCCTTTTCCTAACCATAATACACGGTCGCACCTGCACATATTTAATGTCTTGTAACAAGTACTAAGTATGATAAAACATATATGGTAGTAGAACACTCAATGTAAACTTAACTCCGTAGAAATTAGACTATTCCATTCTCCAGAAATATTGGTTTATAGATGAGTAGAAATAACAGAACTTTGTCCAATCGCCAACAATTGGGGAATTCTTTAGTAAGGTCAATAACTATATAGAGTTAAGAGTAATGATCTAGTAACAGTCTCACTTACCATGCTGGGGATCTCTTCTTCTCTCCTTCTTTCGAGTTTTCCCCAACGTAGCTATCAGAGTTGATTTCATACTTGTAAGTCGGTGCGAAGCTTATTAGCCCTTCTTTCCAACCATCAAACACATGCCCACTTCTTAGTTCTTTGATTAACTGCCAAATTTTCCCATCATTAGGCATCTAAAAATTCAAACGTATATACATATCAACCCAAAACTGCATCTGAGCTCATAATTAAAAAAACACCCCATTCCAACAAGATTAACAAACATACTACTCAGTACCTATCTACACCTCAAATAAGGGCCAAGGAAAAAGAAAATTTATAATCAAGATTGGTCCATAGAAGACAAACAATGGTTATCGATTAATCCACATCTAAGAGTGTATATTCACACTGTACTCCAGATTTATAAAAACTTCTCTTTAATTCAGTATTGATAAGGAAAATCGCTTCTTCTCAAGGTACAAAGGTTGTTTCGTAACATATGAGGGTCCAATTATCAATTCATTGACCAAAAAATTATCATCATAATCTTGGTAACAATGGTTAAGCCACTAAACAATTATATTGAACTATTAAAAAAAAATGAGAACTGAGTCTCAAACCTGATCGTAGTTGAGAAGCTCAGTCCAATCTTTCTTAGCAACAAGCTTCCTTACTGTAGCATCCAACATATTGATGCGATAATTCAAATCTCCAAACCAGAATACCTGACTGTTATTAGAAACATTGACAATAATTCAGTTTACATGAATGCAAGAACGCACTCAATGAAAGTATATGCATTTAAAAGTCGAAAAGTGAATTGGTAGGTGCTATTCGGGAAATTTTCCATGACTTTAAAGTAGAGGGGGATAGATCTAAATTTTCCTAGTTTAAGTATTCCTATGGGTTCTCACCCCTACAAAAAAAGAAAATTCAACTAAACTCATACAATATACTTACTCATGAGATGGAATTGTCTGTGGTTGATCAACATCAAAGACAGATGAGAATTGTGTACGCTTTAAAATCTCATGAACGTCAGAATTACGCCTTTGCTCAGCCCCATCCTTTTCACCGGAGGTTAAATGAGAACATACAAAGCATAGCCGTGATTGGAAAAGAGACATACTAACTGAAACAGATCCCTGAACAGAAGGTATTATAAAGTCAGATTAATGAAAAATGAAATATAACAGAATTACCCTGCGTTGAATATGTATATGATAGCAAAATATTCAAACATCTGACGAGAACAAACATAAATATGTAAATTTACACCTGGGACACATAAATTTAGAACCAAGACAAGTGTCTGCATATGGCATGAACAGATTTCTAATACTTTCAACACCAATCAGTTGATGCAGAACTTGCTGGCAACAATAGGCCAGGAATGTAATGGTTTCTTTTTATTTTAAAAAGAAGGATTTTCACTTCATTGAGCTGAACTCATAAAGTTGCTTTAACTCGAAGTAAGAAGCAATACCTTATTGCCCATGTATCCCATAAGCCCAATTCCAACAGGAGAGACTTTTAAATTGTTTATGTGTCTCCTTAATCTTCTACGCACCCATACCGACACACATATTCCAACCATCTGCTTACTTACGATCCGCACATACGTTGGTCGCAACTTAACAGCATTCCTTGAATGTGCATTTTCCGGTTCGACCTCCGATAGTAACTGTACAACAGAATCATCTTCCTCTCCAGAAATTTGAACAGATTCATCAGACAGAGAATCCAGAATTTCAAGTCCATCTTGTTGATCCATCCAGATCAAGCCTAAGTTTCCAGAACTTTGGTACACTCTTTTCATCCCACAACCACTTAATGCAATATTCTCAGTACCGAAACTAAGAGAATTTTCCTGCAATTCAAGATCAACTCTTGCAGAACTACTCATTGTTCTTTGCAATTTGCATACAGAAGATAGATCTTGGGGTGTTGCATCCAATGATTGTTCCGGCCAGTCCAATCTTCTATCGGAATGAATGCCACATATTCTCTTTAAATGGCTATTCTTCCCTGTGCCGATTATTCCATTATCACCATCATTCATGATACCTATGAAATCTTTTCCTGTCGTGTTTAGGACAGGGGTGTCAGCCACATCAGCAAGTATATCAGAAGCAGAAGAAGTCCTTAAAATTGGAGAAGGAGGTGCACTATAGCTTTTGGGTATGGTTTCAGGTTTCAAAGATTTGTTTAAAGTCTTGCGGATTATAGCCTCCCATTTCTGAATTGATCTTCTGTTCTCTGCTCCAAGTACATTCCCAGCATTCAAAGGAACCACCTCTTGAAATCTGTATAAAATGAATTTAGAAGGAATAGAAAATAAAACAGAATTCAAAGGACGATAATTCTTCTCTCTAAGTTTTTGTTTTTTAAATGCATTGAATGTAAAGGAAATCAAATGCACTGGTCCGAAATGAAGTGAGAACCAATTAAATATTGTCAATGATAATTAGCAACACCTTCCATAAAGAAGAAACCATATAAAAATTAAGCGAGGCGATCAATGAATATATATGGGAGGAAGTAAGATTTATCTTAGGATGCTGAATCAAGCATAAAATTGAAATGGTAATCACTGTGCTTATAGACATGCAGTCACTCATGTTGTTTTGTGAATACAACAGAACGTAGCACTGTACATCCCTACATACTTATAAAGATGTATTATACCTCAATTCTAAAATTTTACATGTTTTTGGGATGTGGTTAGTGTATCATACCCTCAATTTAATCTTCTTTAGTAGGGGAAAAAATTCAATTTTACAGTTTGAAAGGAATAAACAGATTTATCACCTTATTGACAAAACAGTATTGGAAAAATTGACTGCAGAGTTTGTGCTGAAATTCAAGCTCTTGGATTGACTTAAAAGTAAGCATAAAGTTCTCCAGACAAGTGAACCCAATAAATACAAGTACGCAAAATTTGCTCAAAAACAGACTATATAGACAGACTACTAGTTAGAAGTCATTGAAAACAATTTATTGATTCATAAGTGCTTACCCGAGAATGTATACATCTGCTGGCTCTTGCATATAGAGCCATTCATCAATTTCGAGATCATCAAATGGAAGTCTTCCGGCAACATTCCAAGTGCCTATCATTACCCTGTAAAAAATTAACCAGTATAATAATTAGTGAAACAGCAGGAACAAAATAAATTCACAGAAGATTCATTGTTATCAAAGTTGAAACCGAAAGTAAAATTACAAATACTTAATTTAGAGCCAAACCTCTCATCTTTTGTATTTATGTACTGAAGACGCAGAGTTTCTGATTTTCCTCTCCGGTGTCTCAGGGAATACCCTTTTGAAGGTTTCCCTAGATAAATAAGTTTTTTTCAATATATTTGCAGAAATAAACTTCAGATCTATGCATTAATCAGGTAGAATATGTTTTACTATTTGATATAGCAGCCTAATATAAGATCATTTATAATAACATTTGAAGATGGGCATAAGTTCTAATACAGTTAAAATGAAGCAAATTTACATTAAATTTATTTAAAAAGATTGAGAGAAAAATATGCACAAATATGTTTTACTATTTGATATAGCAGCCTAATATAAGATCATTTATAATAACATTTGAAGATGGGCATAAGTTCTAATACAGTAAAAATGAAGCAAATTTACATTAAATTTATTTAAAAAGATTGAGAGAGAAATATGCACCAAAGGCATCACAGAGATAAAGACATTTGTACATGTTCAATTCTTGGTAATCCAGTAGTTCAGAAGGCATAGTTTAGAGGATCCATATACATAAAGGACATATTTGGTACACACAATTGCACATTAACTCATTTTATTTTTTAATACTGTCCAATTCTGATCAGAATTGCATACCAAACATATCCCCTAAAGGTATATTTATGGAAGCATATGAGAGGTGTGTATATGGGGACAGCCATACATGCAATTGAATCATAATTGCACATATTAATTGAAGTATAAATATGGGTACCCAAGTTATTTGATTGATTGAAATTACTACATCAGAGTTTAGTTACCGCTTGAAGTTCGACTTGAGCATTTGGATTGGTTTCCCTGTGTCGCATATTCATGATCCCCGTTCGTCCTTTCATCTTTGATGGAACAAGCTGAAATCCAATCAAATAAAAATTCATAAAATTGACTATCAATCACGGAATGAATTGTCATGGGCAATTAATTAACGAAATCCTCACCATCATCCTCGCTTTCTTCATCAACTTCATCATCACTGAAATCATAAACCTGTGGCTTTAGATTCAGCCATTTTTTCATCACAGTGGACGGCCAAAATGGCTGCGTGAAAATGAAAAATTACACCATCAATTATCATAAAACTAAGCAAAATAACACGCCAGAATTGTAATTACAGAAAATAAATTCATACATTCGATCGCTTTCCTCTTCGAGCTTTCATTATCAGAATCTAGAGCAAAGAATTTACTCTCAAAATTCTAATAATATGAATGCTGAAGTTCTGCAATTCCTTCTGTATTATATATGGAAGCAAACAACACAGACTTCTATTTATTGGTGGAGTTTAGTATAAATATGTTACTTTTGACCGACTAAGAAAATTTAATTAATATTTTATCGAATCGTATGGAGAGTTTGATTTCTGGTGGGAACATGCGACAAAAAAAAAATTTTTGGTATGGAGCAATCATTGTGGAAGAGAGTCTCTTGTGCGCAAAAATGTACAGGCAATAATGGGAACCTGTGATCCAGTTGAGACATAACCCGTGATTTACCCCAACAAGATTCGAGGGGCAAGGGTTTTGGGATCCAAAATTTAGTTTGATATAAGTTGAGATACCTGGATATCAAAAAAAAATTAAAAGTAATGGTTGTGGGACAGCCCACTTCGTTAACTTGCTGCATAAATTCTTGATGCTGTCATTTTCATCTTGAAATGAAAAGGCAAGATATTATGGAACAAGTACTAAAATATTAGGGAAAATGATGCACTTATCACAGGCTCTTGGCAGGTGAGAAAGAGGTGGTGGCGGGCCTCACAATTTTTTTAATAATACGTGTGGAGCTTGACCCCAAACAGTGAGGGGCTTGTGAGGTCCCTATGAACCAAGCAGGAGCTCGGTTTTATTAGCATATCACTCTCATTTCCACTCCACCTCTAACAAATTCATATACAGGAAATGTGGTTCTGGGCGACAGATTTTTATCAAGTTCGGTATGACTTTAATTGAGTTGGATGGTCAATTTGATTCGGTGCACAACTTAGTAAAGATACAAAAATCGAGTTTTATAAGTGAGTTTAAACTCATGTCCATGATCTCGAACTTCCGTTTGTCAAAAACTCTAAAAACAAGTTTGAATCTTAACACTTGTTCAACACGAGTGTAGAGGATATGGACCTCATTCTTTGTATAATATAGACTGTATGTAGTAGGTAAACTAATACTAATTCAAGTTATTTCACGAATAAAAATACTAAGTGCATGTTTGGTTCTGGTTTTTACTTCAAAAAAAATCAATTTTTGATTAATACTTTTCTAAGTTAGCAATAATTTTTTACTTCTTTTTTAACAGGTAGGTCCACTTTTTCTCTAATAGTCAAAAAATCAATTCTCATAACTACTACCAAACAAACTGGGTACTTTTTAAAATAACCAAGTCAAAACACCAAATTTCTACATTGACCAACTTTTTTTTGCTATTCACCAAAAGGGTCTTTTGAAGAATAAATGTCATTTTTATCCTTATTATGTGTTGTAATTACAAAAACATATCATTTACCCAAAAGAAAATAATACCCTCTTTAAAAAATTAATAAATCCAAACAATCCCACTTAAATCTCAAAACGAAATCACTTTCCTTATCAGATTTTTCAACACAGTTAAAAAGAAATTTCCTCTTTCATCTGCTTGAACATTGAAATCTCAAAAAATTATCAAAAGCTCAACAAAAATGTATTACTCACAGTCGGCACTTGAAATTGGTAAGTATAAATACGTATGTTTAATTTCATTTTAGTCAAATTAGTACATTGTTTGAATACTGAAATATTATTTCAACATATAATTTTAGAAAAAAGAAATATTATAGTCTTAAATGGATGTATAATTTTTTTTATAGCAAAAACAAGGAAAAAAGTTCATCTATGCAAGTACAAAATATAGAAGACAATTGGCTAAAAACGTGTCTGGGTCGGATGTTTAACAATCCGCCCGGACTATCCTGGCACACGTCATTTTTTGTGTCATATTTATTTTCGTCCTTTTATTCTCGTAATTACATTTTTTTAATAAATGATGTTTTGTAATACAGATATGGGATTAGCCGCTATCCCGATTTGTTATTTTGGTGAATTTGAAAATAATGACAATGATCAATGGGTGTGGAAATGGAAGAGTGAAAGACATGGTTGTACTGCAATTGTAATAACATCCAGTACATCATATGCAGAAATGTACAATGAGATACAGAACTTGTTGAAAGTCGATCCCTCTGAGTACGCCATGGAATTGGGATTTCTAATGGGCGAGAATACATTCATTTCAATTCCACCTATAACGGTTCGTAAGTATGCACGGGAACATACTTGTGAAGTGGGTATTCGTCGAAATGATCACAGGCAAGCCCGATCATGGTTCATTGGTCGAGAAGTAATGCACAAGTTTCAGGACTCACGAACAATCTACAGACCTTCGAACATTATTAATGACGTTCGTCGAGAGTACGTGGTGGTTATGAGCTATCAGAAGGTTTGGAAGGCCAAAGAATGCGCGTTGGAGGAGTTGATGGATTCGACCGAGGATAGTTATGCTAAATTGGTCAGGTATTAATTTCAATTGTTTATTTAATTATTTATCGAATCTTTATCTAATGTGTAATTAATTATTTAATTCAATTGTTAATTTTTCAGTTTTTTAATATTGTTTATTTAATTATTTAAATTATGATTATTGTTTATTTAATTGGTCAGATTTTGCTATAATATGGGAAGAATTAATACTGAATCGATATTTTTTATTGAGAATGATGACGAGAATCGCTTCAGTATTTCTTTATGGCCCTTGGACAATGCGTTCGAGGATTTCGAAATGCAATGCGACCCTTAATTCTAGTGGATGGTGCAACCCTCAAGGCGGAATACGCGGGCAAGTTGACTATTGCAACGTGTCAAGATGCAAACATCCAAATTTACCCTCTTGCATTCGGCATATTTGACGGAGAAAATGATTTGGCAATGTGTTGATTTTTCACGAAGTTGAGGGAAGTAATTGGGGATGTTGAGAACTTTGCATTCGTAACCGACCGAAGGTAGTCAATAATTGACGGTATCGTCGAAATCTTCCCCGAGGCACATCATGGTTATTGTATGTACCTATACAAGGAAATCTGAAGACCAAGTATCGAGGCAATGACATCGTTACGTTGTTTAGGAGAGCTGCAGAGGCTTACAGTTTTCAAGAGTTTGAAAAGTTTATGGTTGAAATCGAAAGTAAATCCTATGATTCATGGGAGTATTTGACGGAGATGGGGATCGAACATTGGGTACGATCACATTTTCCAGGATTTCGATACAATATGATGACGTCGAACAATGCGGAGTCGCTCAATGCCTTATTTAAGAAGGATCGAGAGTTACCAATTCTTGCAATGCTTGAGAACATTCGTGACAAGCTGCAATAGTGGTTTCACGATCGTCGTGAGGAATCACAGAGTTGCACAAGTGTGCTAACCCCGAAACAGGAAGATAAACTCTTCAAGACTCTAGAGGTGGCAATGAAGGTATATGTAGAACCACTAGATCAGTTTCGCTTCTACGCGAGATGTGCACGTAATTTCGAATACATCGTCGACTTGAATGATAACACGCGCACGTGTAGACAGTTTCAGTTGGAGAGTTTTCCGTGTACACATGCAGTGGCGGTGGCTATGTATAGAGGAATTCCACCACACACATTATGCAGTACTTATTACACGACTGGGTCTTGGAGAGCAGCATATGCCGAAACCATATTTCCTGTACCAAATGAAGTTGAGTGGGAAATTTCTAGTCACATTCTCTCATCGAATAACTTGTTGCCACTAGCAGTCGGCCCACGTACTCCTAGACGTACACGTACGTCTAGAATACCATCGACGGGAGAATTTCCCCGACCTCGTAAGTGCGGCGGGTGCGGTGCAACAGGACATACTAAAAGATTTTGTACAAGTCAGATCCCTCTGCATGACAACGTAACAGATGTATAATTGAAATTTATATAACATTATTTATAACATTGATATTAATTATTCACGCATATTCTTAATGTTAATTATTTATGTTAATTATTAGATTTAGTTTGTTTTTATTTTAATATTTCTTTAATTAGTTACGTAATATTTGAAGTTAATCATTTTTTAAAACTCAATGCATTCTCCACAATATACCCAAACATTATAAATACGTCATGAAACATTTAAATAAGAAATAATATATGTTTTACAATTATTTCGTAATTATAAATGAATGAATGAAATATACAATGTTTAAACATTACAATATGTACAATTATTTTAAAGAAACACGACTCAATATTTGCGAATCACCATTAAATTCAAATAAATCACAAGCTAATTTATTTCTTCAATTTTGTATCCACGCCTGGTTGATTGCGTCAACCTTTTGTGCTACACTCAAAAATTCTATGTACTTGATAGCGAATATGCCGCAATCACCCCTGCAATTACAAAATATTGTATTAGCACATCACTGTCTAATTAGAACATAAGTTGTAAATTACAAAAATAAAATAATAAACACTTACGATATTTGTTGTCTCGCCATCGTCGTGTCCCGCACGGTGGCTAGTCTGTCCTGCACAGTAATGTTCGCTTGTCTAGCCAGCATGGAGACGATCACAGACATCGACTCCAGATTTTGCTCGAGCCGACCTTGTGTCAGGCATGAATGATCGGGGTCATACACATACATAGTCAAGTCGGCAAATACAATTTCCACAGCAATGTAGTGATGATTGACACACACCAGAATATACAGATGCGTACAACCCTCCCATGGCTTTCCCTCGACACTTGGCCACATCCCTACGACCCACTTTATCATGTATGTAGGTACCGTATACTCGCTACCCATAGCTTGCAACGTCTGGTACTCAATATCAACGACACGTATGAACTCAGTGTTCAATATGAGTCGGCTAGAAATGTTGAACGATCTTGGATGTCGTTCAGCTCGATCTTATAGCAAATTCATAGCGAAGTCAATGTGCAGCACAACTTAAAAAATGAGTTATTTAATTTCATAAATGCAAAACGCAAAAATATGTATACGTAATAAATAACAATATTACTACTTCATTTACATCATCGGCGAGTCAAGCCCCCGAAGTTGTGATGTCGTGAAACCACTTGTAAGCGTCCGAGATCGTCTTATGAGCAATCATGCGACTGACTCTGAAAAATAAGAAAAGAAATTGTTAAGTAAAAATATAGATGTGTCAGCATCTGCGCAATGTCCTAATCTTTAACGAATAATACAATACTTACCTAGGCATAAACTACTCCACCTTGAACGCTTTCCACTTGGCGTGGTCCACTTCCCTGAATAAATTCAGGTGCGTGCCGTCAACGAACCTTCTCCTTTTCATCTCCGCGGTAAACGGAGAAACGACGTACTGTGATGATGCTCTTGGTAGGGATGTCAATTGGGCCGAGTCGGCTCGACTCGTGGAAAAGAGGCTTGTGGGCTGCTCGATTTCACGAGCCCGAGCGCGAGCCAAGCCGCTCGAGCCCGTCTAAATGACCGTTTTGGTCACTTTTCAGTGACCAGAATGGTCACTAAACTTTTATTCAGTGACCGTTTAGTCACTGAATTTTAATTAATTTATTTTTATTCCCCCCCCTCTTTTTACTATAAATACCCCCTTCCCCCAAAGATTTTTTTCATATCAATTGCTCTTCCAAAATTACAACCCTTTCAACTCTCTTTTATTATATCAATTATCGAGTTTTTACTCTCTTGTGCTGTAAAATATACAATATCAATTCAATTTTTACAGTTTATTAGTTACAATTTCAATTCATCCAATTCTCAATTCTCACAATCTCACTACATTTATATTCATCTAGTCAAGATTTCATCATAAACAATCACAGAAATGGATCAACGTTCATTTATTGAGAGCTTGTTCGATACAGGATGTGAGCCACTGCCACATCATGGAAAATCGCCTAGGACGCCGCAAAGTCAATTTCCAAATGAATTTGTCGGTCTAAATGACGTACCAATACCTGAAAATGTTCACATTCACGGTCAAGGAAACCACACTCCAATTGATTTAGATGATATTAACGTTCCCAAAGCGGAACATGAAGATGAAGATCAGCAATTAAATATCCCAGATGCGAGGGGAAAGCGAAAGGCCAAAAAACAAGCAAAATATTGGGATCACTTTAAGTTGATTTCAACGGAAAAAGTCGTTGATGGCCTTGCAGAATCTAAAGCAGTATGTAAATACTGCCAACAAAGATTGGCATGGCAAAAAGGAATTGGTACCACTCATCTCAACCGCCACTACAAATCATTTGCAGCCATACATGGACTTTTTCCAGCTGGTCAAACACAATTACAATTTGGCAGTCCAGGCGCCGGTTCTACAACTTCATCCCTATCCACGTGGGTGTATTCGGAGGACGAGACTCGAACCGGAATGGTGAAATTTGTTGTCGCCACTGAGTTGCCTCTGACTATTGCAGACAACCAACACTTCATCTCGTTCGTGAAAGAATATCTACAACTGAGGTACGTTGGGGTAAGTCGAAACACTCTTCGTGCCGATACAATAAATTATTTCGATAATTCAAAACAACAATTAATTATGGATTTACAACAATATGGGGGTGTTATATTCTTAACTTCTGATATATGGGAAGGGGTTAATAAAAGAGCATATATAGCTGCAACCGCACACTGTATAGACCCACTTTGGTGCATGCATAAGAAAATTATTGCTTTTAGAATTATTGAATTTCCTCACAATGCTAATAATATATATAATGCTATTATCAGTATTGTTAGAGAATATCATTGTGAGAGTAAAATTCGATCTTTTACTTTTGATAATGCTAGTGTTAATAAGGTAGTCATCGATAAATTGTGTAGGACACTTCAACCTGATTTTGGTGGGTATTTGTTTCATATTTGTTGTATGTGTCATATCTTGAATTTAATTGTGCAAGATGGTTTAAAACATATAAAGGATGCACTTCAAAGGATTAGGAATGCATTAGTATATATTACGATCTCTCCTAATAGAAAATAAGCATTTGAAGATTTTTGTTCCGAACTAGAGGTGATGACTGCTAAAATATTTGTTAGCGACGTAGGTCATAGATGGAACTCTACATACTTGCTATTAAAATCATGTGAAGGTTTTGAAAATTTAATAACTGACTTTTATAACAATAGACATGTTAGAAGTGATGATGATGATATGTTAAATGAATTCGATTGGATTTTAGCTTTGAAAGTGAAACGATTTTTGACATCTTTTTATGAGACCACAAAGATTTTATCCGGCGTTTATTATCCCACAAGCTGTATGGTGCTTAAACGCATTTATATAATTGCAAGAACATTCCATAAATATAAAAATGATCATGCTTTTACTAAAATTTTAATTGCTATGGAATTAAAGTTTAGAAAATATTGGGAAGAACTGCCTATGTTATTTCCTTTAGCATGCGCAATGGACCCCCAATATAATATTTCAGGAACTAAATACGTAATTGATCAAATCAATAAAGTTTTAATACTTGATACACCTATCACCTATAAGAATTTAGAGCAAATATTATGTGGAATGTATGATTTATATGCAGAAAGAATGGGTGCGAATGTTAGTCGGGTACCCTCTGTTGTACCTACTCCTTCTGCTAAAATTGAAGAAGATGCTGCAGAAATAATGAATTTATTTAAGGGCATTAATACATTTAGATACGATGCAACTGCAATGTGTTCATCTAGTGCCATGTCATCTACATCTGAATCTCATCAAACATCGACTGAAACTCAAAATGCGATGCATGCCGAATTAATTGATTATTTCAATCATAATATGCCAACAAACAGAACAATTAAAAAAATTTCAGAAGAAGTAATTAAATTCTGACGAAAGTATGAAAGATGTTGGCCAATTGTTTTTGCAATTGCGAAAAATCTATTGACACCTCCGGTTAGCACCGTTGCTTCGGAGTCTGCTTTTAGTGAAGGTAAAAGAATTTAGACCGATGTCAGGAGTCGACTGAAAGAAAATGTTTTGGAAGCATTAATGTGTGTGAAGGATTGACAGGACGCTCATTTTCGACTACAAGATAAATACGTTGAAATTGCACGTCGTCAGGTAAGTGATATTTGATTTAATTATATTAATCAAAATTTTTTTATTTTTTAATCTTTAAATTTAATTTTCTTTAAAAAATTGTACACATTACAACAAGTTGTTCGTGTACAATTTTTAACTCCGCCTACTTAAAATTGATGTAGCCGTTCCCAAGTCCGGATAAAGGATGAGGGTTTACATTTTATTAACTTTAAAAAGAAATCAAAAAAATATATTTTTTGTAAATGTATTTCAAAAAATAATTCGTTTTCATTATATAAATATTTTATAGTTTATAAAAAGTATTACAAATTACAATATGATATAAATAAAAAAAATAAAAACTTGTTTTCGTTAAATTATTTGTATTTTTAACACTTTTTATTTTTAAAACTCTATTCTTTATTAACTTTAAAAAGAAATCAAAAAAATATATTTTTTGTAAATATATTTCAAAAAATAATTCGTTTTCATTATATAAATATTTTATACTTTATAAAAAGTATTACAAATTACAATATGATATAAATAAAAAAAATAAAAACTTGTTTTCGTTAAATTATTTGTATTTTTTAACACTTTTTTATTTTTAAAACTCTATTCTTTATTTAAAAAAAAATAGGCGAGCCCACGAGCCGAAACTCGGCTCGGCCCACAAGCTCGGACGAGCCACGAGCTCGTTGGCCAAGCCAACTCGCCCAATTTCAACGAGCCGAGCACGAGCCGAGTTCGTGGCATTAAGGGCCGAGCTGGCTTGACTCGGCCCATTACCAACTCTAGCTCTCGGCCTCTTGCCGACCACCAGTTCCGACACATCAACAGTACGCGAAACTCTCCCAATATCCGACACTCCCTCACCTATTATCGGGACCACCTCTTTTGTCCCCTCCGATACAAAAACTACGTCCGGCGAGTCTGACGTTTGATATGGTATACCCTCTCCTTCTCCTCCGACTCCCTGACGACCTCCGCCTCGGGTACCCCATCCTCCTCCGGTACCCTCTCCTCCTCCGATAGCCTCACGACCTCCTCCTCCGGCACCCTCCCGAACCCCTTCTCCTCCGACACCCTGACGACCTCCATCTCTAGCACCCTCTCGTTCGTTACCTCGGGTACTCCCTCCTCCTCCGATACCCTCACGACCTCCTCCTCCAGCACCCTCCTGACCCTCTTCTCCTCCGACACCCTAACGACGGCACCCTTCCGATCGCCGCCTCGAGTACCCTCTCCTCCGTCTCCATCGGGGCCTAATCCTCCATCTCCATATCTATCAGGCCATCGAGATATGAAGCTAATGCATCATTCGATGCCCACAATGAGTCAACATACCCCGTCTAACCTCCTCGACTCTGATAACCACCGGCCCCTCCGTCACCCCCTCCATCACGATAGCCGCCTGCCCCTCCGTCATTCCCTCCACCTGTCCCTTTGTCACTCCCTCCGTCCTGATAACCGCCTGTCCCTCCGCTACCCCCTCCATCCCGATACTCGCCAGTCCCACGCAGGCCTACTATGTCGCCCCGTATCGCTACGACGTCAGCATAAAGGTCTACTAAACCGACCTGTACCATCCCGACATCACGTCATAAGTCAGCTACTTCACCTCATAAGCCAACTAGTCGCCTCTGATCTCCATCATAAGTCGGAACATATCATCGATAGAAGCACTCTGACTACGTGCATCTGATTCACGTGGGAGGTGTCCGAACGCAAGAGACGGTGATCTCATGCATGGAGGTGACACTCTCGACGGAGGTGATCGCATGTAGGTAGGATACACCTTCGACAGAGGCGACATCCTCAGGGAATGTGACACTCTCGACGGAGGTGACACCCTCGGCGGAGGTGATAGTCGACGGCGCTCCTGAAAAAAGAAACATTACAAATCAATAACTTCATTAAAAATTTATAATGATAATCAACATATTATATTCAATTAACATACCGTGTCCCGATCGATGATGGACTCAAGCCTCTCTCGAGCAGCACGATTTGTCAACAACTCACGGATATAAGTCTGATCCTCCTCCTCAATTGATGGTATCAGCTCAGTGAGGACTTTAAGCTGACATATTGACATTTCATCGAATTACTGACCACGTATCCAGTTTCGAAAATGACATACAATAGAAAGCGCAAATATATAATACGTACCTCAGGATCGTCTAGGATAACTGATAGCTGTTTTGCAAGAGGCTTGTCTTGTGCTCGCCAGCGGTGCATCCAAGGGATGCATGTATCCCCTCTCCTCGCATACCAACCAGCCAGGATGGGAACAGTCTCGTAGACCCATATCTGCAACAATTACGATTATTATATGTACAATTTAATAAAAAAAATGGATAACGCATTATGTTAAACACTTACCTGCAAAGCTAACGGCAGGCCATAGACATCGTACTTACGCTCCGACCTATCTCCCCTAAGTATCGAATGCCCCCTCCTGAAAACGTGTAAAGTATCGAAAAAACATATCTTCCCCCATGGATAGTTGTTGAACGTATCGATGTCATCAACAACTTGCAAATGAAAAACGTCAATCGACGTCTTCTTGTGATGACACCTCAGTATGCTCTCTAGTATAAACACCATCCCCAACTTCAACTTATTGGACATCTTTTCGCATCCCCTGAATGCATCTCCTAACTGCGCTAGTGTTACTGTCGTGTGCCCATTAAAATAATCATTCAGCAGCCTCTTGTCTGTCGAAATACTGGCCCTCGCTGCCTCTTCGCCTGTACATCTCAATCCAGTGATGAGGGCAAACTCGAATATAGAAAATGTAGCAACATTGCCCCCAAGATCAAAGTGAAGGGCATCTCCGTCAACTGGCTTAAGCAGCCGACACAGTAATGAATCGATCAACTGTCCAGAGAACTGTACAGATCGCAGTGAATACAGTGGCCATAGGCAGGATCGACGTAATATCTCTGCGTGCTCCTCGTCCAGTGAATCCAACACTGCTGTGAAGCTGGCAAAGTTACACATAACTTTGCCAGGAACCTGTCTTAAGGCTGCGTCCAAATGATAATCCATCCTACAAAATTTCAAATGTTAGAACATTTGAAACATAATGTCACAAAATTCAACTAACCGAACTGTAAGTAATATACGCACGAAATAACAGATAATAAAGAAAATGAATTAAAAATTACACAACAATTTATAAAAAAGGGAAAAACTAATTTTTATAAAATTATTTATTTTATAGTTTATTTTAACCCATGTTAGAAATTTATTTCAATTCTTTATTTAATTAAATTTGATTATTTATATTTAATTACATATTTAAATAAATTATTTTGAAAATTTATATTTCTTACTTATTTAATTTGGTTATTTTTATTTGAATGTTCATTATTTATTTCAAATGTTTATCTAAATTATTTATTTCGATTGTTTATTTGTTTATTTCACATTTATTTTAATTGTTTATTAAATGCTTAATTTTAATTATTTATTTTAATTGTATATTTAATTATTTTCTTTAAATTATTTATTGAACATTTAAACGTAAATATGTAATTATTTGTTATATTTTTTTTAGTTGTTTATTCAATATTTATTTTAATTATTAAGCGAATATTTAATTAATTATTTTAAATATTAGATATTTATTTCAATTTTTTATCTACATTTTAATTACTTACTTTGATTATTTTTATCAAATTATTTTTCATCTAATTGTTTCAATTGTTTATTTAATTTATTTGATTTAATTACTTATACCGATCGATTATTTACATTATTTATTGAACAAGAGCAAACACAAATATTTCATTATTTATTTCAAATGTTATAAATTTATTTCAATTAAACATTAATTAATATTTTGATTATCAACATTTATTCATTTATCACTTAAATAATCATTTAATTATTATTTAAATGTTCATTATTATTTTTGTGTGTTTCAATTAATTATTTATTTCAATTGTTTTTCATTTATTTGTTTCAATTGTTCATTTAAATTATTTGATTTAATTACTTATATGAATCGATTATTTAAATTATTTATTGAACAAGCAAAGGTAAATATTTAATTATTCATTTCAAATGTTAGAAATTTATTTCAATTAAACTTTAATTAATATTTTCAATATTAACATTTATTCATTTATCATTTAAATAATCATGTAATTATTATTTAAATGTTCATTATTTATTTTTGTGCATTTCAATTAATTATTTATTCCAATTGTTTTTCATTGTTTATTTCAGTTGTTCATTTAAATTATTTGATTTAATTACTTATATGGAAAGATTATTTAAATTATTTATTGAACAAGCAAACGTAATTATTTAATTCAAATGTTAGAAATTTGTATCAATTAAATTTTAATTGCGTATTTTAATTAATAACATTTATTTATTTATCATTTAAATAATCATTTAATTATTATTTACATGTCCATTATTTATTTTTGTGAGAAATTAATTATTTATTCCAATGGTTTTTCATTTCAATTGTTCATTTAAATTATTTAATTTAATTATTTGATTATTTAAATTATTTATTGAACAAGTAAACATAAATATTTAATTATTTATTTAAAAGGTTAAATTTCTTTCAATTAATCTGTAATTAAATTTTACTTGCATATTTTGATTATTATAATACATTTATTCATTATTTATATTTTTCTTTTATCATTTAAATAATAATTAAATAATTATTTAAAGATAAAAAACAAAAGTAAAAACAGTCGGGCCGTCTTAATAGACAGCGTTTGTGGCTATCTGTTAACGTCGTCTGTTAACAGACGGCACAGACGGCTTCCTCGCATGGGCCGTCAAAGACGGCCCCCTGTGCCAGAGATCGCCATTTTAGACGATCTTCGGCACCCAAACCTTAAAAAAATTTATTTTTTACTATTTTTCCATATTCTACAAAGATTTCTACCACTATTTCCAACAAAATAAACCTATAACATAGATTAATGGGGGAAAAATTATGTAAAACTTACTTTCTTCGCTTCTAATGGTAGCCGGTCGGTCTTCTCCCAAGAAAAGCTCGTCGATTTCCTTGTTTTCCTTCCTCTTCTTTCTCCAGATGTCGGTTTTAGTGTGAAAATGTCAAGGGCAATTTTGGGTTTTCAATGTTTTTAAAGTTTTTACAAATTTTTGATTTTTTTTTTAAACAGTGGTCAACGGCCATTTTGAAAAATTGTATATTTTTTTTGGCTATCTGCCACCATTTCCTCCCAAACAAACCCTAAATATGATCATTTATATTTAAAAGGTATATTTGGAACAAGGAGATTGGGGTTAGAAGAAAAAAAGGGAAGTAAAGCCGCCGTAGTTGTGACCTACTTATTTTAATAAGGCTAACAACATGTAACTATCTTAATTGTATCATAATTCTTCTTATCTTATTTCGTGAACATTTTAATACAACTTTGAATTTAAAATCATTACTTTAAAAATATCTCCAAGGTGATTGTACAAAACCACAATTGTTATTGAATGTTGAATCAATACTTTAATATTATGAAGAGACTGACTAAACTTCATCGTACAGAACAATAGATTCAATCAATACTTAAACTATCAATTAATAGGATTAAAGATTCAACCCAATTGGAATTTAAAATTGCATCTTGCGATGCCTAGTGGGATTTAGATTTCTTTCTCAAGAGATAAACCCTAAACTTAAGTAATGTATTCAATTACCATGTGAATACACGTTGTAAAACTTTTGATAAAAATAAATGATATGTGCAGTTGAAAAGTTAATACTAAAAATTATGAAGTGTGGTTAAAATTAATTGTTAATTTTGATCTCAACTTTTAAACTATTCCAAACAAGCACTTAGGTGTGTTTGATAGGAGAGATTTTTCATGAAAAGGAATTTCATTTTCCAATTTTAAAAGTGTTTGATGGCTGCAATTTTTTTTTTTTTTTATTTTAGCAATGGAAACAAATTTTATAACTAATTGTAAAAAAATATTTTCCTTTAATTGACAATTTTTATGTAAAACAAAACTAAACGAACACCAAAAGATAGATGATTTTCTGGATTTTTTTTTTGTGGCAATGGAAACAAATTTCATCCCCAATACTAGTAAATTCTATCCTTTTATTTTCATGTAAAATAAAGTCAAACTAACACCAAAAAATACTTTTATTTCAACATTTTTCACGTGAAAAATTATACTAATTAAACACAATATTTACAATTTCCAGGAAAATAATTTCTAGGCAATTCAATTCCTTAAAATTCGTTTTCTTTCCACCCAAATTTCATTTTCGCAATCAAACGGGCCCTTAGTTGTTGACTCGGATAAAGTACCGAGTCACCAAGTCACTAGTTGATCATCAATTGAATCTGAGTCACTGCTATTTAAACGAAAAATATTTATCACATCGAGTCATTTATTTAAGAGTAATACCATTTTATATCAATGGTGTTTAATTAGTACTAATCTAGGTTAGATGACCCATTTTAATTGTGATCATTTTGATTCATTTGACAACTAAAAGTGAGTGTCATTTATTATCCAGGTTGCTATTAAGCATCATCGGTGTTATCCGAGTTGTTCGAATTTTGATCTATCATGTTAACATGTCCGTTTTTGCGACTTGATCGATAGGGATGGCAATGAGTTAGGTTGTCATACCTGTCTCCCACCCATTTTTTTCATCCCTATTGATACGTCCAAATAAAAAACGTGGGTCGAGTCCAATTAGTAGCCCAACACGCATTTTTTAACCTTCATTATTATGAATATTAGTAGAGTAAGGACGAGTTGCATGGGTTACCAGTCGAGTATGAAGCAATAATATATAAATATACGAATGAAGTGACCGTCCAACCAACCGATTTAACTTAATTAAGTCGTGACATCGCGACAAAGATTTCCCACCACGAAACTCCATTAACATATAATAAAATATTTGAGGTCAAATGGGTAATTAATTATAAAAATAATATTTTAATTTATTATTTACACAACTATATTACTATTGGTAGGGCGGTGAGTGGCACATAAATAAAAATAAGAAAAAGGCTGGGTTTACAGCATTTATTTTCACAACAATTTTCACACTCCCTCAAAAAGGTGGGGTCCACGATTATTTTAATCGTGGACCCCACCAAATGTGTGTGTGAAAAAAGGTTGTGAACAATAGAGACAAAATTATATATATTAGCACTCACTGAAGAAGAGGGAGACAGACGTATGCATAAATTCAATTGGACGCACAAAGCGGATGAAGATTTCGGACCCCGTATGCCACTATTGTTTCATAATTGAACATAAAAAATATTTAACTTCAATTTAAACCATAATTTAAATTTTAATTTATTGTACTACGAGGGTAAAATGTTACCATAAATAAGTTAATTTTTAGTTAAAACTCTAAAAAATGGCTCGATTTCAACAATGAGAATATTTTGACATGAAGGCCTGCATATACCTATTGAACAAGTTACTTATGGTACAATCTACAATAATAGTTCTAGAAGCATTGTTGACTTAGAAATTATTTTATCAAACTATGGTTTTGCAACTGCCTACGAACGAAATGAGCCTATAACGAAACTATTAATATTTGACCCACCCATTATATTTCGGCTATTTAGTAAATAGATCCATTCGGTTCCACGTAATTATTGGACCCAAACTCAAACCCGAGCCATCGGTTCCGATTTGGGTTTGGTTCTACCGATAACACTTTTTTGAATACACATTTAGTAAATCCAATCATGTAATTAGACAAATTATTCACTAGCTATCCATCGGGTCATAGATTTAGTAACTGACATTAATGGACTATTCATTCCAGACAAAAACAGAGCCAAATGAATTAGAAGTTACACAAAAAATTAATAAAATCAGCCTTAAAAGAGCATTAAAAACTAGTCAGAATTTAAAAGAACTTTAATAGGAGTATAAGACCAGCATAAAGAGCCACAAAAAAATGGAGACCTAAAAAAATTGAGTTCTTTGAAGTAATCATATCAATACCCAAGAAAAATTCAAATAAAAACTTGAAGATGACATAATAGGGAAAAATAAGTATGTATTGCAAAAGTTACAAAAATTACTTGTGGTGTCGGCGCAATAGACGAAGCTATTGTAACAAGAGTAATGTTGACGAGAATGAAATGCAAAGAGGGAACTGGGAAAGAAGGGCGGTAGGGGATTCTAGTGATTGAAAGAGGAAAAATGTTTTATTATCATTACAGGTTTGGCATTGGATTATACTTAAATTGCTTTTGGGCAAGATATATGCATTTGGACTTAGGTAATTAAAATGGTCCAAAAGCTTTGGAATGGATATTTGCTTCGGGCTGAATTGAGCAACCTATTTAGTGTTTAAGTTATAAATATTAAATTTTGTAATTTTTTTATGCAATCTAGTAATTATTAAAAATAAAAAATTATAAAAATATTGGTTCTATTCGATTACCCACGGTTCCAATTCAAGAACCAAGAATCAAACCAGACGCTCGGTTCTCGATTTTTGATTTCGGTTCCTATTTATTTCTTTCGAGAACCAAATCGGAACTTCCAGTTTCGGTTCGAGAGATTCGATTCCGGTTAAAATGCCCGCCCTAGGTATTTGAGCCAAATTTAATCGTTTAGGCCATTAGATGGCAATATTCTTATTATGAAGGAAATAAATTTTACTGTCAAAATGATTTATTTATTTATTAAGATTATTTTTCCTAAAGTTGTTTAGAAGAGTAGGTTATGGAAGTTAAGAGTCGTTATTTTCCTTAAAAGTTATAATTTCTGTTATTGGAATAATTCTACGAAATTTGAAATTTTCTTATTTATCGAATTTAATGGATTTAGATTAAGATAATATCGAGCTCTAGATGCTTGCATGGCATTACTATCAGAATTGAAACATAGGCAATGTCATTTTCTAATAAAAACAAAGACTTTAGTCTTTATTATTATTATTATTATTATTATTATTATTATTATTATTATTATTTGCAAGTAGTACCGTTATCGAGCCGAATCGTCACAAACACACTTTTCGATATTGCAATACAACATTCACTAGACATAGATGTATGCCAAGTGTAAAGAAACTGAGAAACTATCATGCACCAAATGGAAGAATGTTATAGAAGAAATGATTGAGAACTACACAACTAAAGTTGATAAACTCTTGCAATGAACTTGTGATTTGGAATCACTAACTGGTCAGATTTCATTTTGATGTGTGACCCAACATACTGCGAACAAGAGGAGGGTTGTTTTTAATTCATGCAATAATAATCTTTTTTAAGCAATGTTACAAATGGGAGTGATACATATGACTTGTATCGTCACCTCCTTGATGAGTTGGAGAACATACACAATGATTTCGAGTTGTATTGCACCTTGTGAAATGAAAACACGTACAAATAAAGTAACCAAAATGATCTCACTCTAGATAGTCCTAGCTAGGAACAAGCAGCCAAAATGATCTCTTTAAATCTCTGGTCCTTAACTTTCAAAATTTTTATATCGACAAAGAAACATTGAAGTTGATTAGTAATTTATGAAGTGATAGAGATTAGATTTTGATCCAGTCTATAAACGAGAAATTTGAACAACACACATGGGCTAAACCCCTCGAACCAACTTATTTTTTTAGGCGAAATTTTATCACTTATATGGTCAAAAGACTCAAAACACTCTTATTTATTTATTTATTTATTTATTTATTTATTTATTTATTTATTTATTAAGACTTCTATTTTGGTACGAGATCTATTTGTTCCAATTACCATTCCTAGAATTTGTATTTAGAAGACTAAATTGAAGCTTCTCCTATCTCTTTACAAGTTATAATTAGGGTTCAATATTGTTCGATCGTCTTTCATTTTAATATATAAAAGTTGAGCTTATGTGATTGAGACTGAGCAAGATTGAATTTGTGTTTCTTATTTCTTAGGCTTTCCTGATGCATTATATTGGTATCAAAGCTAGTTTACGAATCATCATGCTATCGGGGAAGAGATTACTTGTTTTGTGAATCTTTTGTGAAGGAATACAATTCACACAAAAACATGTATGTAATAGTAATCTAACAACGAGATCTGATGAGTTCTTTGAATGACAAAGAGTGGCATTTGGCCAACTGTCACATTGTACGCCACAAGCTAATTCACATTTGACTTCAACTACAATTTTAAGTTTTTGAGATTATATCCTCAACTTTATGAGATCTTAACTCTCCTTTTACATATGCTTTGCTAGTCAACGTTAATGGATGAGTAATTATATCTAGCATTTATTGTCGCATACACTTTGTACTATACATTATTACTCTCAATTGTGTATAGATTTGTGCATTAAGTGTACATTCGTGTTATTAGTTAATATAATGTTCCACAAGACTTATCGCACACCTAAAATAATAATTATCAGACTTGTCTCGAGCATTGATCTAGCAAATGACTGAGCTATTGGGTCAGTGATTGAATTAGTGGGTTAACATTTTTAAAATATGATAAAATTATTTAGATTATATAAAAAACATATTGTTTTTACTAAGCTAATCGTTTATTTTTTTTAATCAATATTTACTCCAAAACTCAAGGAAATGAAAATTTTTCTGGACGAAGTAAAAAATAACTAGCTTAAAAACAATCGGCATTGAAAAAGTAAAAAATGAGCAAAGAGTAGATAGAAACAATTAAAATTCTGGAAATTTAAAATTAGCAAAAATAACTTGCCACGTTAATGGGATTGGATCAGCGGTTTTTTTAATGAAAATCTGATTAGCTTTCCAAAATTTTCCACATTAATCGCAGGCCGATCTATTGGAGTGACCAGACCAAATTGATGGTCATGCCACGAATTTCTCGTTAAGAGTGCTTTTGACGCAATGAAATCAAGGAATTCAAGCGAAAACCTTAAAAATAAGAAACTTGAAATCCACCAAATAATAAAGAAAATAAACTCACGAATTTATTAATGAAAGATAATGAAAAAAAATGTACTAAACCTTTATTTATAAGAGTTTACATAGAAACGTAGTTTAAAATAACTAAAAGTAATGAAAAAGAAGTTTAAACAAACTAAAATTACAAATAATAATAATAATAAATGAATTGAAAAAAATAGCGCCAAAACTTTAAAAATCAATTTTCAAGGTCTAAACGAACTCAAACTGCTGAAATTCATAGTACATCACGGCATAGCTGTGAGCATTGTTCCCCTCGTCGTTTTCCTTCCAAAATGGTCGTATGGAACCAATCCGAAATTAAGATAATGTTCTATTTCTACTAACGTTCTTTTTCCAATAAACACATTATGTCCTACATCAACTTTATTAAGAAAGTATGAATAAAATCCCACATATGTGAATGATGGACTTATAAAAGATTAGATCCGTGTAAAAGCTTCTTCATCAAAGAACACAAAGGCTTGATTATTGATCGACTCCACAGACTTCGTTTAATCGGCAAGAAAAGATTAAAGAAAGGGATGGGATAAATCAAGCAAGCAAAATATGAAAATATCATTTCTTGGATGAATCTATCAAGCATCCACTCATGTACATCAACATTCAATTTTTGCAAAGTTCAATGACCATTTAGGTAATTTTTAAAGTTCAGTGACCCTATAGAAGCATTTTGTAAAGTTCAGTGACCATTTTGGTGATTTTTAAAGTTTAGTGACCCCTGAAATTTTTTTACAAAGTTCAGTGACTATTTGGACAATTCACCCGATATATTTAGAAGGCATCTTTGGAACAAGAAGATTGTGGTTAGAAGAAAATGTGGACGGTAAAGCCGCCCGATTTGTGACGTACTTATCTTAATAAGGCTGACAACATGTAACTATCGTAATCGTGACATAATTCTTCTTATCTTATTTCGTGAACATTTAATACAACTTTGAATTTAAAATAAATACTTTAAAAATATCTCTAAGATGATTGTACAAAACCACAATTGTTATTGAACGTTGAATCAATACTTAAACATTATAACGAGACTGATTAAACTTCATCGTAAGAAACAATAGATCCAATCAATACTTAAAATATCAATTAATAGGATTAAAGATTCAACCCAATTGGAATTTAAAATCGCATCGGGATTTAGATTTATTTCTCAAGAGATGAACCCTAAACTTAAGTAATGTATTCAATTACCATGTGAATACAGGTTGTAAAACTTTTGATAAAAATAAATGATACTTGTAATTGAAAAGTTAATACCAAAAATTATGAAGTGTGGTTAAAATTAATCGTTAATTTTGACCTCAACTTTTAAACTATTCCAAACAAGCACTTAGTTGTTGACTCGGGTAAAGCACCAAGTCATCGAGTCACTAGTCGATCATCGATTGAATCTATGAGTCACTGCAATTTAAACGAAAAATATTTATCACATCGAGTCATTTATTTAAGAGTAATACTATTTTCTATCAATGGTGTTTAATTAGTACTAATCTAGGTTTGACGGCCCATGTTAATTGTGATCATTTTGACTCATTTGACTACTAAAAGTGAGTGTCATTTATTATTCAGACTGGTGTTGAGCCTCATCGGTGATATCCGAGTTGTGCAAATTTTGATCTATCGTGTTAACATGTCCGTTTTTGCGATTTGATCGATAGGGATGGCAATGAGCTGGGTTCTCATCCTTGTCGCCCGCCCGTTTATTTACTTATTGTCTAATTCAGCAATTAAACTATTAGGGAAAAGATATCCTTTTAAAAACTATGACAATCTTTACATATGTTTTACAGATTGATCGGTGTAACCAAGAGACAGGAACACAATTATCCTTTCATTACAATGGTCATCAAGCACTTACTATTAAGACACTACTTTTATGTCATCTGTCAACCTTCACTCAGGAAAATATATATCAGGATGTACTGCAACAGTAGAGAAATTAAGAGCTCTATGGAGCTTGCGATGATCTAAGATTTCGACTTCAACAAGGAACATCGAACTCACGGGCCGATGATCTGATCGCTTTATCTCAGTTCGCTCATAAGAAAGCTGTTTTATGCCTTTTCCTAACCATAATACGCGGTCGCACCTGCACATATTTAATGTCTTGTAACAAGTACTAAGTATGATAAAACATATATAGTAGTAGAACACTAAATTTAAACTTAACTCCATAGAAATTAGACTGTTGCATTCTCCAGAAATATTGGTTTATAGATGAGTAGAAATAACAGAACTTCGTCCAGTCGCCAACAACTGGGGAATTCTTTAGTAAGGTCAATAACTATATGGAGTTAAGAGTAATGATCCAGCAACAGTCTCACTTACCATGCTGGGGATCTCTTCTTCTCTCCTTCTTTTGGGGTTTCCCCAACGTATCTATCAGAGTTGATTTCATACTTGTAAGTCGGTGCAAAGCTTATTAACCCTTCTTTCCAACCATCAAACACATGCCCACTTCTTAGTTCTTTGATTAACTGCCAAATTTTCCCATCATTAGGCATCTAAAAATTCAAACGTATATACATATCAACCCAAAACTGCATCTGAGCTAATAATTAAAAAAGCACCCCGTTCCAACAAGATTCACAAACATACTTCTCAGTACCTATCTACACCTCAAATAAGGGCCAAGGAAAGAGAAAAGTTATAATCAAGATTGGTCCATAGAAGACAAACAATGGTTATCGATTAATCCACATCTAAGAGTGTATATTCACACTGTACTCCAAATTTATAAAAAACTCCTATTTAATTCAGTATTGATAAGGAAAATCGCTTCTTCTCAAGGTACAAAGGTTGTTTTGTAACAAATGAGGTTCCAATTATCAATTCATTGACCAACAAATTATCATCATAATCTTGGTAACAATGGTTAGGCTACTAAACAATTATATTGAACTAGTAAAAAAATGAGAATTAAGTCTCAAACCTGATCGTAGTTGAAAAGCTCAGTCCAATCCTTCTTAGCAACAAGCTTCCTTACTTTAGCATCCAACATATTGATGCGATAATTCAAATCTCCAAACCAGAATACCTGGCTGTTATTAGAAACATTGATAATAATTCAGTTTATATGAATGCAAAAACTCACTCAATGGTCGAAAAGTGAATTGGTAGGTGCTATTCAGGAAATTTTCCATGACTTTAAAGTAGAGAGGGATAGATCGTTCTCACCCCTACAAAAAAAAAAATAAATTCAACTAAACTCGTACAATATACTTACTCATGAGATGGAATTGTCTGTGGCTGATCAACATCAAAGACAGATGAGAATTGTGTACGCCTTAAAATCTCGTGAACGTCAGAATTACGCCTTTGCTCAGCCCCATCCTTTTCACCGGAGGTTAAATGAGAACACACAAAGCATAGCCGTGATTGGAAAAGAGACATACTAACTGAAACAGATCCCTGAACAGAAGGTATTATAAAGTCAAATAAATGAGAAAGGAAATATAACGGAATTACCCTGCGTTGAATATGTATATGATAGCAAAATATTCAAACATCTGATGACAACAAACATAAACATGTAAATTTACACCTGGGACACATAAATTTAGAACCAAGACAGGTGTCTGCATATGGCATGAACAGATTTCTAATACTTTCAACACCAATCAGTTGATGCAGTACTTGCTGGCAACAACAGGCCATGAATGTAATGGTTTCTTTTTATTTGAAAAAGAAGGATTTTCAATTCATTGAGCTGAACTCATAAAATTGCTTTAACTCGAAGTAAGAAGCAATACCTTATTGCCCATGTATCCCATAAGCCCAATTCCAACAGGAAAGACTTTTAAATTGTTTACGTGTCTCCTTAATCTTCTACGCACCCATACTGACACACATATTCCAACCATCTGCTTACTTACGATCCGCACATACCGTGGACGCGTCTTAACTACATTCCTTGAATGTGCATCTTCCGGTTTGACCTCCGATAGTAACTGTACAATAGAATCATCTTCCTCTCCAGAAATTTGAATAGATTCATCAGAGAGAGAATCTAGAACTTCAAGTCCATCTGGTTGATCCATCCAGATCAAGCCTAAGTTTCCAGAACTTTTGTGCACTCTTTTCAACCCACAACCACTTAATGCAATATTCTCAGTACTGGAACTAAGAGAATTTTCCAGCAATTCAAAATCAAATCTTGCAGAACTACTCATTGTTCTTCGCAATTTGAATACAGAAGATAGATCTTGGGGTGTTGCATCCAATGATTGTTCCGGCCAGTCCAATCTTCTGTCAGAATGAATGACACATGTTCTCTTATCAGCATCATTCATGATACCTATGAAATCTTTTCGTGTAATATTTAGGATAGGGGTGTCAGCCACATCAGCAATTATATCAGAAGCAGAAGAAGTCCTTAAAATCGGCGAAGGAGGTGCACTATAGCTCTTGTGTATGGTTTCAGGTTTCAAAGATTTGTTTAAAGTCTTGCGGATTATAGACTCCCATTTTCGAATTGAACTTCTGTTCTCTGCTCCAAGTACATTCCCAGCATTCAAAGGAACCACCTCTTGAAATCTGTATAAAATGAATTTAGAAGGAATAGAAAATAAAATAGAATTCAAAGGACAATAATTCTTCTCTCTAAGTTTTCATTTTATAAATGCATTGAGTGTAAAGGGAAATCAAATGCACTGGTCCGAAATGAAGTGAGAACCAATTAAATATTGTCAATGACAATTAGTAACACCTTCCATAAAGAAGAAGCCATGTAAAAATTAAGCGAGGCGATCAATGAATATATATGGGAGGAAGTAAGATTTATCTAAGGATGTTGAATCAAGCATAAAATTGTAATGGTAATCACTGTGCTTATAGACATCCAGTAACTCATGTTGTTTTGTGAATACAACAGAACCTAGCACCGTACATCCCTACATACTAATAAAGATGTATCATACCTCAATTCTAAAATTTTACATGTTTTTGGGATGTGGTTAGTGTATCATACCCTCAATTTAATCTTCTTTAGTAGGGGAAAAAATTCAATTTTACAGTTTGAAAGGAATAAACAGATTTATCACCTTATTGATAAAACAGTATTAGTAAAATTGACTGCAGAGTTTGTGCTGAAATTCAAGCTCTTGGATTGACTTAGAAGTAAGCATAAAGTTCTCCAGACAAGTGAACCCAATAAATACAAGTCCTCAAAATTTGCTCAAAAACAGACTATATAGACAGACTAGTTAGAAGTCATTGAAAACAATTTATTGATTCATAAGTGCTTACCCGAGAATGTATACATCTGCTGGCTCTTGCATACAGAGCCATTCATCAATTTCAAGATCATCAAACGGAAGTCTTCCGGCAACATTCCAAGTGCCTATCATTACTCTATAAAAAATTAACCAGTATAATAATTAGTGAAGCAGCAGGAGCAAAATAAATTCACAAAAGATTCATTGTTATCAAAGTTGAAACCGAAAGTAAAATTACAGATACTTAATTTAGAGCCAAACCTCTCATCTTTTGTATTTATGTACTGAAGACGTAGAGTTTCTGATTTTCCTCTTCGGTGTCTCAGGGAATACTCTTTTGAAGGTTTCCCTAGATAAATAAGTTTTTTTCAATATATTTGCAGAAATAAACTTCAGATCTATGCATTAATGAGGTAAAATATGCTTTACTATTTGATATAGCAGCCTAATATAAGATCATTTATAATAACATTTGAAGATGGGCATAAGTTCTAACACAGTTAATATGAAGCAAATTTACATTAAACTTATTAAAAAAGATTGAGAGAAAAATATGCACAAAAGGCATCACAGAGATAAAGACATTTGTACATGTTCAATTCTTGGTAATCCAGTAGTTCAGAAGGCGTAGTTTAGAGGATCCATTTACATAAAGGACATATTTGGTACACACAATTGCACATTAACTCATTTTGTTTTTTAATACTGTCTAATTCTGATTAGACTTGCATAACAAACATATCTCCTAAAGGTATATTTATGGAAGCATGTGAGAGGTGTATATATGGGGATAGCCATGCATGCAATTGATGGATTGAAATTACTGCATCAGAGTTTATTTACCTCTTGAAGTTCGACTTGAGCATCTGGATTGGTTTCCCTGTGTCGCATATTCATGATCCCTGTTCGTCCTTTCATATTTGATGGAACAAGCTGAAATCCAATCGAACAATAATTCATAAAATTGACGATCAATCACGGAATGAATTGTCATGGGCAATTAATTAATTAAATCCTCACCATCATCCTCGCTTTCTTCTTCAACTTCATCATCACTGAAATCATAAACCTGTGGCTTTATATTCAGCCATTTTTTCATCACAGTGGACGGCCAAAATGGCTGCGTGAAAATGAAAAATTACACCGTCAATTATCATAAACCTAAGCAAAATAACACGCCAGAATTTTCATTACAGCAAATAAATTCATACATGTGATCGCTTTCCACTTCGAGCTTTCATTATCAGAACCTAAAGCAAAGAATTTACCCTCAAAATTCTAATAATATGAATGCTGAAGTTCTGCAATTCCTTCTGTATTATATATGGAAGCAAACAACACAGACTTCTATTTATTGGTGGAGTTTAGTATAAATATGTTAGTTTTGACCGTCTAAGAAAATTTAATTAATATTTTATCCAATCGTATGTAACGCGTTTATCGATTGATAAAAAATTAAAAGTAATGGTTGAGAGACAGCCCACTTCGTTAACTTGCTACATAAATTCTTGATGCTGTCATTTTCATCTTGAAATGAAAAGGCAAGATATTATTGAAAACCCCTACTTTGAAGTACTAAAATATTAGGGAAATGAAGCAGGTGAGAAAGAGGTGGGGGCGGGCTCCACAATTTCTTTTAATAATACGTGTGGGGCTCGATCCCAAACAGTGAGGGGCCTGTGAGGCCCCTATGAACCAAGCAGGAGCTTGGTTTTATTAGCATGTCACTCTCATTTTCACTCTACGTCTAACAAATCCATGTATAGGAAATGTGGTTTTGGGGGACGGATTTTTATCAAGTTCGGTATGACTTTAATTGAGTAGGATGGTCGATTTGATTCGGTGCATAACTTAGTAAAGATACAAAAATCGAGTTGTATAAGTGAGTTTAAACTCATGTCCATGAGCTCGAACTTCCGTTTGTCAAAAACTTTCAAAACAAGTTCGAATCTTAACGCTTGTTCAACACGAGTGTAGAGGATATGGACCTCATTCTTTGTATAATATAGACTTATGTAGTAGGTGAACTAATACTAATTCAAGTTATTTCGTGAATAAAATACTAAGTGCATGTTTGGTTCTGGTTTTTTACTTCCAAAAAAATCAATTTTTGACCATTACTTCTCTAAGTCAGCAGTCATTTTTTACTTCTTTTCTCACAGGTGAGGTCCACTTTTTCTCTCTCATAATCAAAAAATCAATTCTCATAATCACCACCAAACAAACCCTAAATATGATCAGATATATTTAAAAGGTATCTTTGGAACAAGAACATTGGGGTTAGAAAAAAAGTGGGTAGTAAAGCCGCCCTAGTTATGACCTACTTATTTTAATAAGGCTAACAACATGTAACTATCTTAATTGTATCATAATTCTTCTTATCTTATTTCGTGAATATTTTAATACAACCTTGAATTTAAAATCAATACTTTAAAAATATCTCTAAGATGATTGTACAAACCACAATTGTTATTGAAAGTTGAATGTTGAATCAATACTTAAATATTATGAAGAGGCTGACTAAACTTCATCGTACAGAACAATAGATTCAATCAATACTTCAAATATCAATTAATAGGATTAAAGATTCAACCCAATTGGAATTTAAAATTGCATCTTGTGATGCCTAGTGGGATTTAAATTTCTTTCTCAAGAGATGAACCCTAAACTTAAGTAATGTATTCAATTACCATGTGAATACAGGTCGTAAAACTTTTGATAAAAATAAATAATATGTGTAGTTGAAAAGTTAATACTAAAAATTATGAAGTGTGGATAAAATTAATTGTTAATTTTGACCTCAATTTTTAAACTATTCCAAACAAGCACTTAGTTGTTGACTCGGATAAAGCACCAAGTCATCAAGACACTAGTTGATCATCAATTGAATCTATGAGTCACAGCTATTTAAACTAAAAATATTTATCACATCGAGTTATTTATTTAAGAGTAATACTATTTTATATCAATGGTGTTTAATTAGTACAAATCTAGGTTTGATAACCCATTTAAATTGTGATCATTTTGATTCATTTGACAACTAAAAGTGTGTGTCATTTATTATCCAGACTGGTGTTAAGCATCATCAGTGTTATTTGAGTTGTGAAAATTTTGATCTATCATGTTAACATGTTCGTTTTTGCGACTTGATCGATTGGAATGACAATGAGCTGGGTTGTCATCCTTGTCTCCCGCCCCTTTTTTTCATCCCTATTAATACGTCCAAATCAAAAACGTCGGTCGAGTCAAATTAGTAGCCCAACATGCATTTTTTAACCTTCATTATTATGAATATTAGTAGAGTAAGGACGAGTTGCATGGGTTACCAGTCGAGTATGAAGCAATAATATATAAATATACGAATGAAGTGACCGTCCAACCAACTGATTTAACTTAATTAAGTCATGACACCGCGACAAAGATTTCCCACCACGAGACTCCATAAACATATAATAAAATATTTGAGGTCAAATGGGTAATTAATTATAAAAATAATATTTTAATTTATTATTTACACACCTATATTACTATAGGTAGGACGGTGAGAGGCACATAAATAAAAATAAGAAAAAAGCTGTGTTTACAGCATTTATTCTCACAACAATTTTCACCCTCCTCAAAAAAGTGAGGTCCATGATTATTTTAATCGTGGACCTCATTCAGTGTGCGTGTTAAAAAGGCTGTGAACAATAGAGACAAAATTATATATGCTAGCACTCACTGAAGAAAAGGGAGACAGATGTATGCATAAATTCAATTGGACGTACAAAGCGGATCAAGATTTGACCACGTACACCACTACTGTTTCATAATTGAACATAAAAAATATTAAACCGTAATTTAAATTTTAATTTATTGTACTACGAGGGTAAAATGTTACCATAAATAAGTTAATTTTTAGTTAAAACTCTCAAAATGTTTCTGAATTTAATAAAACATAGAACGATACTGAAAATGTATTTTTGAGTTTCGAAAATGTTTCTTGGAGTTCTCTAAGAATTTCAAAGTTCAAAATATGTTTGAAACACGAAATTAAGAATAATACTTTAGAAGTTATCAATTTTCCTTGCAATCTAAATTTCAAGAATAAAGAAAGATTGAAGATATAACAAAGTTTTTTTTTTTTAATGTCATGAAGGCTGGTCCCGAAATTTTTGGTGCTGTGTGAAATCTAAAGGAGTTAACTCTTTTATTTATTTATTTATTATTATTATTATTATTATTTTTTTTTTTTTTGACAATCTCTTTAAGTGTATATGCATTTAAAAAAAAAAATTATGAAAGACGACAATTCAGAAGTATGATATACATAAAATTGCAGTCACTGAAAAATACTACATTCTTAAAATTTATTGCAATATACTTAAATCTACACTTGGAAATTATTGAAACTGACATGCATTAAGTCACACAACAAAAATAAAGAAATCATCGTAAAATTATAGTCTAAAAATATTAGAAATCCACAACAAAAATTAGAAAAATTAATGTTCGACAATAATTCTACAATTTGTTAAGACTAGCATATTATTGTTATTATTATTATTTTGATGCCGGAGGAATCCGCAATCGTTATCTTTCGTGTGCGCATTGGGTAAACTCTCGGACTGACGCAATAGTTTGTAAATTACGCCAACCAGGTAAACCACACTAAGCAAGCCCTGTGCGACATGCTCAACCGAGAAAGTGTTGGGAGGGAGAATCAAACTCATGATCAAAGGCCTTCAAGCTCACCTACTCCACCAACTTGACCATCTCATGTGGGGTAAGACTAGCATATTATCTTCCTTTTATGCTACTATCACAGTCTGATTAGGATTTGAGAAGAGCTGTAGGTAGAATTTTTTTGCGAAGACTCTGCAACTTACTGCTTTCAAAAGATTTTTTTTTTCTTTTTCTAATATCAATGGCACAATGGTTGAATCGTGTGAATGATTGAAAATAATTATGAAAGGATTGACAATAATATTGGAAATATGTGCAATTGTTTTTGGAAGAATTAAGAAGATTTTTTACAAGGGCTGAAGGAATTTTTCATAATATTAGGAAAGTTATAAATGGTGTTTTCAATATTTTAGTTTATATATCCGTTTTTCCCTTAAAAAAATATCAAATTGACCATGTAACCCCATTAGGGTTACAACCCCAATTTAGGTGGCGCCAAGCCCTTGTTCGATCACCATTTTGGAGAAAATAATATATTTTGAATAGTAGATTGATGTAAAATGTGTGGTTGAAAATTAAAGAAAATTTTTGAATTTATGTGTAATATTGTTTTATTGACTAATGCGTGGTTAAAAATGAGTTTTGAAAAAATGAATTTTTGGAGGAAATGATAATCAAACTAGGGCCAAAGGATAGGCAGAATTACCTGAGTTATTTAATTTTACTGATCAATTAATGTCAGATTAACATTACGTAAACTGTGGTTACAATCCCAATGAAACAAAAAAATATTACTCTTTTGTTTAATATTTTAGATCTTGTCGCATCTCTTGTACGGCCTCAGGCCACCCCTCGCACCCCTATGTCATGGAACCTTGTGGTCCAATTCTTTTTTGTAAAATTTTTAATTAAGAACAATTAATAATGATATTAATTTGAAATATCAGTCCTGAAAAACGAGTTAAAAAATAATAGTTGGTAGAACTTCTTATCATTTTCACCTTTCACATTAATAATACAAAGGATTTTTGTTGGTCATCCTTGTCTTTTAAGAGTGAATAATTATGTTTTTTAAATAAATATTTATTATGGAAATCAAACATTAATAGGAAATAAAGCAACTTGGAAATCATTCCCTAATTTCAGGTTCCAAGTTTGAGTAATTATTACAGATGTAATTTTGGTTGGTACACAGGTTGTAGGTAGTCAACGTTGTTTTCGTTGGTCTACACGCCTCTTCAGGGACGCATTCGATAAATTTTTTGGATTAAACTATTTGTACACAAAGATTTATACAATCTTTTACACACACAACACGTGGCGGCCTTCTATTGGAGGGGCTGCTGGTAAATTTTTGTGTAAATCATTAGGTGAATGTAGCATGATCCAAATTTTTTATATAAAATATAATTTTCATAAATATTTGTTTGTTTTCATATAGAGGTCCCAAGTCGTGGATAAATCGAATTGTTTGCTTATACTTCTGCTTACGCATAAAAGCTTTTCTAGTTAGACAAAGAATTTTCAAAAAAATTATTCATACAGTTTCAAAAATAACTTTTACGTCTTAGAAATAGCTTTTGACTTTTCAAAAACTTTACCAAACGGATCCTTAATAGTGAAGGAATTTTGGTTTTGATCTAGGGTGGTTGGCTCGAGTTCAGAGATGAGAATGTTCTTTGACATGAAGGCTGAATATACCAATTGAAGAATTTTTTATCCAGGGTGGTTGGCTCGAGTTCAAAGATGAGAATATTTTTTGATATGAAGGCCTGAATGTATCTATTGAAGAATTTGATACAAGTTACTTATGGTACAATCTACAAGGATAGTTCTAAAAGCGTTGTTGACTTAGAAAATTATTTTATCAAACTACGGTTTTGAAACCGCCTACGAATGAATAATATTGCTAAAATGAGCCTATAACGAAACTATTAGTATTTGATAGGGGTGGGTGTCGGGTGGATCGGTCTAGGTATTTCAATACTTGGAACCACCCATTATATTTCGACTATTTCGTAAATAGATCTATTCGGTTCCACGTAATTATTGGACCCAAACCCCAACCTAAGCCATCGGTTCCAATTTGGGTTTGATTCTACCCATAACATTTTTTTGAATACATATTTAGTAAATCCAATCATGTAATTAGATAAATTATTCACAAACTATCCATCAGCTCATAGATTTAGTAACTGACATTAATGGATTAATCATTCGAGACAAAAACAGAGCCTAACGAATTAGAAGTTACACAAAAAATTAATAAAACCAGCCTTAAAAGAGCATTAAAAACTAGTCAGAATTTAAAAGAACTTTAATAGGAGTATAAGACCAGCATAAAGAGTCACGAAAAAATGGTAACCTAAAAAAATAGAGTTTTTTGAATTAATCATATCAATACCCAAGAAAAATTCAAATAAAAACTTGAAGATAACATAATAGGGAAAAAAGTACGTATTGCAAGAGTTAAAAAAATTACTTGTGGTGTTGGTGCAATAAACGAAGCTATTGTAGCAAGAGTAATGTTGACGAGAAGAAAATGCAAAGAGGGAAATGGGAAAGAAGGGCGGTAGGGGATTCTAGTGATTGAGAGAGGAAAAATGTGTTATTATCATTACAGGTTTGATATTGGATTATATTTAAATTGTTTTTGGACAAGATATATGTATTTGGACTTAGGTAATTAAAATGGTCCAAAAGCTTTGGAATGGATATTTTCTTCGAGCTGAATTGAGTAACCAATTTAGTGTTTATGTTATAAATATTAAATTTTGTATTTTTTTTATGCAATCTAGTAATTATTAAAAATAAAAAATTATAAAAAAATCGGTTCCATTCAATTATCCACGATTCCAATTCAAGAATCAAGATCAAACCAGATCCACTCTGTTCTTGATTTTAGATTTCGGTTCCTATTTATTTCTTTCGAGAACCGAACCGGAACCTCCAGTTTCAATTTGGGAGATTCGATTCCGGTTAAAATGCCCACCCTAGGTATTTGAGCCAAATTTAATCGTTTAGGCCATTAGATGGCAATATTCTTATTATGAAGGAAATGAATTTCATTGTCAAAATTATTTATTTATTAAGATTATTTTTTCTAAAGTTGTTTAGAAGAGTAAGTTATGGAAGTTAAGAGTCGTTATTTTCCTTAAAAGTTATAATTTTTGTTATTGGAATAATTCTACAAAATTTGGAATTTTCTTATTTATCGAATTTAATGGATTTAGATTAAGATAATATCGAGTTCTTGATCATCTTTTTTGAGCAACTTTACAAATGGGAGTGATACAAATGACTTGTATCGTCACCTCATTGATGAGTTGGAGAACATACACAATGATTTCAAGTTGTATTGCACCTTGTGAAATGAAAACACGTACAAATAAAGTAACCAAAATGATCTCACTCTAGATAGTCCTAGCTAGGAACAAGCAGCCAAAATGATCTCTTTCAATCTCTGGTCCCTAACTTTCAAAATTTTTATATCTACAAAGAAACATTGAAGTTGATTAGTAATTTATGAAGTGATAGAGATTAGATTTTGATCCAGTCAATTCCTTTGGAATTGGATTAAAAATATCACATTGTCATATATAAACGAGAAATTTGAACACACATGGGCTAAACCCCTTGAACCAACTTATTTTTTTAGGCGAAATTTTATCACTTCTATGGTCAAAAGACTCAAAACACTTTTATTTATTTATTTATTTATTTATTAAGACTTCAATTTTGGAACGAGATCTAATTGTTCAAATTACCATTCCTAGAATTTGTATTTAGAAGACTAAATTGAAGCTTCTTCTATCTCTTTACAAGTTATAATTAGGGTTCATTATTGTTCAATCGTCTTTCATTTTAATATATAAAAGTTGAGCTTATGTGATTGAGACCGAGCAAGATTGAATTTGTGTTTCTTATTTCTTAGGCTTTCCTGATGCATTATATTGGTATCAAAGCTAGTTTACGAGTCATCATGCTATCAGGGAAGAGATTAGTTGTTTTGTGAATCTTTTGTGAAGGAAATACAATTAACACAAAAACATGTACGCAATAGTAATCTAACAACGAGATCTGATGAGTTCTTTGAATGACAAAATGCACGGTGTGTATGATATGGGAAGAGTGGCATTTGGCCAATTGTCACATTGTACTCCACAAGCTAATTCACATTTGACTTCAACTACAATTTTAAGTTTTTGAGATTATATCCTCAACTTTATGAGATCTTAACTCCCCTTTTACATATGCTTTGCTAGTCAACGTTAATGGATGAGTAATTCTATCTAGCATTTATTGTCGCATACACTTTTTACTATACATTATTACTCTCAATTGTGTATAGACTTGTGCATTAAGTGTACATTCGTGTTATTAGTTAATATAATGTTCCACAAGACTTATCGCACACCTAAAATAATAATTATCAGACTTGTCTCGAGCATTGATCTAGCAAATGACTAAGCTAATCGTTCATTTTTTTTAATCAATATTTACTCCAAAACTCAAGGAAATGAAATTTTTTCTTGATGAGGTAAAAAAATAACCATCTTAAAAACAATTGGCATTGAAAAAGTAAAAAATGAGCAAAGAGTAGCTAGCAACAATTAAAATTCTAGAAATTTAAAATTAGCAAAAATAACTTGCCATGTTAATGGGATTGGATCAGCAGTTTTTTTTTAATGAAAATCCGATTAGCTTTCCAAAATTTTCCACATTAATCGCAGGCCGATCTAGTGGAGTGACCAGACCAAATTGATGGTCATGCCACGAATTTCTCGTTAAGAGTGCTTTTGACGCAGTGAAATAAAGGAATTCAAGTGAAAACCTTAAAAACAAGAAATTTGAAATCCACCAAATAATAAAGAAAATAAACTCACGAATTTATTAATGAAAGATAATGAAAAAAACGTACTAAGCCTTTATTTATAAGAGTTTACATGGAATCGTAGTTTAAAGCAACTAAAAGTAATGAAAAAGAAGTTTAAACAAACTAAAATTACAAATAATAATAATAATAATAATAATAATAATAATAATAATAATAATAATAATAATAATAATAATAATAA
>NC_036249.1:8092541-8125299 GCF_002742605.1 Olea europaea var. sylvestris | reverse complement strand
GGAAATCAAATGCACTGGTCCGAAATGAAGTGAGAACCAATTAAATATTGTCAATGATAATTAGGAACACCTTCCATAAAGGAGAAGCCATGTAAAAATTAAGCGAGACGATCAATGAATATATATGGGAGGAAGTAAGATTTACCTTAGGATGCTGAATCAAGCTTAAAATTGTAATGGTAATCACTGTGCTTATGGACATGCAGTAACTCATGTTGTTTTGTGAATACAACAGAACCTAGCACTGTACATCCCTACATACTTATAAATTGATCATACCTCAATTCTAAAATTTTAATATTCTTTTACAGTTTGAAAGGAATAAACAGATTTATCACCTTATTGACAAAACAGTATTGGAAAAATTGACTGCAGAGTTTGTGCTGAAATTCAAGCTCTTGGATTGACTTAAAAGTAAGCATAAAGTTCTCCAGACAAGTGAACCCAATAAATACAAGTACGCAAAATTTGCTCAAAAACAGACTATATAGACAGACTACTAGTTAGAAGTCATTGAAAACAATTTATTGATTCATAAGTGCTTACCCGAGAATGTATACATCTGCTGGCTCTTGCATACATAGCCATTCATCAATTTCAAGATCATCAAATGGAAGTCTTCCGGCAACATTCCAAGTGCCTATCATTACTCTGTAAAAAATTAACTAGTATAATAATTAGTGAATCAGCAGGAACAAAATAAATTCATAGAAGATTCATTGTTATCAAAGTTGAAACCGAAAGTAAAATTACAAATACTTAATTTAGAGCCAAACCTCTCATCTTTTGTATTTATGTACTGAAGACGCAGAGTTTCTGATTTTCCTCTCCGGTGTCTCAGGGTATACCCTTTTGAAGGTTTCCCTAGATAAATAAGTTTTTTTCAATATATTTGCATAAATAAACTTCAGATCAGGTAAAATATGTTTTACTATTTGATATAGCAGCCTAATATAAGATCATTTATAATAACATTTGAAGATGGGCATAAGTTCTAATACAGTTAAAATGAAGCAAATTTACATTAAATTTATTAAAAAAGATTGAGAGAGAAATATGCGCAAAAGGCATCACAGAGATAAAGACATGCGAAGCGATTAACTATTGCAAAAGTTTTGACATATTAAAGGAGGACATTTGAAACTTGTATTTTGAGAATTTCGATAATATTTTAACTTTAAAAATTCGTTTGCAATCACGTGCTATCTGAATCCACAAATCGTCTATACCATGTGAAAGTTTGTTTCGAAAACTACATCGTTTTCATATCGAATGGTCCAAACGGATATCGAAAATAGTTAAATATATATCAAACGTACGCCTAAAAAAAGACGTCTAACTCGTTTTTTCTTTTAAAAAATTTAATTAATTATTATTATTGCACGATAAATTTTTCATTATAATTTATATCGTTTCATTCGGAAGTCTCACATGAAATATGACGAAATTTTTTTAGGGTCGTTACGGATTAAATGCAATTTGAATTACTTTCGAATTATATTTGCTTTAAATTTGAATTTCATTTACTTCCTGAACTAAATTTGAATTTTATTTCAATTCACTTAATTTCTATATTCAATTTAATTTACTCAATGTTAGTTCAGCATTTGTCAGTGAAATGATAAACAAAACTATACAAGTAGCAAAATTTATTTAATAATATTAATAACGATGTAATTATACGACGTTTTCAAAGTATCAAAATACATATTAACTTATTTTCATTGATATTATGTTGTTTATTAAAAAAATTATTTTTAAAATTTTGACCCCACAATACTAAAGGTCTGGGTCCGTCCCTGCCCTAAAGGTATATTTATGGAAGCATGTGAGAGGTGTGTATATGGGGACAGCCATGCATGCAATTGAATCATAATTGCACATATTAATAGAACTGTAAATATGGGTACCCAAGTTATTTGGTGGATTGAAATTACTACATCAGAGTTTAGTTACCGCTTGAAGTTCGACTTGAGCATTTGGATTGGTTTCCCTGTGTCGCATATTCATGATCCCCGTTCGTCCTTTCATCTTTGATGGAACAAGCTGAAATCAAATCGAACAAAAAATCATAAAATTGACTCATCTTTTGTATTTATGTACTGAAGACGTAGAGTTTCTGATTTTCCTCTTCGGTGTCTCAGGGAATACTCTTTTGAAGGTTTCCCTAGATAAATAAGTTTTTTTCAATATATTTGCAGAAATAAACTTCAGATCTATGCATTAATGAGGTAAAATATGCTTTACTATTTGATATAGCAGCCTAATATAAGATCATTTATAATAACATTTGAAGATGGGCATAAGTTCTAATACAGTTAAAATGAAGCAAATTTACATTAAATTTATTTAAAAAGATTGAGAGAGAAATATGCACAAAAGGCATCACAGAGATAAAGACATTTGTACATGTTCAATTCTTGGTAATCCAGTAGTTCAGAAGGCGTAGTTTAGAGGATCCATTTACATAAAGGACATATTTGGTACACACAATTGCACATTAACTCATTTTGTTTTTTAATACTGTCTAATTCTGATCAGACTTGCATAACAAACATATCTCCTAAAGGTATATTTATGGAAGCATGTGAGAGGTGTGTATATGGGGACAGCCATGCATGCAATTGAATCATAATTGCACATATTAATAGAACTGTAAATATGGGTACCCAAGTTATTTGATGGATTGAAATTACTACATCAGAGTTTAGTTACCGCTTGAAGTTCGACTTGAGCATTTGGATTGGTTTCCCTGTGTCGCATATTCATGATCCCCGTTCGTCCTTTCATCTTTGATGGAACAAGCTGAAATCCAATCGAACAATAATTCATAAAATTGATGATCAATCACGGAATGAATTGTCATGGGCAATTAATTAACGAAATCCTCACCATCATCCTCGCTTTCTTCATCAACTTCATCTTCACTAAAATCATAAACCTGTGGCTTTATATTCAGCCATTTTTTCATCACAGTGGACGGCCAAAATGGCTGCGTGAAAATGAAAAATTACACCGTCAATTATCATAAACCTAAGCAAAATAACACGCCAGAATTGTCATTACAGCAAATAAATTCATACATGCGATCGCTTTCCTCTTCGAGCTTTCATTATCAGAATCTAAAGCAACGACTTTACGCTCAAAATTCGAATAATATGAATGCTGAAGTTCGGCAATTCCTTCTGTACTATATATGGAAGCAAACACACAGTACTATATATGGAAGCAAAACGTTAATTAAGAAAATTTAATTAACATTTTATCCAATCGTTTGTAACGCGTTTATCGATTAATTTAGAAATTAAAAGTAATGGTTGAGAGACAGCCCACTTCGTTAACTTGCTACATAAATTCTTGATGCTGTCATTTTCATCTTGAAATGAAAAGGCAGGATATTATTAAAAACCCAACTCTAAAGTACTAAAATATTAGGGAAAATGATGCACGTATCATAGGCTACTGGCAGGTGAGAAAGAGGTGGGGATGGGCCCCACAATTTTTTTTTTTAATAATACGTGTGGAGCCCGACCCCAAACAATGAGGGGCTGTGAGGCCCCTATGAACCAAGCAAGAGCTCGGTTTTATTAGCATGTCACTCTCATTTCCACTCCACGTCTAACGAATCTATGTACAGGAAATGTGGTTCTGGACGATGGATTTTTATCAAGTTCAGTATGACTTTAATTGACTTGGATGGTTGATTTGATTCGGTGCACAACTTAGTAAAGATACAAAAATCGAGTTGTATAAGTGAGTTTAAACTCATTTTGATGAGCTCGAACTTCCGTTTGTCAAAAGCTCTGAAAACAAGTTTGAATCTAACACTTGTTCAACATAAGTGTGGAGGACGTGGACCTCATTCGTTGTCTAATATAGACTTATGTAGTAGGTAAACTAATACTAATTCAAGTTAGTACATGAATAAAAATACTAAATGCATGTTTGGTTATGGTTTTTCTCTCCCAAAAAAATCATTTTTTTGACCATTACTTCTCTAAGTCAGCAGTCATTTTTTACTTATTCTCTCATGGGTGGGGTCCATTTTTTTCTCTGTAGTCAAAAAATCAATTCTCATAATCACCACCGAACAAACCTTAAATATGATCAGATACATTTAGAAGGTATATTTGGAACAAGAAGATTGTGGTTAGAAGAAAAAGTGGAAGGTAAAGCCGAACGTAATTGTGACCTAAATAAGGCTAACAACATGTAACTATTTTAATTGTATCATAATTCTTCTTATCTTATTTCATGAACATTTTAATACAACTTTGAATTTAAAATCAATACTTTAAAAATATCTCTAAGATGATTGTACAAAACCACAATTGTTATTGAAAGTTGAATGTTGAATCACTACTTAAATATTGTAAAGAGACTGACTAAACTTCATCGTACAAAACAATAGATCCAATCAATACTTAAAATATCAATTAATAGGATTAAAGATTCAACCCAATTGGAATTTAAAATTGCATCTTGCGATGCCTAGTGGGATTTAGATTTCTTTCTTAAGAGATGAACCCTAAACTTAAGTAATGTATTCAATTACCATGTGAATACAGGTTGTAAAACTTTTGATAAAAATAAATGATATGTGCAGTTGAAAAGTTAATACTAGAAATTATGAAGTGTGGATAAAATTAATTGTTAATTTTGACCTCAATTTTTAAACTATTCCAAACAAGCACTTAGTTGTTGACTCGGATAAAACACCAAATCATCAAGTCACTAGTTGATCATCAATTGAATCTATGAGTCACTGCTATTTAAACAAAAAATATTTATCACATCGAGTCATTTAATTAAAGAGTAATACTATTTTATATCAATGGTGTTTAATTAGTACTAATCTAGATTTGATGACCCATTTCAATTGTGATCATTTTGATTCATTTGACAACTAAAAGTGTGTGTCATTTATTATCCAGACTGGTGTTAAGCATCATCAGTGTTATTTGAGTTGTGAAAATTTTGATCTATCATGTTAACATGTTCGTTTTTGCGACTTGATCGATTGGAATGACAATGAGCTGGGTTGTCATCCTTGTCTCCCGCCCCTTTTTTTCATCCCTATTAATACGTCCAAATCAAAAACGTCGGTCGAGTCAAATTAGTAGCCCAACATGCATTTTTTAACCTTCATTATTATGAATATTAGTAGAGTAAGGACGAGTTGCATGGGTTACAAGTCGAGTAGGAAGCAATAATATATAAATATACGAATGAAGTGACCGTCTAACCAACTAATTTAACTTAAGTCATGACATCACGGCAAAGATTTCCCACCACGAAACTCCATTAGCATATAATAAAATATTTGAGGTCAAATGGGTAATTAATTATAAAAATAATATTTTAATTTATTGTTTACACAGCTATATTACTATAGGTAGGGCGGTGAGTGGCACATAAATAAAAATAAGAAAAAAGCTGTGTGTACAACATTTATTTTCACAGTATTTTTCACACTCCCTCATAAAGGTGGGGTCAATGATTATTTTAATTGTGGATTCCACCCAATGTGTGTGTGAAAAAAGCTGTGAACAATAGAAACAAAATTATATATGTTAGCACTCAGTGTAGAAGAGGAAGACAGAAGTATGCATAAATTCAATTGGACGCACACAGCGGATCAAGATTTCGGACCACATACTCCACTACTGTTTCATAATTGAACATAAAAAATATTTAACTTCAATTTAAACCGTAATTTAATTTTTAATTTATTGTAGTACGAGGGTAAAATGTTACCATAAATAAGTTAATTTTTAGTTAAAACTCTCAAAATGTTTCTGGATTTAATAAAACATAGAACGATACTGAAAATGTATTTTTGAGTTTCGAAAACGCTTCTTGGAGTACTCTAAGAATTTCAAAGTTCAAAATATGTTTGAAACACGAAATTAAGAATACTACTTTAGAAGTTGATATCAGTTAACATAGAAAATCGCCTCCGAAGATAAGCAATGTAAATCATTGCACGCCAATCTGAAGCCGTCGACTTCCCAAGACGTTCTATCTCAACACGAGACTATCTATCCCCCAAGTGCTCTACCTCTATGAGAGGCCATCGCCTCCCCCCAGGGGGGTCTACCTCTGCGCTAAATCATCGACCCACCATGGGCGCTTTGCCTCTACGCGAGGCTATCGACCCCCCATAGGCACTCTACTTCTACACGAGGCCAACGACCCCAGGGGGCGTTTACCTCTACGAGACACCATCGAGCCCCCGGGGTGCTCTACCTCTAACAAAAGGTGCTACATTAAGTCATGCTTCAACTCGAAGGGGAAGCACCACCACTGTTACTCCGCGACGAATGACCAAGTGACCTAGGTGGTTGCGCCCCACTTTTCTTCCCCTTGTGCTGCGCAAGGAACTTATCAAAACCTAAGAGGAAGGGTACTCGGTCAATATCCACTCCTTGGTCAGTTTGATGGACGTCGCCATCGCCTTCCCACCGTATGAATGCAAGGCCCTAGCATAATCAAACGATGACTTGTAGTGCTCCACAGATGCCTCTAAGTCCGTAGTATACTCAGCAGAGGCCTTATACCTCTCGACTGCCTCCTCCGAAGCATGAGCCAACACAGACCGCAAATTGTCATTCTCTGTCTGCTGCTCGCGGGCTCGAGCATCCGACGCCTTTAGAGATTTCTTTAAGGAAGATATTTTCTTCTTCTAATGATGAGCTTCTTTCTTCTTCTCTTCCGCAAGAGTCTTCAACTCTAAGGCCTGACTACGACTCAATTCAGCAAACTCGGTCTGAAGTGCCACCACCTAAAGGATAAGGAGACAATGTGAGAGTCGAATGGTAAAATCATGCTCAAAAAATAAGACTCGGTGTAAAAGAGATATAGAATTAAAAGCATACCCTATGGAGATATACTGTCCCAGCCCTCTCGATGTCGTCTGTGCTACGTCCTGCAATCGCCCTGGCCCGCGCGGGTGTCACCAAAGACTTAAGCACCCCAACTCATAATAACCGCGGGTGGGAGGAAACCCGAAATTAGGAAGTGAATCCTCACGCTCCCTCCGCGTGCGACTGGAAGAACCCGGCCTAGGAACAGGAGCAACCTCGATAGGCTCGTTTGAGGGTTGGGGAGTCTCTTTTGCTACCTGAGACCTTTCCCCTTGGTCAGCTGTCTTTTTCCTTTTTAAGAGAGCGGGGGATGGCTCAATATCACTTCTATGCCCTTGTTCAGGCATAGAGTCTATGGTCCCCTCCAGGTCAAATTACATCCCCATACATGCAAGGTCAGGCCCGTCAGGCTTGCAAAACAAAAGAGTGCGAAAACATAAAACAAGGAAGGGAGGCTCAAGAGTGTACCGTCAATGGGAGCGAGGCCCTCGTCACTTCCCGATAGGGTCTTCAATACCTCGTCCAGATCAAAGTCCATATCTGTATGCACATACCCAAACTGATTAGTCCTAAAAAGCAACAAATAAGAAATATGAGCAAGTCAAAAATAATAGGAACCAGCGGAAGCAACCTACCAGTAGGACGATTCATCTCCACTATCAACATGTTCCTCATGGTCATGATCGATCCTAAGTCAGGTGCGAGAGGGGGTATATCAACCAACTGTTGGATTTGAGCTTTTAGAGTAGAGGAAGCTTCTACTTGACTATTGAAAAGGCGAATTTGAGGATGCCGCCAATTGGTATTGAAAGGAAATCGACATGCTGAAGGCCGGGCGAAGAAGAACCGAGATTTCCAACCGCTATTCGAATTCCTGAACCTAGGAAATAACAAAGGGACCTTAGTGGTAAAAAAGACAAACGCATTGCACTAAACTAGTTCGTGCATCTCAAAGACACACCTAAAGAGGTCTATGAAAAGTGGAATTCTCCTCCTAAGACAAACATACAAGAAGTACAATGCTTTTCTCCAGGGTTTATTTGACTAGGAGTAAGATGAAACTCATTGAAAATCGACACAAAGAAAGGATGAATGGGTAGCTGGAAACTGCCATCCATGATGTCCTTATATACCGTTATCTCACGAGGATCGGACCCCGGAAGCCCCTCTTTGGGATTGGGGGCTCTATAGACATAGTCATCGACCCGGTCATACCTAGCAAGACATTTCTCTAACTTGAGCAGGGAATTGTAAGGGCTATAACCTCTGAGAATCTCAAGAGGGACAATCTCACCAGTCGGATCCCGCTCGATTTCTAAGTTTTGAGTGGGAAGCTTGGTAGAGCCAATATGCCTCTTGGGAGAATTAGAAACCAACATTTGAGGTTCGGTTGAAGAAGTCCTGTTATCGAAATCACGAATGGATCTATTGGATGAAGGAGGGGATTCGCTAGGTAGCCTATCCAGTGAGTCAGAAGAACAATCGGCTCGAGGGGAGATCGAGGACTGGCCCGTCCGAAGGCGGGCCGACCTCTGATCAGCCGACCGGCCCACCAATCGATCGACCCATCGTCGAAGTCGACCGGCCCTTCCGACGAAGGTTTGGTCGACTCATTACATTCCCCGTCGCCACTCTCGTCGAAGGTAGAGGTGATGATAGTCTTACACGTTTAAAAAAAAAAAGAGAAAGATGAGGGGAAAAGCAAAAACTCTAAGTAAAAATTTTGGAATGAAGGAGGAGAATGTTACCTTGAGGAGGAGAAAATCTAGGATGTTGAGGATGAGTCGAAATGATTTCAAATAAGAGTCCACCCCCTTTTTATAGGCAAAAGAGATTCAAATTTTTTGGGGGGAAATTCCCTTCAAGACTATGTCAATTGGTTGGGTGCCAAATGTATAGTAAAATAGCTGGTCGGACAAAATTGAACCACTCGACTTGCTCATTCGAGCTAATTTTATTTATATAAAAATAATAATAAATAAAAAATCTAGATAAAGGAAGTTGCTACTCCATTGTCGAAAAAATATTGACAGGGAGTAGGGGGCTAATGATATCAATTAACATAGAAAATCGCCTCTGAAGATAAGCAATGTAAATCATTGCACGCCAATGCGAAGCCGTCTACCTCCACATGAGACTACCTACCCCTCAGGGGGGGGGAGGGGGGGCTCTATCTTCGCGCTAGACCGTCAACCCACCATGGGCGCTCTACCTTTACGTGAGGCCGTCAACCCCCTATGGGTGCTCTACCTTTACGTGAGGCCGTCAACCCCCAAGGACGTCTACCTCTACGAGAGACCATCAAGCTCTCGGGGTGCTCTACCTCTACGCGAGACCGTCGACCCCCCTGGGGGGCACTCTACCTCTACATAAGATCACCGTTCGACGTGAAATTGTTTATAGGGTCATCTCAACACTTAGCCACAAAATCTCGAATGAATTGACAAGGATACATGACGGTTACCTCAGACCCAACCTTCGAGCGAGAAGTTAGGATCCCCCACTCAGAACGTGGTCATACTTCCCAGTATCACTGATTATCACAACGAAGGTAAAATAGGGGAGAAAGTCTCGCCTTCATTTTTCAGGTTACTCACACCCAATGGAATAGCAGGAATGTCAAACGCCAACAAGTAGACGTGAATGTATTATTCCACCACCATCTCAGAAGTTATCAATTTTCCATGCAATCTAAATTTCAAGAATAAAGAAAGATTGAAGATATAACAAAGTTTTTCTTTTTTTTTTAATGTCAAGAATGTTGGTCCCGAAATTTTTGGTGCTGTGTGAAATCTAAACGAGTTAACCCTTTTATTTATTTATTTCTTGACAATCTCTTTAAGAGTATATGCATTTAATTTTCGTTACGGTAATGGATAAAAAATAATTCTTGGTGTACATTATGGACACCATAATGGTGTCCATAATGTACCCATAGCACAACTCATAGATAAATATAAGAGTAAATAAAGGATATCAGAAAAAATATAAACTAGTTTATTATAAAACAAATAACGCTAACACAAGCTTTGTAAGATTGATAAAACTGAAAATAAAAAAAAATTATGAAAGACGAGAATTCAGAAGTAAGATATACATAAAATTGCAGTCACTGAAAAATACTACATTCTTCAAATTTATTACAATGTACTTAAATCTACACTTGGAAATCATTGAAATTGACATGCATTAAGTCACACAACAAAAATAAAGAAATCATCGTAAAATTATAGTCTAAAAATAGTATAAATCCAAAACAAAAATTAGAAAAATTAATGTTCGACAATAATTCTACAATTTGTGAAGACTAGCATATTATCTTCCTTTTATGCTACTATCATAGTCTGATTAGGATTTGAGAAGAACCGTAGTTAGAATTTTTTTGGGAAGACTCTGCAACTTACTACTTTCAAAAGAATTTCTTTTTCTTTTTCTTTTTTCTTTTTTTAATATCAAAGGCACAATGTTTGAATCGTGTGACTGATTGAAGATAATTATGAAAGGATTGACAATAATATTGGAAATATGTGCAATTGTTTTTGGAAGAATTAAGAAGATTTTTTACAAGGGCTGAAGGAATTTTTCATAATATTCGGAAAGTTATAAATAGTGTTTTCAATATTTTAGTTTATATATCCATTTTTCCTTAAAAAATATCAAATTTACCGTGCAACCTCAATTTAGGTGGCACTAAGCCCTTGTTTGATCCTCATTTTGAAGGAAATAATATATTTTGAATAGTAGATTGATGAAAAATGTGTTGTTAAAAATTAAATAAAAGTTTTGAATTTGTGGGTGTAATATTATTTTATTGAATAATGTGTAATTAAAAATGAGTTTTAAAAAAATGAATTTTTGGAAAAATGACAATCAAACAAGGGCTAAATGATAGGTGGAATTACATGAATCATTTAATTTTACTTATCAATTAATATCACATTAACGCCACATAGACTAGAGTTACAATCCCAATGAAACTAAAAAATATTACTCTTTTGTTTAATATTTTAGATCTTGTCGCATCTCTTGTACGGCCTCAGGCCACCGCTCGCACCCCTATGTCATGGAATCTTGTGGTCCAATTCTTTTTTGTAAAATTTTTAATTAGGAACAATTAATAATGATATTAATTTGAAATATCAGGATAACATTTTTTTTGAATACACATTTAGTAAATTCAATCATGTAATTAGATAAACTATTCATCAGGTTATAGATTTAGTAACTGACATTAATGGATTAATCATTCGAGACAAAAACAGAGCCTAACGAATTAGAAATTACACAAAAAATTAATAAAATCAGCCTTAAAAGAGCATTAAAAATTAGTCAGAATTTAAAAGAATTTTAATAGGAGTATAAGATTAACATAAAGAGCCACGAAAAAATGGTGACCTAAAAAAATCAAGTTTTTTGAATTAATCATATCAATTCCCAAGAAAAATTCAAATAAAAACTTGAAGATAACATAATAGGGAAAAATACGTACGTATTGCAAGAGTTAAAAAAATCACTTGTGGTGTTGGTGCAATAAACGAAGCTATTGTAGCAAGAGTAATGTTGACGAGAAGAAAATGCAAAGAGGGAATTGGGAAAGAAGGGCGGTAGAGGATTCTAGTGATTGAAAGAGGAAAAATGTGTGATTATCATTACAGGTTTGGTATTGGATTATATTTAAATTGCTTTTGGACAAGATATATGTATTTGGACTTAGGTAATTAAAATGGGCCAAAAGCTTTGAAATGGATATTTTCTTCGGGCTGAATTGAGTAGCCTATTTAGTGTTTATGTTATAAATATTAAATTTTATAATTTTTTAAAGCAATCTAGTAATTATTAAAAATATCGGTTCCATTCAGTTATCCACGATTCCAATTCAAGAATCAAGATCAAACCAGATCCACTCTGTTCTTGATTTTAGATTTCGGTTCCTATTTATTTCTTTCGAGAGTCGAACCGGAACCTCCAGTTTCAATTTGGGAGATTCGATTCCGGTTAAAATGCCCACCCTAGGTATTTGAGCCAAATTTAATCGTTTAGGCCATTAGATGGCAATATTCTTATTATGAAGGAAATAAATTTCACTGTCAAAATTATTTATTTATTTATTTATTAAGATTATTTTTTCTAAAGTTGTTTAGAAGAGTAAGTTATGGAAGTTTAGAGTCATTATTTTCCTTAAAAGTAATTTTTGTTATTGGAATAATTCTACAAATTTTGGAATTTTCTTATTTATCGAATTTAATGGATTTAGATTAAGATAATATCGAGTTCTTGATGCTCGCATGGCATTACAATCAGAATTGAAACATAGGCAATGTCATTTTCTAATCAAAACCAAGACTTTATTCTTTATTAGTATTATTATTATTATTATTATTATTATTTGCAAGTAAAACTGTTATCGAGCTGAATCGTCACAAACACACGTTTCCATATAGATGTATGCCAAGTGTAAAGAAACTGAGAAACTATCATGTGCCAAATGAAAGAATGTTATAGAAGAAATGATTGAGAACTACACAACTAAAGTTGATCAAACTCTCGGGATGAACTTGTGATTTGGAGTCATTAACTAGTCACATTTCATTTTGATGTGTGACCCAACATACTGCAGACAAGAATAGGGTTGTTTTCAATTCGTGCAATGATCATCTTTTTTGAGCAACTCTACAAATGGGAGTTATACAAATGACTTGTATCGTCACCTCATTGCTGAGTTGGAGAACATACGCAATGATTTCGAGTTGTATTGCACCTTGTGAAATGAAAACACGTACAAATAAAGTAACCAAAATGATCTCACTCTAGATAGTCCTAGCTAGGAACAAGCAGCCAAAACGATCTCTTTCAATCTCTGGTTCCTAACTTTCGAAATTTCTATATCTACAATGGAACGTTGAAGTTGCTTAGTAATTTATAAAGTGATAGAGATTAGGGCCTCATTTGGTAGCCATGTTTTTCAAAATACATTTTTCTCTCTTTTCTTTTCAACCATACATTCTTTATTAAAATAATATTACACGTAAATCAAAAAAATTTCCTTATTTTTCAACCACATGTTTCACATCAATTTACTATTCTATAATGCATTTTTACATAAAAATATCTATCAAACACCTTTGATCGAGTCAATTGCTTTGGAATTGGATTAAAAATATCACATTGTCATATAGAAACGAGAAATTTGAACAACAAACATGGGCTAAACACCTTGAACCAACTACTTTTCTAGGCGAAATTTTATCACTTATACAGTAAGAACACTCTTATTTATTTATTTATTTATTTATTAAGACTTCTATTTTGGTACGAGATTTATTTGTTCAAATTACCATTCCTAGAATTTGTATTTAGAAGACTAAATTGAAGCTTCACCTATCTCTTTACAAGTTATAATTAGGGTTCATTAGTGTTCTATCGTCTTTCATTTTAGTATGTAAAAGTTGAGCTTCTCTAATTTGTGTTTCTTATTTCTGAGGCTTTCTTGATGCATTATATTGGCATCAAAGCTAGATTAGGAGTCATCATGCTATCGGGGAAGAGATTACTCGTTTTGTTCATCTTTTGTGAAGGAAATACAACGCGCACAAAAACATGTACTTAATAATAATCCAACAACGACATCTGATTGAATGACAAAATGCCTGATGTGTATGATAGGGGAAGAGTGGCATTTGGCCAACCATCACGTTATACTCCACAATCTAATCCGCATTTGACTTCAACTACAATTTAAGTTTTCGAGATTATTGTAGGGGAGAGTAATTATCAACCACCAAGGCGATATACAGGCTCAGTTCACCAAGAAACCGAATCAATACCAAAGAAAACAACCCAAGAACACCACAAAGGTTTCACCTATGGTTGTTAAGCTTTTTCCACTTCAAGAACACCACAAAGGAGGGAAATATCACCAAGATATATGCCTTAAACAAAATGGCAGAAGATGGAGATAGAGAGGCCGAGAGAAATCACGCAGGAAGGAGAAAGAGACACCAAGTCCTTTTTTATACATAGTGGCGTGAAGAAAAATGGGAATATATTGGACCAAGTCACATAATATGGTAAGTTAGGTTTTAGGTAATGGGTAAAGGTCCAATACCATATAAGTGGACAATAGTGTGGGCCTCAAAATTAGCTAGCCATCCAAATAGGTGGAAACATAGCCCATGAGCAACACAACTTAATTGGTTGCTTCAAATTGACCAATTTCTTCTTGGGTCGGGTCGTTAAAATTTGGTATCAATTTATTGCTCAGTCATATCGCAATCATCGACTGATATTAATAAACAGTTTACATCATCGCCCGGGAGGTCATTTGACAATAATATGTCTAACAACTTCCACCTTTGTGTCAAAAGACTTGCAAAAAGAATGTTTTCCATTAGTGACACTTCTAACGAAAAAACCAATAAAACTGGAAATTTTTTACCTGTACTAATGTTTAGAAGTTACTTGCAACTTCTAAACTTTGCCAGTGGCAGTACCTTCGTGCCCATATCGAAAGGGTTGTAGTGTGTGTGGACCTTTTCAAGTCTTACCATCTCTTGAAATACTATATTTCGAATGAAGGGGAGTCGAACATCAATGTGTTTAGTGCGCTCGTGAAAAATGGAGTTCTTGCACAAATGTATAGATGACAGACTATTAGAATACACTACCACATAATCATTCGAGACACATAGTTCATGGAGTAGGCCTCTAAGCCATAGAGCTTCTTTAATAGCTTCAGTGGTGGCAATATATTCTGATTCTGTAGTGGATAGTGCAACAATGTGTTGTAATTGTGATTTCTAACTAACACATGAATTGGATAAGGTAAACACGTAAGATGAAGTCGATTTCCTACCATCCCTATCTCTGGCATAATCAGTATCTACAAAACCCTTCAATTTTACACCTTCTTTATTAGCACTAAACTTTAAACATATGTCACTCGTACCCTTCAAGTACTTTAATAGCCACTTTAACGCTTCCCAATATTCGAGGCCTGGATTAGCCATGTACCTACTGAGAGTACTAACAACAAAGACTAAATCCGGTCTAGTGCAAACTATCAAATACATTATGGAACCAATCACATTAGAGTAAGGCACTCTACTCATATATTCTACTTCACGCTCATTGCAAAGGGATTGTTCTTTCGGTAAGATGAAATGATTAGCAAGAGGCAGCGTAACAGGTTTGCAATCGTTCATATTAAATTTATTCAATATTTTAGATATGTATGAAGACTGATGCAAGAACAAAACGAAATTTGACCTCTCTCTCTCTCTCTCTCTATTTCCATGCCTAGGATTCTCTTAGCCATGCCTAGGTCTTTCATGTCAAATTCACCACTTAGTTTTGTTTTTATATTATTTATCCACTTAGAAGAATAACCAATCAAGAGCATGTCATCCACATAGAGCAAAAAAAATAGATAATTATCATTAGTCTCATTGTGTTGAAAATACAATGAGTGATCAAATTTATTTCTTTGGAACCCTATAGTGAATACAAAGGAATCAAACCTCTTGTACCACTATCTAGGAGATTGTTTTAACCCATATAAGGATCTTCTCAGAAAACGCACATAATCAGGTTTTGACTTATCCTTAAAAATTTTTGGTTGATTCATGAAGATTTGTTCGTCAAGCTCATCATGTAAAAAAGTAGTTTTTACATCAAATTGTTCAAGTTCCCAGTAAAAATGCGCAACTAAGGCAAGCATAACCTTAATAGTGGTGTACTTAACAATTGGTGAAAAAATCTCATTATAATCAACGCCTTCCTTCTACGTGTAACCTTTAGCGACTAACCTAACTTTAAACCTTAAGGGTTCCGAGCTACTAGTACCTTCCTTAACCTTAAAGATTCATTTGCAATCGATGATCAATTTGTTCTTAGGCCTAGATACTAGCTCCTAAGTATGATTCTTTTCTAGAGAACTCATCTCTTCTTTCATTGCCTTAAGCCACTCATTAGATTGATCACTACCTATCGCCTCTTCAAAGGTTTTTGGCTCTTTATCAGCTAGTTCTTCATAACTAGCATAGGCGAAAGCTAATTCAGATTCAAAGCCGAACCTTCTAGGTTCTCTTGTCTATCTTCGCTCTCTATCCCTAACTAGATTATAATTAGTTAATGGATTTTCTTCCTCAGGGTGTTCTTTTATCACTACTTTGTTACCGTTCTCCACTTTAGGTTCCTGAACGTAAATCTCCACCTCATTAGGAGTAGTAGGGGCAGGTGTACTAAGTTTTCCTAACTCCACCTTAAATCGATCTCTCTCCTCACCAGGTTCAGTTTCACTTACAAGTTCGATTTCCCCTTTAATACATGGCAGCTCATTCTCGTTAAATGTGATATCCCTACTCACGATGATCTTAACCCCCTTTTGACTTCTATCCTATAATCTGTATCCCTTAAGACCCTCGAGATACCCTAGAAAAATATACTTTCTAGCTGTAGGTTCTAGCTTTCCCTCGATTTGATGAGAAAAAGCGGCACAGCCAAAGGTTCTAAGCATAGGATAATCACTTAGTTTACCCGACCATCTCTCATGCGGAGTGTCACCATTTAGTTCAGCAAATGGAGTCAAATTAATCAAATAACAAACAGTCATAACAGCTTCACCCCAAAAATATTTGGGAACACCAAAACTTTATCAAGTACGGTTCTATTCATCATTTCAGCTACCCCGTTTTGTTAGGGAGTGTAAGGAATAGTTTTATGTCTAGTTATGCCATTTTCTTTACACATACTATCAAATTCCATGTTGCAAAACTTTAGGCCGTTATCTGTCTTAAAATTTTGATTTTCTTGCCAGTTTGGTTTTCCACTTGTTTATTCCATTTATTGAAGTTATGGAAAGTCTCAAATTTATCTTTCAATAGATAGACCCACACTTTCCTAGTATAGTCGTCGATAATAGACAGGAAATACCCATTTCCACCCGGTGTGGGATTACTAGTAGGACCCCACATATCAGAATGCACATATTCAAGCATGCCTTTAGCTCTATTAACACTCGTGGAGAATGAAGTTTTATGATACTTATCAAGCACACAGTGATCACAAAATGACAAATCTGACACACAATCATTACCAAATGCACCTTTTTCATTAAGTAGCTTATGTTCCTTAATACCTACGTGAGCAAGTCTATTATGTCATGTGTGTCTGTGATCAATCTTGGTAAAAGAGGTAGAGGAGTTCAAACCTCTAATCACTTCCCTAGTAGTGATGTAGATATCATTTTTCTTAGTTCCCTTAATAGAACTAAAGCACCCTTGATCATTTTTAGCATACCATTTCCAATTTTACTCGTGAAGTCATCATTTTCAAGTCTCTAAACAATTTTAAAAGATGTTAGATATATTCCTAGACAATTCAGGAATATATCTAACATCTTTTAACGTGTACACAAAACCTGTGTCAAATTTTATGTTTATGTCACTAATTCCAATAATAGTATAGGGAAAGTTATCACATAGTACAACATGCCCAACATTGGATTCATGCAAGTTATAAAACCAATTCTTTTCAGACATTACATGAAAAGATGCACCAGAGTCCAATATCCATTCATGCATGCGGGAATTAGAAATTAGATTTAATTCAGCAGTGTATGCAACGGGACTTGTAATCATATAGACCCTACCATCATCTATATTGGAATTAGATGATAACATATTGACCTCATCTCTCTCCTTAACATTTAACTTGCCCTTTTCTTTATGACAATCTTTTATGAAATGCCCTGTGTTTCCACGGTCATAGCATTTTCTAGCCTTCGTCCTAGATTTTGATCTAGGTCTACCCTTGCCCTTCTTTTTCCATCCATTGCCACTTGACTCACCATCACTTTGATATCCATCATGACTATTTTGCCTAAATTGAGTTCTACCCCGCATCATATGTAATTCACTGCTCCTCTTATTGTGTTTTTCAGCTCTAATTTCCAATTCCTACTCCTAACGGAGTCTATGACAATTTTAGGTGTCAACGTACCTCTGTCATACTTAATAGCGTTCTTAACTTCCTTATAGGAACCAGGAATTGCATTGAGCAAAATTATAGCCTTATAAGTTTCGGACACAACCTCATCACAATTAACTATATCTTCTACCAACTTTTTAAATACGTCTAAATTGTCATCGAGATCTTTTGAAGGATCCATTTTAAAACTGAAAAAACTAAAAAGGCTATAGTTCTACCCAACCAACACCTAGAGGGGGGTGAATAGGTGTCTATGCGGAATTTAACAATTTAATTAAGTTATGCAACAAGTCACATAAATTAAACGTTGTCCAGATTCATTCACATGATTTAACTACCTATATTGAATTGCCGGCTGAATTGAAATTGACAGAAAGCAATAAATAACACAAAAATTGTTGACAGAGAAAACCCAACCGGGTAAAAACTCTGGGCACAAGCCAGTAGGGATTCACTATAGAAGACTCCAACTTAAAGTACACCAGACATGACTGTATCTAACAACATTCTGACCTCCTTACTGTATCAACCAAAGCTCTCTTGGATTCTGCAGATCTGCGCCAAAATCCCAGCCTTGTATTTCTTCTATTTCCCGTGAATCAACAAGAACTTCAGTTCTTCAATCAACCTCCTTCCCGAATCTTCAATCAACTGATCTTCTGGAAGTAGTGAGAATTTTTGATAGGTGTTTTATTTGAAAAGGTGTTTGATGTTTTTTTTTTCTTCAATGAATCATATGGTGAAGAGTTTTGCAATTGATCCTTTGGTAGAGAGGAAAATATTGTGCTATGTGCTTTGCCAAAGGTTGTTAATGAAAAGCGAAATTTTTGTTTATATAGTAGGTCGTTTTTGGTAGTATGGAGCGTTTAGAATTCGCGAGGAAGGAAAATTACCAAACGCCGGATGACACTGTCGCTCGAGCGAAGTGCCGACGAAACTCTAGCGATGCACTCTCGCTTGAGCGAAGTGGTGGCGAAACTCCAGCGACGCAGATTCTGTTATTTAGGCTCGAGCGAGGTCAGGGCGAAACTCTAGCACCAATCTTACACCGTTTTCATCTTCAAAGCATTCAACTTTACCCTAGATCTATACATTAATTATTGCGAAATTGCAACACAAGTTTCTGAACTTTTAGACATTGACAAATTGGTCCTTGACTTTACAAACTCGACAAATTAGTCATTTTGGTCACAGATTGCCAATTACAATATTTTCCTAACAAACTCCCCCTTTGGCATTCTGTGACAAAATTGCCCAAGACAGTCAAGGACAAAATCGCCGACTGTTGCTGAAGGAGATGATTGCCGCTGCTAAAGATTGAAGGAGATGAAAAGGTTAGTAGATTTTTTTTTTCTTTTAAGTAGTGGGCCTTTGTTTTAGGCCTGTTTTTGGATTTTAAAACAATTGGGCCAAAGGCTTGTTGGCTGCCCCCCCCCCCCTTTTTTAATTCATACATACCCTAATGAGTATCTTCCTCCTCATTTCCAGCCAAGTGCTAATTGTGAACAGTGGTTGTGACCTTCAAGGACCGTGAGCCTCTGCCGCTGGTGCTGTGAGCCTCTCTTCTCTTTTTCCCTTTTTTTTCGTTTTTATTTTTTTAAGTTCATTTTCATGCCTTTCTCCTTTAGAACATAAAGTCTTGAAGTGATATTTTATATGTCTCTATCATTTAATTGATGATTCAGTATGTGAATTGTGATGATTTATAATTTATGAAAACTAAAAAATCTGTGAAATTGTAAATCTGTGGACTATGATTTGTGAGGGCAATTTGTGAAATTGTGAATATGTAGAGAAAGATTTTTGAAAAAAGAATTTTTGTGAGGGGAGTTTGTATATGATTTTTATGTTATATTATGTTTATATATGGATTGAAAATTTTTAATATTATCTAATAAATATTAATAAACTATCTCGCTACGACGGACACTGACGGTTGATCTAGCTCATCGGATCAAGCACTAGTCTCGCTCCCACTGTATTTTAATATTGGGTTCATAATACACTATTGAATTTTGTAATTACGTTCACTTTTGTGGGCCTAATTTACAAAAGGGAAAAATTCATTTGTAAGAGTTTATTTATAGCCTACTTCAAAATTAAGAGGAGAAGGTTTGCAATTTCAAATTTCAAATACTATTAATGAAATAATTGAATAAAAAAATATTTTATTAATTAAACGTATTAAGGCCACAAATCTATATATTTGGTCACAACTTATCAAGTTAATTGGTTACAAAATTATTTATAAGTTAATTGATGTCTCTTAATGAGATATCAGTGCATGAATTGGTACTAGAAATGTAGAACCTTAGCTGTGTGAGTCTTTCTAGAATGATGTATTGAGGTCGAAAGATTTTGAGCTCCCACGTATTCATGTATGTCCACTTCAAGAATGGATTTAGCCAAAATCCTTCTTGTGGTTGAAAATTATATTCTACTTCATGCAAATGTAGAGAAGAATGGAGTGGGAGAGAAATGCAGAGACGTTTTAATGGTTGCTATTAAATTTATCTTTCATATACAATTTAAATTTATCTTTAACAATTAATTGGTTGTCGTGGTTGCTGTTAAATTTTGATTTCAGAATTGTGAGTTGTGATAGTGGAATTCTCAAAGTGCCACATTGTGTCATTTCATAATTTTTGCTCAATTCATATTTTTCAGTTAAGCAATGGCTTGCCCCTGCTTATTTATAAACTATTAAACATATAGGAAATGTTCGAAGCCTTGTCGGCTTATATATTGCATTGTAGTATTGCACTCTTATCGAATTATATTGACTTTTGTTAGATTTAATCGTAGGATCAATTGTTTGAGCCCCTTTTTGGTATAGAATGCATTTTGGAGTAGTAGACAATTTTATTTTATTTTTTTTGTTTTTGTTTTATAGTTAAGTATTAAGTTAACAGTTGGTACCATAATACGCATATATTTTGCATGCAAATTTTTTTTCTTTTTTTGGTGGGGGAGGGGGGCCTAATATTTTAAGTTCGCCTCAGGCCCCCAAAAGCACAGGATAGGCACTGTGCTAGATTATTCAGTACTCTCTTACGAAGCCTCATACCTTCATCCAGATCCCCAATGATATTATCTTTAGGATGATTAGACTTGACCCTAGTTGATGGTTCCTTAGGGATTGTGTCTTGATCTTGTGGATGTGTTTCCTTTTCAGGAGTTTCAGGAATTTTAAAAGATGATTCAGGCACAAGCGGTTCAGTAGGATCACTAGACCTTATAAGATTACCATTTCTATCATAATTTTCAACATTCTTCCCCTCACTCACACCATCATCTATCACAACATTGACTGACTCCATCACAGTACGAGTACGTGAGTTATATACTCGGAATGCTCGACTATTTCTAGAATACTCTAAGAAGATTCCTTCGTCACTCTTAGATTCAAACTTACTCAAGTTCTCTCTATCACGCAAAATGTAGTACTTACTCCCAAACATACGAAAGTATTTGACAGTAGGCTTTTTACCCTTTAGAATCTCATATGGAGTCTAATCGGTTTTGGGTCTAAGGTAGACTCTATTGATTATGTGGCATGTAGTATTAACAGCTTCTCCCCAAAAATATAAGGCTAGCCCCTTGTCATGAAGCATAGCTCTAGCCATGTCCTGAAGGACACGATTCTTCCTTTCAACCACCCCATTTTGTTGAGGAATGATAGGGGAAGAGAACTCATGTAGTATCCCTTCATCCATGCAGAAGCTCTCAAGATTGAAATTTTCAAACTCTTTTCCATGATCACTTCGCATTCTGGACACTTTGTGATTGAGTTCATTACTAAACCGTTTACACAAAGATTTTATAAGGTCACATGCATCAGATTTTTTCCTAAGCAATTCTACCCATGTGAACCTCGAGAAATCATCTACCACAACCAGAATATACCGCTTACCTCCTAGACTCTCAGTCCTAGATGGTCCCATTAAATCAATTTGTATCAATTCCAGAGGTCTTTTGGTTAAAATTTTAGAAGTCTTTTTATGGATTCCTTTAATTTGTTTACCCAGTTGACATGGTCCACACACAACATTTTCACTAGGACCTATTTTAGGCAAACCATCTACCAACTCCTTTTTAGCCAGTTGTACTAGACTCTTATAGTTTAAATGACGCAATCTTTTATGCCAGAGTTCACTCACATCAATTTTTGCACTCCTACACACATAGTTAGAATTAGGTAGGACTCCATAACAGTTATCAGACGTTCTAACCCCTTCAAGGACCACCCCACCGAATGAATCATACAAGGTACATCTCTTTTCCACAAAGCTAACTTCAAAATCAACACAAATCTGACTAATACTTAACAAGTTCGACTTTAAACCTTCCACATAAAGCACATTTGAGATCAAAGGTAATCCATGTATTTGTACAGTACCTTTGCCAAGAATAGGTGCAGAGCGCCCATCTCCAAAGGTAACCATACCTCCATTGCATTCATCAAGAGTAGTGAATAAAACCTTGTTACCACACATATGCCTAGAACAAACACTATCAAGGTACCACATATTGAAATCTTGGGCTTTTAATGCAACATAAGCAACATAGCAATTTACCTAACCTGAAAGTCCAGCTGGATCCTCCTTTTTAACCCAAACTTTCTTAGATGACCTGGTACTCCTAGTCAGCCTAGTAAGCATCTCAGTCAAATGACTAACCTAATTAGTCAGAAAACTGACCTGACTTGGAATATTCTGATTTCTACGCTCATTGCCTAACTTATAACATCTAGGCCTAGTGTGTCCTAGAGCTCCACAGTGGTGACAGGTGGGAATGAACCTAGGCTCAAAGGTACGTGTCTGTGGGTGTTTGGGCATAAAATTTCTACGTGATTGATGACTTTGTTCCCTCGAAACATTCTTACCCTTATTTGGACTGTTGACAGCATTAGACTTCCTAGAGGCAGAAATGAATACAGTTTTAGATGGACCAGCACCATGTGTATTACCCTCAACATATCCTAGACCTTTCCTATCTCCCGTAGGCTTATTCATTCCCAAAATATCATCCAATTTCTTAGTTCCACTTATGAAAATCTGAAGATGAGCATTAGATTTCTCCAATTCACTAGTTAATGTCTTAACCTTGTCTTCCAACTTCTCATTGACACATTTTAACTCACTGACACTCTTAAGTGAATTCTGGAGATTACTAGCATTTCTCTCTTTTTCTCTTTCAAGGTCATCAACCTTTTTGAGTAGAGCTTTACTGATCTTTTTGATTTTAAGACTCTCCTTGAACGAGAGTTGATAGGCCTCATGTATGTCTATGTCATCCTCATCCTCATTACTAGAATTATTATTGTGAAGTTCTTCCTCAACCTCGTCACTCTCCTTATCAGATTCACTCTTAATAGTCGACACAAATGCCATATAGTTCCCTTCATCTTCACTACTAGATGACTCTTGCCTATCACTGGTCTCAGACTCGTTATCAGTAAGTGAAACAACTAAGGCCTTACCCTGCCCTTTTCTTTGATTCTTCTTATAACTAGGGCACTCATTCCTATAGTGACCTATACCTTGACATTCATGGCACCTAACCAAACGTGGTTTATCACCAGAACTTTTATTCTTAAACCTTTCAGTTTTTTCTTTTGAGAATCTGCTAGGGACTCCACTTTTTCTATCCTGAGGCTTTCTCCTATTCTTGAGAGCCTTTTGAAATTTCTTCACAAAGTAAGCAATTTCATCGTCCCTTAGAGACTCAGTATCGTAAGATTCATCTTCTTTGATGGATTTTAAAGCAATGGACTTTCCTTTCTTAGGTTGTGTGATAGTGAGTTCATAAGTTTGCAAGGATCCTATAAGTTCTTCAATTTTAACTTCATCTAGATCCTTACTTTCCTCAATGACAGTAACTTTAGGCCTAAATCTCTTGGGCAAGGACCTAAGTAATTTTCTAATAATTTTAGACTCGGAAATTTTCTCGCCTAAATTGAAACTAGAATTAACAATATCATTCAATTTTGCATAAAATTCATCGAAGGTTTCGTCATCTTTCATCCTCACTTCTTCAAACCTAGAAGCTAGCATTTGTGATTTTGAGTTCTTTATCGTTTTAGTTCCCTCGTGTGTAGTTTTAAGAATATCCCACACCTCTTTAGCAGTTTCGCACATTGACACTCTCCTAAACTCTTCAGGAGACACGGCCATAAATAAGGCATAAAGTCCCTTGATATTCCAATTACACTCAGCTATCTCATCCTTAGTCCACAGTGATATATCAGTAAGGTTAACAGTTCATGATACGATAGTGGAGGGAGGTTTCCAGCCATTTTGCACACTCAACCAAACATGCTCATTTAAGGACTTAAGAAACGCAAGCATTCTAACCTTCCAGCAAGCATAATTACTTCTGTCAAAGTACGGAGGTACAAAAAGTGATTGACTCATCTAGACAACTATGGGTCAGGACTCGAGATTTGGCTCTGATACCACTTGAAAAGGCTATAGTTCGACCCAACCAACACCTAGAGGGGGGGTGAATAGGTGTCTATGCGGAATTTAACAATTTAATTAAGTTATGCAACAAGTCACATAAATTAAATGTTGTCCAGATTCATTCACATGGTTTAACTACCTATGTTGAATTGCCGGTTGAATTGAAATTGACAGAAAGCAATAAATAACACAAAAATTGTTGACGGAGAAAACCCAACCGGGTAAAAACTCCGGGCACAAGCCAGTAGAGATTCACTATAGAAGACTCCAACTTACAGTACGCCAGACATGACTGTGTCTAACAACACTCTGACCTCCTTACTGTATCAACCAAAGCTCTCCTGGATTCTGCAAATTTGCGCCAAAATCCCAGCCTTGTATTTCTTCTATTTCCCGTGAATCAACAAGAACTCCAGTTCTTCAATCAACCTCCTTCCCGGATCTTCAATCAACTGATCTTCTGGAAGTAGTGAGGATTTTTGATAGGTGTTTTGTTTGAAAAGGTGTTTGATGTTTTTTTTTTCTTCAATGAATCATATGGTGAAGAGTTTTGCAATTAATCCTTTGGTAGAGAGGAAAATATTGTGCTATGTGTTTTGCCAAAGGTTGTTAATGAAAAGCGGAATTTTTGTTTATGTAGTAGGTCGTTTTTGGTAGTATGGAGCGTTTAAAATTCGCGAGGAAGGAAAATTACCAAACGCCAGATGACACTGTCGCTCGAGCGAAGTGCCGGTGAAACTCTAGCGACGTACTCTCGCTCGAGCGAAGTGGTGGCAAAACTCCAGCGACGCAGGTTCTGTTATTTAGGCTCGAGCGAGGTCTGAGTGAAACTCTAGCACCAATCTTGCGCCGTTTTCATTTTCAAAGCATCCAACTTTACTCTAGACCTATACATTAATTATTGCGAAATTGCAACACAAGTTTCTGAACTTTTAGATATTGACAAATTGGTCCTTGACTTTACAAACTCGACAAATTAGTCCTTTGGTCACAGATTGTCAATTACAACATTTTCCTAACAAAAACGTTCAAGCAAGTAAAGTTTATTCGGTGTAGACTTGAACAAGTATAAGTCTTTTAATTTTTTCTAAAGTTCTTTGGTGGTTTTCAATTTACCCACCTTTCTTAAAACGACGTCAGACAAGTGTAAAATGATTGAGGTGTAAGCAAGCTCATCTGCTTTTTCTCTTTGTTTTTTTGAAAAATCAGTTGAAAAATTGCCTTCAATGGCTTTTGGAACTTTTTGTTGGACTAAAATGTCCTTCATTTTTTGTTGCCAGATAGAAAAATCACCCTTTCCGTTAAAAATTCTCAAAAATCAAAGTTGTGAGTTGTCATCTTTACACAATAGTCAAAGAGTGCACAAAACACAATCAAACCACACAAAGTAGTCCTAGAGTTTTAGACAATATACGTCGTTCTAGATTCCCAGGATTTCGTAAGACTCGCGGTCTTAGGTCAACAGAATGTTTGAAACGGGTGAGTTCAAGGTAGTTCTAACGGAATTAAGCAACGGAAGAAACAATGCAATAGAAAACCACGTCTAACAGATAATTAGTTTCACGACAGTTATATCACTAAGACTTAAACACTGATTTAACTAAAAGACAAATACTCAATCAAATAATCAAGAGCACGTAACCCTAATTTCTAGCACAAGCAATGGTTGCCAAGCAATAGCAAACCCCAAACCTAATTATCACCCCACAAGATGATCTACTAGTGCAAAAATATAAAGGTTTTAACCAATTTACTAGAGCGGACCTATCTGAGTCCGTAACATGGAGAGATGCAAATTTGCTGCTTTAGGGTCACCACTATTCACCCTAAAGATTCAGCAAATGTAACAGTTCCAATCAGCAGCAAATGCATATTGAAGGCAGGGACAAAATCGTCCAAGTTTTTCTGCGCAACCTGAAATACTAAACCAAACACATCAAAACGTTCAGGAGAATTAAATAAACGAAATGGTAGAAAAAATCACACTGCAGGGCCTTCCACACGCCGCCATCGTCACCACCACGCGCCACCTCACAGGGGGCACCTTGACCTGCTGGTTATGGGTCCGAAGTTCGTTTGTCCAAAAGAGATTCGGTTTGGGAGTAATCGAGGGATTTAGGGTTCGGTCACTTTGACGGAACCCGCCTCTCTCTTGAATTTTTGGACCGATTTAACAGAAATTAGAGCTCCAGGCTCTGATACCAGATGTAGGGGAGAGCAATTATCAACCACCAAGGCGATATATAGTCTCTGTTCACTAACAAACCAAATCAATACCAAAGAAAACAACTCAAGAACACCACAAAGGTTTCACCTATGGTTGCTAAGCTTTTACCACTTCAAGAACACCACAAAGGAGGGAAATATCACCAAGATATATGCCTTAAACAGAATGGCAGAAGATGGAGACAGAGAGGTTGAGAGAAATCACACAGGAAAGAGAAAGAGACACCAAGTCCTTTTTCATACATAGTGGCATGAAGAAAAAGGGGAATATATTAGACCAAGTCACATAATATGGTAAGTTAGATTTTAGGTAATGGGTAAAGGTCCCATTAGGGGAAAATCCAGGATATTAAGCCAGCACGGACGGCCGTAATAAAATATTAAGGGCTCGTTTGATGTCATTTTTTGCAAAAAAAAAAAATGCATTTTGAAATAGTGATTTAATGGAGAATGTGTAGTTAAAAATAATAAAAAATTTTGAATTTACGTGTAATATAATTTATTAAAGAATATTCGATCGAAAATAAGGGGAAAAAATGTATTCTGAACTAAATGAGAATCAAATAAGGCTTAAAATTTAAATAAAATAATTATTTTGTTGAAATTGAACATATATAATTTTGTTATAAGAATAAATCGTACTCACCAAATAACATTATTGCCTTGTACAATTCAAAGGGAGAGCACGGTGTTAGAATTTTTACAATTGCATTAAAACCACTAAAATCTTACATATATTATTTTGTTAAACTTTGTATCACAACTCATCAAGTGTCATAATAGTCAAACTTTCATTATATCTTAGAATAGCTCACAGGTTCGATTCCCTAGTGGCTCTTTCCTTATTTCAATGGTTTTTGGTAAAAATTGTATATCTAAAAATTTATACAATAAATTGCTGGACATAATCGAACCTAGGACATCAAAGAAACACATGCAAGAGCTAACCAACTTGACTAGAAGGAACGACTCAAAGAAAAATGACTTACCAGTAATATATCCTATATATTTGTCTATTCTCAACCAAAAAAAAAATGTCTCCCAACGGATCCAGCACGCGCGGCCGCGAGGGCTTCCCGAGTGCTGGATCCGCCAGTGGGTCCAATACCATATAAGTGGACAATAGTGTGGACCTAAAAATTAGCTAACCATCCAAATAAGTGAAAACATAGCCCATGAGCAACACAACTTAATTGGTTGCTTCAAATGGACCAATCTCTTCTTGGGTCGGGTCGTTAAAATTTGGTATCAATTTATTGCTTAGTCATATCGCAATCGTCGATTGATATTAATAAACGGTTTACATCATCGTCCGAGAGGTCATTTGACAACAATATGTCCAACAATTATATCCTCAACGTTAGGAGATCTTAACTCCCCTTTTACATATGCTTTGCTAGTCAACGTTAATGGATGAGTAATTCTATCTAGCATTTAATGTCGCATACACATTGTACTATACATTATTACTCTCAACTGTGTATAAACTTGTGTGTGAAGCGTACATTTGTGTTATTAGTTAATATAATGTTCCACAAGACTTATCGCACGCCACAAATTATAATTATGAGACTTGTATTAAGCACTGATCTAGCAAATGACTGAGCTATTGGGTCAGTGATTGAACTAGTGGGTTAACATTTTTAAAATATGATAAAAATTATTTAGATTATATAAAAGACATACTGTTTTTACTAAGCTAATCGTTCATTTTTTTTTTAATCAATATGTACTCCAAAACTCAAAAGGAAATGAGAATTTTTCAAGATGAAGTAAAAAATAACTATCTTGATAAAAACAATTGGCATTGAAAAAGTAAAACCCGAGCAAAAAATAGCTAGCAACCATTAAAATTCTGTTTAAAAAGCAAAATTAACTTGCGACGTTAATGGGATTGGATCAGCCATTTTTTTTAGGAAAATCCAATTAGCTTTCCAAAATTTTCCGCATTAATCGCAGACCGATCTAGTGGAGTGACCAGACCAAATTGATGGTCATGTCCCGAATTTCTCGTTAAGAATACTTTATTGAGAAAGTATGAATAAAATTCCACATCAATTAGGATTATACATCAGAATGACGAACTTATAAAAGATTATATCCGTGTAAAAGCTTCTTCATCAAAGAACGCAAAGGATTGATCATTGATCGACTCCACAGACTCCGTTGAATCCCAAGAAAAGATTAAAGAACGAGATGCGATAAATCAAGCAAGCAAAATATGAAAATATCATTACTTGTATGAATCTATCAAGCATTCAGTCATGAACATCAACATCCACCTTCAGAACCTATTACCTAATGGACAGCCGACGCCATTTATATAGTCATTCCGGGTCTTAAATAAGCAACAGCCAGGTTCAAACGCCTTAGGGTGCATTCTCCGGTAACAACTTAGGTGGAAGAAAGAAATAAGCTGCTCAGAAATTATTCTTTTGTACACAAATTCACTGGAACAAAGTCTCCAACATTACAGAATCTTCACACTAGTGAATTACTATCGGTATGGATCTATAAACAAGCCATCAGAATTTCTGCAAAACCAGAACGGCCATCACATTATGATGCAACAACTCCTTTTCTCAGAAGGTTGTGCTGCAGCTTGCTGGTACCTATGTGACTCAGATGGGTTGTATGTGAATTCTGAAGTATCCAGCCCATACTGTTATAAACATAGAAATAAAATCAGAACATGAGAAACTCAATTAAATGCATCATAAATAATGTAAATACCATTAGCTAGTTATCATCCACCAACTTGTTAACCATATGCCAAATAGAACCTCAGATAGTTACGCAGAAATCCTAGACTCATTGTCATCTTAAGAATTAAGATGCTTGTACAGGGGAAATGTACAGGGATTTTTACAGATGTACAGGTAGCAACATTGTATTGGCTGGTTGAATAGTGTTTTTTGTCCAACACCCAATTGAATCTAGACAGTTGGCAATCTATCAAAAAAGTTGTCAATACATGCATTTTTATTAGGGTTGAACAAGAACTTGCCACTTAATGCTAAAAAACTCATTTTATGCCATCTCTCCATGGACTACAATCATCGTTCCGTCTCCTCTATGCTCCCTACTATCTCCTTCACCAGCCATAATCTAGGCATTAACTTATGTTGATTGAGGTTTCAAATCTTAAATCTTTGCACCCCAAAAACAAATTGGAAATAAGTGAAGTAAAAGTTGGTTGGTTGTAAAAGAATGAGTATGAAGTGATGATCTCAGCAAAATAAGCAAGCAAATTTTGGAACTTGGTATATCCTAAAAGGGGTGGGGGGGGGGGGTTCAAAAAGGTAGTTTTTGGTAGTTGTGGCAGTTATGTTAGTAAAGCCTGGAAAGAATAGTGGTAAATAGCTTCCAATTTTGATCCTCTTTCATTGTGGTTGCGGAGTAATATACATCTATGGGTATAGATATCATTTACTTGGTTCAATACAGTTTATATCATGATTTATTTCAAAATTCATTTTCCCAATTTATAATCTTCATTGTCTCCTACTTCCGCCAAAATCTCTGCTACTGTTCCAACGAATGGATTACAAATAAAATATATATTTTTCAATGCAAAGGATGAAAATAATTAGCACACAGTGCACCTTTTTCCTCATGCGTTCACTCCAAGCATCATTCCTACTTGGACGCTGATCAAGGGTACCAGAAACGGGGACACCGGTTGCAGGATCAGCTTTCCTGTTGAGCAATGGCTTCCGGGTTTGTCGTTTTGAACCTTCTGACTCATCATCACTATCATAATCATAATTTGCTGGTCTGTTGATAGTCCTCACGACAAGCGCTAACAAAAATACAAGAGCCTGCAGTTTAATATGCAGGTTTGTGAATGAAACTGTTAAGTAGACAGGAAGAAACACAATAAGTTTCTCCTGTTTAGCTTTACCTGTCAAATCCTTGTGTGAATTAAGGTCAATCTGTTTTTACCTTTCATGTAAATAGTTGGAATGGAGACAGCTTTTATTGATTATATAGATCTTTTTCCCTTTCCCCACTCTTTTTTTTTTTTTTTTTTTGACTAGAGACACTTGAATAGCCCTGAATTTAATTTGGTGGCTGGTTTGATTGCGCTAAATTTGACGAGCTTGCATGATTCATGAAACGAAAGATGTTAATATGTAGCAAGTGATTGCAATAAATCAATGTTGATGACAATAATAAAGTAAAATACGTCAAAGGGCCCTTACCTCCAAAATAACAGCACCAAGAGCAACCCATCTGATAATTTTCCAGTGCTTATCCATAAATTCATAGATCATATCAAAACTTCTAGTTTTGTCAGTTGGAATTTCCTGAGAGACATATTTGTCGTAATCAGATTCACAAACTTATATTTTTGTAAATTGACCGCATCAGTTTTAAAATACTTGCCTCCTTCCAGCTTTTGTCAAAGAATATAAAAGCAGCACATCCCAGTTCCACCAAGATCAACAAGATCACAAATATTGAATACTTCATTACGTTAAGGAACCCGATCATCATCATGAAGAAAAGACATATATCAATGAAGATGTCAAACTATAGCCATCCAATATGGTTCCCAAAAAATGCAATTTGTTAGTTGGAACTGACTCTGCCAGGCTAAAATAGCATCTTTGCTCAAGGTGGCTGCTATCAGACAGCATTTACATGCTTAAGATTGAAAGTCTGCTAATTTACCTAGAAAAATCAGAAGCCTGAGAAAAGTAAGGCCTCATTGTTCATGATGAAATCCCCTTTTGCATTAGGACAGCAATTTAATTACCAAATTATATAAAGTTAAACAACATTGCCATCATAAGTCCCATTTACATTTACTTGCATACAATCAAGTAACATAATCCTTCCATCATTTTTGTTTTTTTGTTTCTTTTCTTTTACCACGTTGAGAGCTGAAAATTTTGTTCCATCTTTTACTTACGAAATCATCTTAATAGGAAGGATACACAAGTCAGGCAGCAACCGTTCCGCAGAGTGGCACCAATGCAACCACAACAAGAAATGACGAAAAGAACTACACCAATTCCTATAAATAAATATATGAACCTGCACAGAGCAAATGTGATTGTTGACAATCATCAACGGGGAAAAACATTAGTTAACAAATGAGGAAATAGTTGGTGACGTTGCTTTCTTTCTACTCTAGTGCGCTGAGAAGAGCAGCTGACCAATGTATCCAGTGATTCTTACTTCAATCCAAGCATTGGATCTCCTGTCTCATCTCAATTAAGTGGTCAAGTCCTATCTACTTAACAGATTAATATGCCATCAGACTATGCAAAGCATAAATTAACTACAAGGCAAAATGAAAGACGCTTAATGCATAAAGCAGTTATTGCACCACAAATATCGGATTGCCAGCTTTTATCATCCTCACATGTAGGAATTTGATTTTTCAGTTGATAATGTATAGTGCTCAAGACAGCTCTCCAGGACCTATATTAATTTGGTCTAAGCATTGGCTATTCCCTCCCAAATTTACACCACATTATTCCCATATGGTTCTCAGCTTCCGTTCAAAACCAAAAGACAACTCCTTCCCTCCCATGTCGTGGTCACCTTAAGCCTAGAAGGGGATACTTATTACATGGATAGATAACTAAAATATAGGAAAAGGACCAATCAACAGGCATAAAGTGCACCATAGTATATAACCATCTTTAAACTCTTTATGCCTATAGATTTGCATCAATATGCTTTATAATTTTCATTACTTAAAATAATTATTCGACTTCACAATGTGAAAATTGTAAATATGACCGAGTCTTTGACAAAGAGCTATCTGAAGCACCGGACATTTATTAGAAGGCAAGGTCGTAAGGTCAAGCAAAGGCCTATCTAGAATCAGACGTGAAATTAAGAAGTGTTTATGTTTCTTGACCTTACCTAATCAACAAGCACAATAACAGGGACAAATCGAGGAACGACACTTCATGTTCTAAAATCCTAAGAAACAAAAGTTGGACCACGTTCCAAAGAAATTAGACACAGGGATAACCATTCTGCCATCAAGAGGTCATGTTTGACCTTATGCCCCTGTTTGGTGGCCATTTTTTCGAAAAAAAAAATTGTTTTGAATAGTGAATTTCTGAAGAATGTGTGGTTAAAAAGTAGGGAAAAATTTTTAATTTCAATGTAGAATATTTTATTGTATGAATGTGTAGTAAAAAATGAGTATGTAGAAAAAAGAGTTTTGAAAGAATGGGAGACCAACAAGGG
>NC_036249.1:8063884-8091744 GCF_002742605.1 Olea europaea var. sylvestris | reverse complement strand
TAGAATATTTTATTGTATGAATGTGTAGTAAAAAATGAGTATGTAGAAAAAAGAGTTTTGAAAGAATGGGAGACCAACAAGGGGAAGTGTGTCACTCAAGAAGATTTTTTTTGATAGGTATGTCACTCAAGAAGATTTCGCTAAGATATCAAACATATCATATAAGGAAAAAGGAGCCGGTGGTGCTCCCCTCCACTGCCATTCCATTGAAGATATAGAATGGCTGGTGTCTAAAGGTGCTTGATTGATAAAGGAAGATTCAATGTTCGCAGGTCAAATCGCTCACATTGGGTCATCATTGCTAACACGCGCATGGGCTTGATGAATAGGAGTGTCATTTTTCACTGAAACTTAATCTGAAGAAGATATCTGATCACATGAATCAAGAAAAGGGTCCTATAACATCTCCCTATACAGGAAGTTGCCGATGTTAAAAAGGAAGGCATTACTGAATATAATACCTAGCTGAAGCTTCAGGTGGAAAGCAGACCCGATTTTATGAAATCTAGGATTTATGTTAAGATGAAGCTGCAAACCACTGACTAATTCAGCAAAAAAAATGGTTTAATATGTTGGATTTTGGCTTTGTCCTTATTTTATGTATTAAACTTTTTATGTGTCGTTCTAGCCATGAAGACCTTTTAGTTGACAGTTTCAAAGGCTATCCATGATAACCTGCAAAGTGAATTATAGGATGGCAAAAGGTATCGAGTAGGGTTGAAATGTATACCGTAAAGATAAGAGAAGACAACCAAAATACTGTTCAACAGATAGATAACGCAAAACTCATGGAAATTATTATTCATGCAAGAAAACAAACCTTAATGTGTCTCACTGAGACTGAACATAAATAAGAAAGAGCATAATTCTTAAAAATAGATGTAGACATTGGATTCAAATTATATTGAAAGTAGTCAATATTTCATGTATATTTTAAGAGGCATCTTAGCAAAAATAGCAAAGAGAAATTTCCAAACACGCTTCTATCTCTACATATGTTAATAATTTAATAATTATCTTTCTAGGAACTGCTTAACAAGACTTATCATACAAATCATTAGATGAAAGCACTGGCAGATCAAAAGGAGTGGGAGGAGGCAATCCCTACACCCCTTCCCCTGAAAATCCAAGCACACATCTTGGGTCCATCACCAGTAGAACAGGATAAAAGTTATTGCCGGCAATCTTTCTGAATGAGAACCGACGACAGAAGACTCCCTTACTGGTAATCAGTTGTATTCTGGAAGGCACTCAGATTAGATTGTTACTTTAGTTGAAGAGTATCATGTCTCTTTTTTAACATCAAAAACTAAAAGAAGAAGAAAAAAACCTTCGTTGTCAATTTAGACACACGTGATGAAAAGGATTCAAGTAAAATATGAAGAACAAGCACTTCCACGGACAAGTGGAGGAGGGAAACGTGCGAAACATCACGAAAGAAAATATGAATTGGCAAATGAATATCGTTAACTGTAACACTTCTCACACAGTTCTAGAAGGACAACTTACAAAAGAAGAAAAACCATTAATAATGATAACCAAAATTTCTCCTCAAGATCTCGTTCAACATACTTTCAACTTCCTGTTGAACTATAACAAATTTCAGTCTCAAAAAACGACTTGAATCATTATTTGTTACCCTAGAATAAGTACTTCTTTCAGCTCTCTCTCACTTTCTAAAACATAATGAATATATGGTTTGAAGTTCTTATATTACATTCAATAATATTTCCCACCACGTCTTGATGCGTGTTAAATAAAACAACTCAAATATATACAACACGCTGATTAAAGAAATACAAGTACACCAGGATTTCAGTAACTCAATACACAAAAGTAAAGCCAGCATAAATAGGTGTCATACCAAGCTTTGGGGAGCTTATCGGAAATGCTATCCAACGACACAGCCATGAGCATCGGGCGACCTAGCTGCAGCAGTTCGCCACTCGAATGCACAATGAAGGACGATGAATTTTTATACTCTACAAAGAGGTATATTCCATATCCAACCATGGCCAGACCCACAAGGGCTAACAAGAAGTTCACCAGCTTCAAGAGGCACTCCAAAAACCCCTTACATGCCATTTTCTAGTTCTTAGTATGATGTGTCACCCTTTATAAGGTTGGTACTTGAACTATCCCTTCTAGTGCATAAAAGTAACTCCTCTGTTCCACACACCATAAATCCACAAAGCAGTTCCTCATTAATAAAAGATAATTAGGTTAAAAAAAAAAAAAAAAAAAAAAAAAAAAAAAAAATTTTTNCGCGAGACTATGATTCCGGGTAACAGTATATCAAAACCTATTGAATTTCTACTCACCCAATAACAGGGCAGTGGTGTGACGGGTTGGGGTGTTCTCTAATAAGCAGTTTTGCCGAGAGACTGTTGATATGGGAGCTTACGATTTTTTTGGATAAATTCCTCATTTTTGAAAAAAATCTTTATTTTATAAATTATAATTGGATTTTACGATTTTTTTGGATAAATTCCTCATTTTTGAAAAAAAATCTTTATTTTATAAATTATAATTGGATTTTATCCTTGTCGGCTTGTCCTTGGAACATAAATACATAAATAAATTCAAGAAGCTTCTTGTTCAGCTGAATGGGATTGTGGTGATGTGAAAGGATGCCACGTTGTGTCCCAGCTGCTTGGGTACTGAAGCAGACGATGAATCTCCTCTTTTAAAAAAAAAGTCAGCAAAGACTGCAAAAAGCTTATCTCGAGCACACGATGCTTCTGCTGTTTGCGCAAGCCTAATGCTTACAGGAGGCACATTTTTAGGTTTCTGGTCGGCTACATATGTTGTCTTTGAAGATCCTTGTGCAGCTATGGCTATGTGGACTTCTTGCGTACGATTCTTTTGCTGTTAGATTTCTGTTATTCGTACAAGTATTCCATCCAGTCACTAATATATATATTTTTTAAATTTTATTTTAAATTATTAAATGGAGATTTTTTTATTTTTTTTTTCCGTCCTGCTTCCCAAAAATGCCCAACGAGGTGAAGATGGTAATGGTTGCTTAGATCCCGCCTCGCCCGTTGCATTATCTACATACGGTAATAGCACTATATAGGTTTATATAGGTTTTTATTATAAATAGGATAGTATTTTCTTTCTTTTCCTTTTATATATATAGATAGGATCTTGTATAAATAATCCTCGAATTGAATGAATAATACAATAAGTTTAGCCTATCTTTCAACTCAAAGGAAGAAAACGAGGCCATTGATGAGATAATCCTCTTGCACATCAAGTTTTTATTATAAATAGGATAGTATTTTCTTTCTTTTCCTTTGATATATATAGAGAGAATCTTGTATAAATAATCCTCGAATTGAATGAATAATACAATAAGTTTAGCCTATATTTCAACTCAAAGGAAGAAAACGAGGCCATTGATGAGATAATCTTCTTGCACATCAAGTTTCAATTTGTATTGCTGAACCCGAACACATCCAAAGTACTATCTCGATAGATAGGCCAAAACATCATGGTGCACTTTCAAAGTGAAATGAGGTTTGAAAGCATATTGTTCGTTGAAGATGAATTCTAGGAATTTCACATAATTTCTCATTTTCTCATCAAATATAATAACTTGCATAATTCTTCCTCATAAGATCATGGAATCAAAGAAATGAGAATTTTCTTGAGATGCTATTATGCTACGATTGATGTCCTCGATTCAATTGTGAACTTCCTAATTTGCCCTTGAATTAACTATCAACCACGCCACAATAATTTGTCTGATACAATCAGTTTCCTTTTTCCTTTTCTTTTTCTTTTTCTTCATAACAAAATGAAGTTGAATAGGTGGTCCGAAAAGGTGGTCAAAATGAGTGTTGAGTAGTGAAGGCATGAAGGGCACCATTCACGAATGGAAAAGCCTAATATATAGACTTCACATATTTCAAAGTTGGCATGAATTTTTTTCTTTGCATTTAATGCAAACAATATCGAATTAATCATTCTAATGATCACTGAACTTAGACTCATATCTTTAATTGGTCACTGAAATTTAAAATATTGTGTTTTGGTCACTAAGCTCGGTCACTGAAATTTAAAACGTTGAGTTTTTGTCACTGAATTTAGGTCCATATTTTCGATTACTCATCGAAGTTTCAAATGTCAAGTTTTGACAATTGAATTTTGAAAAATATCGAGTTTACAGTGAGCAATATATAATATTTTTCAAAGTCCAGTTGTCAAAATTCAACATTTTAAATTTCAGTGACCAATCAAAGATATAGACCCAAGTTCAATGACCAAAACTCGACATTTTAAATTTCAGTGACCAATCAAAGACATAGACCTAAATTCAGTGATCATTGAAACAATTAACTCAACAATATCGTACATTAGTTTTCTCAATTTGCTTTAAAATAAATTTTTATACGTGAGGTTTGCATATTTTGAAATTTTAATACAAGTTTGTCCCAATGTCATTAATTTGAACTAGATATAGGCTTCAACATAAAAGGGTTGACATTTGAGCAGTAAAGAATTGGTATAGGCAAATTTTGAAAATACATATAAGACTCAAACATAACTTCGTGCCATTCAAAGTATCCCAGAGTCAACCTTTTCTGGGCTCCCTTGGTGTCGCGACGCCAAGCTTACATGAATAAAGATGTTGCTTCAAGAACTTGGGATCTCTCTCTCACTTTATCCAATTTTTTGGTGGGATGATCAAAGAGTCGTTACCTTAACCGCAATAATCCTATTTCCATGTATGTACTAATTGTTGGAAAATATGAGTAAATGGCTCACTTTTGGCACACTTTTTGGTGGGACTCGTTGGTCCAATTCGGAAGATCAAAGTTGATTCGTATTCTACTTCGTGAAAGTATCGAAATCATATATTTATTTGTCAAAAATGAAAATCAGGTAAATGAAAATTTTGAAGTCAAAGTTGACCATTGAAAGATGATTTATGTGGAAAAAATGAATTTGTTTCACATAGAAAAAATATGAAAGCAAGAATTACTTTAAATATGGTTGTACATTGGGAGGGTGTAATCATGTGTAATATAGAGACTCTTTCCACGTGCACGCGCAGGGGTGCAAATCACGGATCGAAATTGCTTTCGAACCTTGAACTTGTGTACGAACGTGACCTGTGTACACAAATATCGAACTAAACGGAGCAAAAATTAGCCCGTTTAGAATCTCCACGTTTTGCAATTTTTTTGCTTTCTCCAATTGACCTTTGAGTTTCTTGAAACTGTCAAAACTCCCGAAAATTGAAATAATTCCAGATTTTATTGTCATGGAGTTTAATGGACAGATTTAACATATATTAAATCTCATAATTTTCCGGTAGAAAAACAATCTGCATATTTTTTTCTGTTTGCTTCTCGATTTTTGTTCAGCGTCGTCTTGATAATGATATTGTATGAATACAAACTCAGTTCGTCAGAGTGGTATCTGTGGTGCTCAGATTCTAAAAGATTTTACCGTTGTATCCTGAAAAACAAACGTTAATATTAAACCTCAAGCAATTATGGTTAGGGGACGAATCTGTTTTAAGAAAATTGTGTTTGCACAGGCCTCTAATTGAAAATCCATTTGCTGTTTATTTATTTTACGATTACACTCCGTAATTTATTCTTACAAATTTATTTATTTAACGTTTATTCGTGTGATTCATATAATTTACAGTTTTATTATGTTATCGTTCTATTTATGTTATTAAAATTAATCCGTATTAATTTCTGTTTATGTTAAAAAAATCTGAAAAAAATTATTGTAATTTAGGTATGTGTAAATGCAAAATCGGTATTTGAAAACACGGTATTTATGAAATGGGTAAAATAATATGTGCACATATGGTTAAACGCATATACGATATGCAGCACATACGATAAGCTGTAAATACGGTAGGCAGCATATACGGTAAGTTGCAAATACGGTAATTTACCTGTAAATACGATGAGCTTCCTGCAAGTACGATAAGCTGCATATACGTTATGCTCAAAATTGATATCTAAATTACATATACGGTATGTTATAATTCGATTTCATTAACACAACTATATTCCAACACTAATCATATTGAAATCAATATTCATTTCATTTGAGATGAATTTTTACAATGATTATTACTAGCAAGAACTCAATGCTTGTTCATAAAAATTTGACAACTATTCAATCGATCAAACTTCAGTTTTAATCACGAGACACAAAATTTTTATTAACTTTTCTACAACACATTTCATCAAATTTTTATCAAAAGCTTTGTCACACATCGATAAGCAAAGCCCTTTATCCCAGATTCAGAAAAGGTGTCATTTTATTCAGAGGTCCATTCATTATATCGCAGGCCCACAATGCCCAAAATTATGCCAAACATTATTCACCAAAAGGGTGTCAACAGCACAAAATGGAGCACCCAATCACGGCAAAATCCAATGTTGTAATACGACAAACACATGATTCTTAGATTCTCTATTTAAAAACTTACTTACAACCGCAATTTGGTTTCCATTGGACGTGGCTCGTTTTCCACCATATGTGAAGAAAAGCAGAACTACAGGGGATCTCTGTACATGTCCTGTTTCTCAAACTTGTATCTGACTGGTTGGTCTGTTCACGGGCATCAGGAGGAGTGGTGGACCAATGACACAAGATTGAGCCACGTTAACATAAATGTGAGCCATTGATGTGAGAAGGGATGGGGTTTATGCCATTTTTGGAGAGCTCATTGATGACAGTCTCAGTTGATGGAGGTTTTAGGCCTAACGGAAGGGGCAGCCAAGGCTTACTAATTGCCTCTTTAACAACTTTGTCAATCATCTCCTCTGCCTGCAGGGTGCAATAAGGAATCTATTCAATTCATTCATCTTATCGAACGAATTGAATCCAGAAGTTTACACTATCTTTATCCCATAAAAGTGCACTATTAGTTTGTTAAATGGTACGAACAAATTTCATTCGATCGGGTTGGTGAAATCTAGCAACCCCTATGATATATGGTCATGAAATTTTTTTAGGGATATAGAAACCCGTAAACATTGGTATGATTTACAAATGCCTTTTGCGCCATTCAGAACGACTAATGTGTTTCAGACATTGTACGTACTAAAAACCATTAACTCATTACCTGTATAATTATCGTGCGAGGAAGCACATTCATAACGAACTCTTGACAAGGTCTAATTTAGAGCCCGTTTGAGCTACATTATAATGAGAATGAGAAATAGAGCCGTTATGGATCCCACACCAGAGATAGAAATTCAAAAATAGTGGCTTGATGTGATGGATAACGGTCATATTTTTCATTTTAATGAGGTAAAAATAGGGCTCAAACAAGGGCTTAATAACATTTTTGCACTTACTAACAATTCCACAAGGTCTAGGAATGTTGTAGCAAAAACCCAGCAGTGAAGTTCTATAAACACAATAAGTATGCTTGTTACCAGGTAATGGACGGGACAGGGCAGGACTGGACTGGACAATACAATGGATATAATCTTAGCCTCGTTTTCTTCCATAATATGTCCAATACTGTACAAATTTATCTTGCCAAACGAGTCATACGAGGTTTGGAGTAGTACTCTAGCTGTGGTGATAACCTAAAGAGAAGAAAATCGGCATCTACAAGGATGCTTCTTCGTCACAGGGATGGAAGAGCATAAAGGGCTTATTGTTACACTGGTCGAAATAAGGTTCCACAGAAGCTAGGAGCTTAAAAGATACTAGTAAAAATATAAAATTTGGATGTCAAGTTTCATAGGATCATATTCTAAGCCCTAAACTCAGTGGTGCTTTGAGTACAACTTTTTTGCCAACAAAAAATTTGAAGTAACCAAATAACGTGACCTTACCGGATATATATCAAATGAAGGCACACCAACTCTATTATGCATTTCATTGGCATTCTGAAACCCATTTGCATTCTGCATCATTAAAACATGTATTTCAAGTAAGTCCATCTCCATCACGTAGACATGCATTAAGCCTAAGATTAATGCTGAAATTAGAGATAAATAAGTAATAAACTCACTTGATGAAAAGGCAGACACGATCCATGAGGCGATGGCATCACAGGGCATCCCCAGGCATCAGCATGCATCTGAAATAATAAAAGTATCAAATATAACGTTTAAAGTTAGTTGTACAACACCATAGTTGCATAGATACACCCAATGGGATACATTAGGAAATAACTTCACTTTTAAGTTGAAGGGAAATGATAGTACCCCAGAATAAGGTTTCCAATGACAACTTTCCGTAGGTTGCCATCCAGAATAGTAAGGTGAACCCCACATCTGGACAGGGCTTGGATAACTTCCAGGTAGCATCCAAGCAGGATAGACGTGACCAGAAGGGTGGACATAATTAGAATGATATTGTGGAAAAGCCATGACGGGGTTCTGCAGATAATGACTTCTTCGTGATGAATCTCTAGGATGAGGCCATCTCCGGTCATCTTCCTTCGGCAAAATGTGCCTCTGGTGCATTCTGTATTTCTGCTTAAAAAATCTCCTTTTAAAGAAACTTATACATCTAAGAAAATTTTAACCCCATCCAATCCAACTATTCCAAACTGACAATAGAATAGTATTCCACCAAAAAATAATTGAGGAGACATCAAATTAATGATGGATGACATCTAAGTGAAGACATGCTTCCATTTCTCTATATTATGATTTTGATAAACAATTTCCACTATGTTTATCTTCCTCTTGTTTAATCCAAAAGAATATTAAACCTTTCATGGATATGTATTGTTTGACATTAATTTACAGCAACTTTTGTGTTTCATCATGTAGACTTAAGTTAATCCTTACAAATGATACAAATTGATATGTAATTTCACATAACAAAATTACTTCAACCTGGAAAGGAGGAAAGGGGAAAGAAAACCCACTGTTACTCACTTGGAGATGGCTTGCTATGTTATGTCTGGTTAAACCTTCTACTTTCATTATTTCTAATATCCGAGAAGGGATGGCCTGATCCACACCAAGTTGCTCTACTGCTTGTACAAACTTTTTGTGTAGTTCAGGTGTCCAGTCTACCTGAATTGGACCAAGCAAAAATGAATAACTGTCTTCTGCAAATATGTTGTCTAAAAATGCAGGATCATCAGAACCTTCAGTAAAGTGACGACTAAATACTGAGAGACTCAATTGGAACATTGCATCATTGTATATAAAGAATTCGATGTAGCTCTCTAATAAAAAAGAAATTTCACATATGCAGTTCACAGAGATCCAAAAAAAGGGGGAAATAAAACTATACTTCATTCTACAGTCAACTATTCCTTTTGGGGGCGCCTAAGCATGTATCAAATCAGGTGTTTTACGTGACTGTACAAATTTCAATAGACATTCAGACAGATCTTCTGTTGTGAGTTACAACCAGATAACTTATGAAGTGGAAGACTGGTATCATCTAGATGTGATAAATGACATGAAAAACTACTATGGAGATGGCAAAACAAATATTCAGCTGAAATAATATTATATGTAGTTTGGAGCTATTTACAGAAATAAGAACAAAACAGATATGGAACTCATTTACGTCACTAAAAGTTAGGAACATTTCTTTACGTTGAAAATTCCCAGAAACAATGGAAATGATAAAGAATGGTTTCATGCTTTATACAACACTCGAGGACTACTGGCACTACAGTTACAAGTTAACAGGATCAGATAATGTAATTTTGCAACAAACTTGAGCATTGCTCATATCCCATCTTACCTTTGACTTCTTATTTGCCTTAGTCCCACATGAATCACGAATTGTTGATGCTTTATTCGGCTCAGAAGCATCACCATGACAATTATTGGAGCAGTTTTTATTTAGGGAACGAGGCAAACATTTGGATGCACTCAAAATAGCATCAGCTGATTCATGCTCCTCCTTAATGGCAGCCTGTCCCAATGGTTGAAGTTGGACTGTTTGGTTCGCTGTTTCAGCAACTGAATTGCAACAAGTTGTGTCGACAGATTTGGATTCCCCATCTTGTTCCCCACTTTCCCCTTCCACAGATAAGGTAGTTGGATCCAGACAATCACCATCATCCAGGGACCTAGTTCCATGTTTCAGCTGTGGGGTCGAAGGAGCTTGGTATTTGTCACTGTTTGACGATGCTTCCTGCTTTGTCTCTAGCACAGGAGTCGAGTACTGTGTATCAATGGATGTTAGTTTATCCGGTTCATCCTTGTCTGTTTGGCGCCGCAGCATGGAAACAACAGATTCTTTGACAGGCTTCAGTGAATCAGAGACATTTTTTCCTCCTGCATTGAATGCCTGCTCAAATGATTAGGATCTCCTCTTCAAGGAATAAACACCAAATGCTTGAAGGAAACCAGAAACCCTCACAAAGAAATTACAATATGATGAACTTAGAATTGCAACAACCTTATGAACTACATGCTGCCATATATTTCTGATTTTTTCATCCGACAGAGGTCTGTGAAGGAACTCAACAGCGCCAAGCTGCAAAAGTTCAAAAATACAATATGACAAAGAATTGAAACAATGATATTAACTGTTTCAGAATGTGTAAAGTAGTCTACTATCTTGAGTACCTAAGTTTATGCCATCTTGAGTACCTAAATTTATGTAGTTGTAAATCTTAGAATGATAAATAGTGTGATTTTTTTAACATGAAACATATTTGTAAACTCAAAATCAGACATGTAATTTTCGAACTCTTCATGCAGGAATCTGCATTAGATTAGAACTTCAGATCTTTGAGTCTTACCGAAATACATCTCATCATGGTGCTGAGACACTGGATGTTTGAAGTGGCTGGGACAAAAAGGGAAAAACAAAATCTTCTTAGTCAATATATATGAGGAGGAGTTTAAATTCTCTTGCTTCAGTCACTGAACACTATGCTGCACATCTATACTAACTGAGTATTTCATAGAAGTCAAAAGACCACACACCCAGAATTTTGTTTCAAAAAGTCACTCCAAAATAATCAAGTTGGCTGCAGAAAGGTAGTTAAAAAAACATACAATTTGTCATTTTATAGTGTTAGTAGCTACATGGAGAGACCATTCTCAACATAAAAAGCGGAACATGTGAGAACAGTCATTGCACATTTGCACTTACTTATGGTGGGCAAGTCTCTGGAATTCTCAAGAAATTTATATACCCCATCCTTGTTGCTGGAACTTACCTGTAACATTTTTTATATTGTTAACATTACGAAATAGAACTTAAGCTCTCTATTCATTGTAATGTTTTAACGACAGCAATTGACTTTGGGTGTCGCTCTTTTCCCTTGCTTTGCAAAGGATTAGTATCTCCTTCTACAGATCAGAAGATATGAACCTTTTGAACACACATTTTAACCAATTATTCCAAATGGTGAACTGATTGGAACAGTAATTTGTGATTCCATTACGATAAAGTCCACAGATAAAATTTCAGTTATGCTCGAAAATGGTAATGAATAAGTTTAGTACCTCTACGATAGCAACATGGAAGCTCTCAGTTTTGTTCGCAATTGCTGACAAAGCTTCTCTCTCATTGCAGAAAGTGAAAACTGTATAGCAGCAGAAAAGGTCAGCGTTACCATCAGGAAGAAGTAGGAAATAATTTTCTCTAATTCATATATGCATTCAGAAAATCACAAAAAGTTCTACCTTTACAACGAAATTTTGATTATTAGATGATAATGTTGTGCAGATAATAACAAAATAAAGAGAGAGATTTATAATAGTGAATAAGCACTTGCTCCAATATTTAAGAAGTAAAAAATATTTACCAACCAAATTTACAATTGGGAAGACTCCATAAAGAACAAATCTAATTGTCGTGATGAATGAAAAATTGCATACTTTCGGTTATTTCCTGAGAAATAAACTTGGAGCTAACTCAACCAGAACTAATCTTGACCACTTTAACACATTTAAATGAAATTGACCAAACATCATCCATTCAGCATGATTAGCCAAAATGCTATAGTTCTCACCTATAACTATTATAATTAGCCAACTATAAGTTGAAGAATGCAAGAAAATTAGACATGATTTCGTCAAACCCTTAAATTTTTAGGGATCAAACAAATAGAAGAAATGGTTTTTACAAGAAAATTATAATCTTATTGCATATGTTCACAAAATTAAAAAATAATTAAGGGAACTGTCTCTAACACAAAAGGAAGAAAGAAAGAAAGAAAGACAAATAATTTACCTACGTATTCCATTTCCTCGAGCTTTGATCTCATCTCCAGGGCAGAATCCTTGTCGTCGTCAAGGAGGAGGACTCGAAGACCCTTGGGGAAATCCTTCAACCCCAGTAGATTATTACCAGTGCAAGCCATAGCTTATTTTGCATCGTTTTTCAAACTAAATGATTAAAATTCCACTTCTGTAAAGAACAACAAAAATCACCACCCATCAGTTCCAGATATCATGGTATTATGACTAAACACAGGCCAGATAATAATTTTTCATTAGAAATCAATTAAAGAATATTCATGAAAATTGAAGTATAAAGTGTCCAACCGACGAAAGTTGCTCCTCATGAATCATATCAGAGAATGTCCATGAAATTTAAAGAAGCACGAGTATTCAAGATTTGGCAATAAAGCATACATTAAAATATCCAGATCAAGTCTCTTAATCAACACCAAAAACTTGAATATGATCAAACTGGCATCAGATTTGCCTCTATGTTCTGTATCAAGCTTTTTAGTGCGTGCAAGTAAATGAAAGACAAAATATAAGTCCGTAAAATTTTCAGAAACGAACAAATGTACGAAAAGCCCATGTGAGAGGTTCAGGCATTATAAATGAAAAAACAAAACAAAACAAAGAACCATTACACGAGAGATACACCAAAAATAATGAACTCGTGAAGAAAGAGAGAGAGAGAGAGAGAGAGAGAGAGAGAGAGTTAAATCTGTGTTTCAAACAATAATAGAGAAAATAAAGTACCAATACCTGAAAAAATAGCACTTATTAAGACAGTTTCGCATACGCAGAAAATTGTTGGGGAAAAAAAAAGTAATTATGCATGGAGAAAACAAATATTATAGCATTTATTGCAATTTTGTCATCTGATTTTCTTATATTACTTACTTTTCCGGTGCTGGGTCTAGCTGCATCTAGAGAGAGAAAGTGAGAGAAGTAGTTACTGGGAAGAAGATGAGACACAGACAAGAATTGAAACCACGGGACAGGATAATGGCAATGGAGGCTGAGTCGCTCTCCGTCCCATAATAATCAATGGAAAACATTTTTAATTTTGTGAGTTTACGATTTAGCCACAACCCACTAATTCTGGTAACTATTATCGTCCATAATTTTGTAGGAATTGACCCATGCCCATGAAAAATTGTCTTTAGTTGACTCGATTAATTAAAAAATCCAAGATGAACAATTAAATTCTAATTTTATTTTTTTATTTTTTTTTATTTTGATTTGAAATAAATGAGAATAAATTACACAATCTAAATTAACTAAAATTAATATATGTAAAGACTTGAATGAGCCATATTTTTGTAAGAAAATATATATTTGGAATAGTGATTTTTGAAGAATATGTAATTAAAAATAAGAAAAAACTTTTGATTTAAGCGTAAAATTATTTTATGGGAATATGGGCGGTTGAAAATATGTTTTGAAAAATTAGTTTCTTAAAAATGGGGGCCAAACATAGGCTTAATAAATGAAGAAATACATATAAGAAAATCTATTTGTACAGAATTTGTTTCACATAAACAATACAAAACATTCATTTAAGAGCGAGTCTCATGTGAATAAAATATTGCAACAATGCACTGTGCACACACACCTACAAACACTCACTTGCTGTGTGTGTTGTGCATGAGTTATGTGAACCCTTTCTTTGTACACTGAGCAGGGTTCAATTCATATTTATATATTGACACTAACAAAATCATTTACAAGTATCTAACATGGTCATAACGCAGAGAAGTAGCTAAAGTATAAGTTATACTACAATGACAAAGGAGTTTGACAAAATTGGATGACAAAGTTGGATACTCACCAATCATTTCACAAATAGATTTTTAAATCATTTGAAATCAATTACCTAAATTCCGTCAACATACTTTGTAAAGCAACTTTTATAATCCAACTTTGTTGAAGTGGAATTATTGCTAAAGTATTATTGACGCTGCAAAATCTACAAAGTGGATAAAAGGAAGCTTTACAAAATGGATGTCTAGCCCAAAATGGGTTATGCCAATCGATTTTACTTTAATATCGAATCAAATTTAAATGCAGTAATATAAGTAATTGTGTCATTGCAGTAGCCAAGATTAAAGTTTCCGTTCAAAGCTAGCCAGGCAAGTTGTTTAGACAAAAGACACACGTCGATTAGTCGAAATTTAGGGGAGGATCGACCGAAAAGAGAATCCAATTTTAAACCCTAGAACACTAAATGCAAGAATTACCAAGCTATGACGGAAGCCTCCGTTCAAAGTCCAATAGGCAAACCCACTACGACAAGAGTTGGAAAAAATAAACGAGTAGTCAAAGTTTAACAAATATCATCAATCTGAGAGAGAACCGAATTTTAACACACACACACATCCAGAAAAGTATATGTGGGAGAGAACCTAACTAAGCAGCATAATTTGTGTTCATCTCATCGAAGACTTTAAGAGAGTGAATTAATCACACACGACTCTATCTCTAAAGTCTATATAGAATTCAACCAGAGAGTTGGAAAAAATAAACGAGTAGTCAAAGTTTAACAAATATCATCAATCTGAGAGAGAACCGAATTTTAACACACACACACACATCCAGAAAAGTATATGTGGGAGAGAACCTAACTAAGCAGCATAATTTGTGTTCATCTCATCGAAGACTTTAAGAGAGTGAATTAATCACACACGACTCTATCTCTAAAGTCTATATAGAATTCAACCACGAAACACTTTCACCCATTGTTTAGAATGCTGACCACAGAAAACATATGTAAGGTGATTTGGAGAAATTTGGTGGGAAATCAAGTTTGGCTTGTTGCAAGTCAAGAATGTACTGGTTTAATTTGGACTGCACATAGCTTTGGAAAGAAGACCAGCAGGATCAAGAATGGATAATCTGATTACATCGAGAAAAGCCGTTCAAAAGGTAGAGTGGGCTCGACTAACTACTCACTATCATATATGAATTGTCTCTATTTATGGAAGATAGTGGTGTCGCTTGAGTAAGATATTTACATCCTCATGACAAGTTGTCATGATACAAGATGTGTTACTACTAGCGTGTTCATAACTTTTACAAGAACGATTGTTAGACATAATGAAGGGTGTGTGGTGGAATTGATGACGATGGTTATACGCTCCCTGAAAAGTCAAATATAGGGGTCTGTATCATTATTTTCCAATACGTTTTTTCGATTATGAGTAGTTAGTAAACATGCTTCAATTATACTAAATATATAAGCAAAATTCCGACCAAAACACCATATACAATTGAAATGTCAATTTATATATTCAAGAGTGGAAAAGATACCCAGTTTAGCTAACACATCAAATCAAATCTGGTGTTACTTATTAGCTTTTTAACTTCTGAAAATAAAGACAAAAATAATTAGAAAAAAGATATATGATTTATTCTTACTTTTTTAAATCTGCACCTAGTGGAAACCCCACAACTCTATCCTTGGCATCTCTGTCTCCTTCATCAATCTTATTGTTATCATTGCACACTTGTTTTCAAACAATTCAATTATTTCTCTTGTAAGAGAGATCAATGTTATCCACAATTTTCAATTTTCAAATATTCAACCATTTGACATTAACACCACGTTTGTTTGATAAAGTGAGTTGAACAATATAGAATATTATTCAACAAAAATATATCAATTTCGAGTAATGTTTGGCAAACGTTTTGATAAAAGTTGGTAAAAAGTGTTGGTCTCATAAAATATGTGGCTAAAATTAATTGTAAACTTTGATCTCAACTTTTTGAAGTTTTCTGAATAAGCATATATTTTGTAAGGTGAAATAAGAAACGTTTAGCTGATTGATTGAAATATTTTTGTAACATCTTGAACATGAAACTACAAGACATGTAGATGAAACACTAATAACGACGTTATTTTTATTTGATAGTTGAGTCAATTTTTATTTCATTTTTTTAGTCACTAGTCATGCTGAATTAACAGAACCTTGGTTACTTAATGGAAATCATGATGTAGTAGGAAAATCTACTAATGCCTTTTTTTTAATCGTCTAATTAGACAAAAATACACATTGTTGAACAAATTGTGCTTTCGAAATGTACTTTTATAAAGAGAAAAATGAAAGCATGACTTGTGTAACGAGATTCGTTAATACCTAGTACTACAATAAAAATAATACATGAGAAATGGAAATCATGATGCAGCAGGAAAATCTACTAATGCCTTCTTTTTTCATTTTTTTTTTATCGTCTAATTAGACAAAAATGCGCATTGTTGAACAAATTGTGATTTCGAAATATACTTTTATAAAGAGAAAAATGAAAGCATGACTTGTGTAATGAGATTCATTAATTAGCACTACGATAAAAATAACACAGGAGACCTATATATATATATATATATTAATTATTTTTAAATGAAAATTACTTATTTAAAAGTAATTCTTATCCTTTGATTATTGTCAAATGATAATTGCTGTATTGGTTAGTTTTAAGTCTTCTCAATCCTCAAAGTTAGATTAAGAAGTGAGACTTTCCCTTAAATTTATTAATTGATCACCAGCTCTTTTCACAATCGATGTGGAATAATCTCAACACAATGTAGGCTCTATTGTAGTCTACATCCATTTACATGGCATTTTTGTCTTAGTTTTTTGTATAATTATGAGCCACCCATATATAATGCCTTGTAAAATTGACTTCCAATCTAGTTGAACTCGATCACTAATTTTCTTATATACCAATAGTGTATTTTATATTTTTTTTACTAGTATTTAATTTGCGTTTGGAGGGCCTAGTCTACAAGGACCTATGGCTTGTAGTGAGTGGTGGAGCCAGATTTTGCTAATAATTATTTTGTCAACTACATTTATAGACACACTCTGTACAAATATCATAACACCAAATGGTTTCATATGACTCGAGAGATCCATTAAACTAATAAAACTTTGAATTAGTCTTTTGTTCCCTGTTCTGTTAGGGTACATCCCGCGATTTACCTCCCTCACAAAGCTATAAGGGCGAGACAATGGGGTCTTCAAAGTTGGAGTTCAACCTTTAAACTTTGAATTAGTCTTGTTTGCCAGGGCTATGCAATAGGTGGGGTGTGGGGGTCACCTTGACAACGTAGCGGCGCTCATTTCTGATTTTAATTTTTAATTTTTATTCCTTTTTCTTCTTTGAAAATTGTTCACGACTTTCTTTCTAAAAGACCCAAATGTCAATTATCAATTAATTTTTCGTTCCTCCCCAATTTCTAAGGTTTGACAATCCCATCGAAACTAACATCATCACCGCTTAATATGTCGATAATTGAAGCGAACCCAAATAATTAGCTAACAAAACTACGGGGTGTTTGAGCCACAATATTTTGGTAATAATGCATTCTCGAATAGTGTATTGATGGAAAATGTGTGGTTAAAAAATAAGAAAAAGTTTTTTATCTGCGTGTAATATTGTTTTATTGAAGAATGTGTGATTGAAATGATGTCAAATCACTGTTTAAAAATATATTTTTTTAAAATAATGTGGCTCAAACAGGCTCTACATCTCTTTTAATCTTTTTTTCAAATCTTATCCCGTTGTTGATATTATGTTATTTCAAGGGAAAATTTTACAAATTACTTTAACCTCACTGTGAAAAATGACTAATTCTGCAACTAATTACAATCAACATACACTACGTTTGAGCTCTATTTTTTTTTTTTTTAAGTAAAAATGAGTTCTGTATAGTGATTTTTTGAAAACATGTTATTAAGAAGTAGAAAAAAAATGAGTTGGCTAAGTTTTTTATTATAAAAATTCATTTAATTATATATTTTTTTTCTTTTACAAATTTATTTTAAAATTTTACTGACACGATTCTTTAACATAGTGAAATAAGAGAGTACCAATCATTTCAATCACCTAATTACCGACAAAAAGAGATTGAGGCTAACTCCCACGTTTAACCTCGACGTGAGAGCAAATACACAGAGAAGAAAATATTAGTGAGGAAAAGAAAGTATAAAAGTAAAAATTTGGTAAAAAGGTGGAGAGTATAATCATCATTCGATTCTTGATTAGGTTCGAATTATGCTATAACCGTCTATCTTGGAACATGTCATATTGCATATCAACTATTAGTCTCTCACTCCTTGGTATGGTCGCATGACTATTCTTGAGTAGACTACCATCAGCTAGATAGACTTTAATCAAGTAGTTCGTCCATCATCAACTAGTGACACTCGTTGAGTTTGTTGTCTTTCAAATGCTTGTTTGTTTTGACTGTCTAGCATCAACTAGTTCGCCTAGCATTAACTAGTTCGCCTATCACACCCTCGTTGAGGTTTTTTTTCCCCATATTTGTTAGATATGTTATATTTTTAAGTAAAAAAATATTAGTCCTCGAAAAGTAACCTTCTATCTTACTGGATTTAATATTGAAAAATAAAATTTATTTATCGGAAAACTTGCGTACTTACTAAAGTTCAGCCAAACGTGGACAAGCACAACTTTTCTCTTGAAAATGGGTCGATTTGCACGTGGAGGATCGAGGTTTAAAGTCAAATCAGAGATGTAAATCAACAAAATGTTCGAAGATGCACACAGATGTGTGGCCTGCCCATTGTTTTGACGAGTCTCCAGAAATTTAGCCCCTCGTTTGGCCTATTTTGTGATAATGAAAATGGGTAAAATGGTATTATTTTAAAAAATAAGTGATTGAAAAATAAAGAAAAGTTTTCGATTTATGTGTAATATTATTTAAAAATAGAAGAGACAAAATGGAATGTAATAGAATTGAAATTAATGGGGGTCAAACGGTAGTACCCACCAAAAAAACTTGGAGGTCATCCAAGTTCCACAAAAATTTCATTTTAATCATTTTAAGTTTTTCTTACAATAATTGTCACTCAAGTTTCAAAATAATTTGATAAAATTTAGTTACAATATTAGCCCTTGTTTTGGCTCCATTTTAATGAGATTATGGGAAAAATCTATTTTGAAATAGTGAGTCTTTTTGAAAAATGTGTAGTTAAAAAGAAGAAAAAATTTTAATTTACGTGTAATGTTATTTTATTGAAAATGTGTAGTTAAAAAAATGAAAAAATGCATTAAATTAAAACGGAACCCAAACAAGGACTTGGTCACTCATTGAAGCCTTGAAAATCATTAATAATCATTCCATGTAAATGTGACTGGTCATTTAAGTTATACTTGGTGCTTATTTGATGAAGCCCTTGTTAGTACAAATTAAAATTTAGATTTTGATCAAAGTCAAAGTTAACAATTAATTTTAACCACACATTTTATAGGACTTATAACTTTTTAACCACTTTTATCAAAATATATTAAAATCCAATTTTAATCCCCACCAAATAAGGGCAAAATTTAATAAAATTTTTTGTCAACTTTTCGATTAACTAGTCAAAATTGAACATACAATGCACGTTATTTTAAAATACTTTATAGGTGCTGTAAAATAATATTTAATATCGCTGTCGAAGTAGCTCTTGAAACAGCCCACCTCGGATACTAAAGAAAGGAGTGGCGTCACAGGCAACTTCACTCCGTGCATCCTTTGGACTCGACAAAGCAAAATGCTTTGTGAAAGGCCAGACGGGTTGTATTGGGGTGTAGACAATGATAGGGAATTCTAAATCTGCAGCAGGTAATAAAAATTCTTGGTCGATTTGAGGAGCTGCTTGATTGAACGAACATTGTAAGAACCTTTCTAACTAACACCCCTGTCATAATGCCACCCACGTCTTACTCAACAAGCCCCTTTTCTTTTTTAGGTTGGGTGCTTGTTTCCACTCATTGAAGATTCTATCTTGTTGGGAAGATTAGTTGAGTCTCAAAACAACTAAATAAAATAAAATTTGGAATAGAAATTTAAGAAAAAAATTGTACTCTCAAAATTCAATTTTTATAATTTAATTTTTTTGATAATTAATAATAAAAAATTCATTCATGATAAATATTTTGTAGTATTTATTACATATTGAAACACTAAAAGTAATGTATTATCGAAATAATTAAATTGTAGTAGGTTAAAATCATCCACAAAATTATTCTCACTTGATGTGTTAAGTTATGGTTAACCTTAGACAGTCTTATGAAATATGGCCAGAATTTCTGTTTCTAGAAGATTTTTTAATTTTTATTTTTTGATATCCAAAGGAAAGGTTTTTGTGGTTATTAAGAACACTTAATTTAAATCATTTCCCAAGTGGTGGAAAATGTGACATTTGTATGGGATGTTAGGGGTTCGGTCACTCCACACGCAATCATTAAAAAGTCTTTAATTAGAGCATTGGGCTTCCTTGACTAAAATAATTTTTTTATTTATTTATTTTCAAAATTATTTAATGGGTCAAACTAGCAAGTATTTTGTGACCCTTTTTTAAAAATCGACTACTCACAAAGTCATTAAAATTCTACATAATTCTTTGATCATGGAGGAGACAACTACTTCCAGTTTGTCTATATAAACTCATGTCTTAGGAAAAATACACATCAAAGAAAATAGATTGGGGCATTGGGGCCTTGAGCTTTCTTGAATAAAATAATTTTTTTATTTATTTATTTTCAAAATTATTTAATGAGTCAAACTAGCCAGTATTTTGTGACCGTTTTTTAACAATCCACTACTCACAAAGTCATTGAAATTCTGCATAATTCTCTGATCATGGAGGAGACAGTTACTTCCAGTTTGCTTATATAAAAACATGTTTTAGTTTAGGAAAAATGCACATCAAAGAAAACAGAAAATCATTTGAAACGAAAATCTTATTTCTCATATTCTGAATTTTTTATACTCGATTTTCTACATATATTCCAGAGTTCTAAAAAATCTTTCGTGATTGCTGTACAAGTGGTTTATAATCGTTGTATCCTGTGAGTGATTGTTCACGGAGGTATCAGCAGTTATCGATGAGCAATTTCACTTTAGGACTCGTGCTATCATAAGACTTGATCGGAGAATAAGTTTTATTTCTGCATTTTACTGTTCTGCACGTTACTGCAACTGATTATTTTTCCAACAATTTAAAGTGAAATTCATTTATAATTAGTTGTCATTACTGCTGTAGATATATCTATTCTTAAGTATTCTGAAAAACTGAATTGTTTGATGAAAAAAATTTTAAGAGATGACAAATGAAACTGCGATTTTATTTGACAACTCTTAAAGTCGTTGATACTATTGAATCTGATAAACCCGTTTTTGCAATTGCTGATAAGCCTACTGATAAGGAAATAAATGATTTAGCTAATTAGGAACATAAGTACTATATGTGTAGGAATTGTATTCTGAATTGTTTGACGTTAGATTTATATAATGTTTATTGGTCGTGTAAATCTGGAAAAGAATTATGGAATTCCTTAGAAAATAAATATGCTACAGAAAATACTGGAACCAAGAAATTTGTTGTGAGAAAGTTTCTAGATCTTAAAATGGGTGACATTAGAACTGTGGCCAATCAAGTTGAAGAATTACAGATTATAATTCACGAAATTATTGCAGAAGGATATAAAATCTATGAGAGTTTTTAAGTGTCTGTTATAATTAAAAAATTGCCACCTTCTTGAAAAGAGTATAAAAACGGTTTGAAGTTTAAGAGAAAATAAATGTCCTTAGAGGATCTGATTATCAGGATTAGAATTAAGGAGGACGAGAGAATGGCAGAACGTAGGGAAAGGCCAAATTTTGATACCAAAGCTAATCTTATTGAAGGAAATTCTAGCAGTAAGAGACCATTTGGAAATTTTATCAGGGGTCAAAATTTTAAAGACAAAAACAAGAGAAAGCAATTTGTAGGAAAGAACAATCGGTCTAAACTCCAATTTAAAAATAAAATTTTTAGTGACTGTTTTGTTTGTAATAAACCAGATCACTTTACAAAGGTTGCAGAAACAGGAAAAAAAAAAGCTATCAAGAATCAAGCACATGTGGTAGAGGATGAGAATTTTTCTGTTGTGGTAACAGGAGTGAATCTAGTGAGCAACATGACAGACTGGTGAGTAGATTCTGGAGCTACCAAACACATTTGTTGCACGAGAGGTGCATTTTCTTTATTCACTCCTTTTAATGATAGAAAATGTCTATTCATGGAGAATGCTTCCTCCTCTAAAATCGAGGGGAAAAGAACTGTGACACTTAGATTTATTTTCGAAAATATCCTTAATTTGGAGGATGTCCTTTATGTACCTGATATTGGAAAAAAATCTAGTATTTGGATCTATCTTAGTCAAAAAGGAATTTAAGAATGTATTTGAGAGTAGTCAAGTTGTGTTGTCTAAGGGTGTTTCCTTTGTTAGGAAATGGTATATGGATGAGAGTCTGTTTAAATTCAATTTTTTGTGATTAATAATAAAGCATCTAATTATTTTGTTTACTTGTTGGATTCTTATGATTTGTGGTATGCTAGACTTGGACACGTTAATAAAATTTCCATTAAAAAATTAATGAATTTGTGAAACATTCCCAAAATCGATCATTTTTCAAATTCAAAATGTGAAACATGTGTTGAATCTAAATATGCTAGAAAACTATTTCCTCATTTTGATAGAACTACTTCGACTTTAAGTTTGATACTTTCCTATTTATGTGATTTAAAATGATACGTTACTCATGGTGGAAATAAATATTTCCTAACTTTCATTGATAATTATTCTCGATATTGTTATATTTATCTACTTAAGAGCAAGGATGGAAGTTATTCAAAATTTATTTCATATAAAACTGAAATAGAAAATCAGCTAGACAAAACTATTAAAGTTTTAAGATCTGATAAAGGAGGAAAATATACTGGATATTTTGATAAATCCTGTGTTGAGAATGACATTATTCATGAGACCACTCCACCTTATTCTCCCCAATCTAATGATGTAGTTGAAAGGAAAAATAGGACTCTTAAGAATATGGTCATATCAATGCTAAATTCTTCTAGATTACCTTTTAACATGTGGGGGGGAAGCCATTCTTATTGCATGTTATATTTTTAACATAATTCCTAGTAAGAAAAATAATAAGTCCCCATACAAAATGTGGAAGGGTAGAACACCTACATATAAATATCTTAAAATGTGAGGGTGTTTAGTTAAAGCTTCTTTTCGAGCATCTAAGAGAACTAAACTTAGTTCGAAAACTGTCGATTGTGTTTTTACAGGCTATGCTTTTCACAGTAATGCTACAGATTTTTAGTCATTAACTCTAAAAATAATTTGATTGAAAAGAACACAATTTTGGAAACAATACATGCTGGATTTTTTGAAAATAGATTTCCGTTTAAAGAAAAGTCTGAAGAACCAAGTAATTCTTTTAGTATTCCTCATAGTGTTAGAGAGGAGCCGACTGAAATAGAAGAAGCTGAAATTAGGAGAAGCAAAAGACCTAAAACCACTATTTTTTTTTGGTCCTGACTTTCTAACCTACTTAGTAGAGGATGATCCTAGTACTTTTGATGAAGCCATGTTTCCACCAGATTTTATATTTTGGAAGGAAGCTGTATATAGTAAATATGATTTAATTATATCTAATAATACTTGGGAGTTAGTGGACTTACATCAAGGATGTAAGACAATTGAGTGTTGATGGTTGTTTAAGAAAAAAACTTAAACCTAATGATTCGATTGATAAGTTTAAAGCAAGACTTGTAATCAAAGGCTATAAACAAAAGGAAGGAGCTGACTTCTTTGATACTTATTCACCCATTACCAGGATTACCTCTATTAGGATGTTAATTGCAATTGCTTCACTGTATGATCTTATTATACATCAAATAGATATCAAAAATGCATTTTTGAATGGAGACTTAGAAGAGGAGATTTATATAGACCAGTCTGAGGGATTTGTTGTAGAAGCTCTTGAGGATAAAGTACGTAGACTTAAAAAATCCCTTTTATGGCCTTAAATAAGCTCCTAAGCAATGACACGAAAAATTTGATATCGTTTTGACATCAAGTGGTTATGTAATTAATGAAGCAAATAAATGCATATATAGAAAATTTGAAAATAATTGTGGTGTGATAATTTGCTTATATGTTGATGATATGATGATTATGGGAACTAGTTTAGATGTCGTTAATAAAATTAAACAGTTTTTGAACAAGTATTGGGTGTTGCTGATGTTATTCTAGGAATCAAAATAGTAAAACATTTTGAAGGAATTATTTTGACTCAATAACATTATGTAGAAAATGTGCTTAAGAAGTTTAACCAATACAACTCTATTCCTGCTAAAGTACCTTATGATGCAAGCCGTCGTTTGAGAAAATATTTTGGTCCTAGTGTTTCCACTTTAGAATATGCTATAGTAATCGGTAGTCTCATGTATCTCATGAACTGTACAAGACCTTATATAGTGTATGTTATCGGTAGACTTAGACTTAGCAAGTATACTAGTAATCCTAACAATGAACATTGGGATGCTCTCATTCGAGTCTTGAAGTATTTGAGATACACTCTAGACTAGGGAATACATTATACCAAATTCACTGTTGTACTTGAGGGTTATTGTGATGCTAATTGGATTTTCGATACCAATGAAAGTAAATCTACAAGTTGATATGTATTTACATTAGCAGGCGGTGCTGTATCTTGGAAATCCACTAAGCAAACCTGCATTGCTAAATCTACTATGAAATTTGAGTTCATAGCTTTAGATAAGGCAGGTGAAGAGGCTGAATGGTTAAGGAATTTTCTTATGGATGTTCCTATGTGGTCTAAACCATTTCCAACTATTTCTGTCCATTGTGACATTCAAGCAGCTAGTTCAAGAGCCCAAAATTTGTCCTACAATGGAAAGTTTAGACATGTTCGTAAGAGGCACAATACTGTGTGTCAGCTGCTTAAGGATGAAGTTATAGCTATTGACTATGTGAAGTCAGGTGATAATATCGTTGACCGCTAGTTCAAAAAACATCGAGAGGGATGGGGCAAAAGCCTATTACATGTTAGATCATATATAACGGAAACCCAACCTTGCGATTGAAGATCCTATGGTCAAGGTTCAATGGGACAACAAAGTTATTGAAATTCTCTGTGGGGGTACTACATTGAATTTATTTCAAACCCATTCCTATGATGCGTAGTACCAACTGTATTGATTAGAAGATGAGCTAATGCTCTTAATACTTACTATAGTTGATATTCAGTAGGATGTTTAGTTACAGTGCACCCTTGATAGAAGCACCTTTTTAATTATGGAAGTGGGCCGCTTCCTATGAGAATTGAAGCTAATTCTTTAGAGCACTCAAAGAAATTGGAAAAGTTCACGGCCGAAATTAACACAACCACGAGAACTCATGATTGTTTTAGAAGTCATGTGTGTGTTCTATTGTCTCGATTTCCAACTATAATTGTAGAGTTTAAGATATAGTTCACTGTACAGTTAGCAAGTTCGAAAGAATATACAAAGTCAAGGTTCAAGTCAATAGACACCTAAGCCTGCATGATTTCTACCGTACTCCAGAGTAATACTTTCATATATCTTATTTCTTTCACGTGGGGGATTGTTATATATTTATACTATAAATGTAAAATGGAAAGAAATAATCAGTTTAAATGAAGTGCCCAAGTGGTGGGAAATGTGACATTTGTGTGGGACGTCGGGGGTTTAGGTCACTCCCCACGCAATTATTAAAAAGACTTTGATTGAGGTTTTGGGCTTCCTTGACTAAAATAAAATTTATTTATTTATTTATTTTCGAAATTATTTAATTGGTCAAACTAGCCAGTATTTTATGACCATTTTTTAACAACCCGCTACTCACAAAGTCATTAAAATTCTGCATAATTCTCTAATCATGGAGGAGACAGTTACTTCCAGTTTGCCTATATAAACTCATGTCTTGGTTTGGAAAAAATACATATAAAATAAAACAGAAAATCATCTTAAACGAAAATCATATTTCTCATATTCTGAATTTTTTACACTCGATTTTTTACATATATTTTGGAGTACATTTGAGAGTTCTAAAAAATCATTCGTGATTACTGCACAAATGGTTTATGATCGTTATATTTCGGGAGTGATTATCCACGGAGGTATCAGCAATTATCGACGAACAATTTCACTTTAGGATATCGTGCTGTCACGAGACTCCATCGGACGATAAGTCTTATTTCTGTATTTTATTGTTCTGCACGATACTGCAACTAATTATTTTTTCAAAAAAAATTTCTTTTATAATTAGCAACACATTAATATAGAAGAAGTGGGGCGTCTAGTTAAATCAAAACAGACCCCCCAACATTAAATTTGAGTGTGTGTTTGACCAACACAAATAGAAGAAAAGCCTCCACTTCATATTACACTTGCTTTATATGAAAAAGAGAATAGCATTTAGAGTTTGATTTTTAACATTTCATCCCCTTTTTAAAGTAGTGGCTAATGGGCTTAAATACGTACTGATTTGTCACAACTTTTGGTCACGTGGTATGGGGCCAATGGCAGGTTGTTGAAAGTTATGTTACAGTCGACTTAATTAGGCGTCGAATTACTTTTAAGCAACTTTTCTTTTCTTTTCTTTCTTTCTTTCTTTCTTTTTTTTTTAATTTAATATATTTGACTTCAATACAATTTTGAGTGCATTTGTTCTTAAAAAGTAAAAAGTTATCAGTCCTGTTTAAACCATATTCTTTAAAAACTCATTTTTCAATTATAGATTTACTCAATAAAAGAATTTTACACGTAAATCTTAAAAATTTTCTTACTTTTTAACTATACATTTTCCAAAAAATTACTACTACAACATACATTCCTCCAATAAATGGAGCTGAAACAAACCCTTAGATCCGAAAGCGCGCAAGTTACTTGAAAAAAATGAAAAATATAAAATTAATTACTTCAATATAAGTAAATACTTATTTACTTGTTAGGCTTAGCTAGACATGCTTAAGGAGGGACCAGAATAGACTTTTCCAAGTAGATGGACGATCGATGTTTAAAGTCAAATGAGAGTGAATAAATGAAGATTTCCTTGGTGGTTGCACACAGTGTGGTACAACTCTGTCTGCCCATTGTTTTTGATGAATTTTGTACACTCAAAAACCACCATTATCATCATGCATTGCTTCACTGTCTTTGTCCGCCAAATTTGATTCACAGAATCAAATCACTAGATTTTTGTGTTTTGGTAATTAGCTTATCTATTAATCTGTTTATATATGGATTATAAATTATTTATGGTGTGAAAATTCGATTAGAGATCGTGGACAGTATAGTAGACAAGTAATAAAAGTGGACGTTAATTCGAGTATCGATCCCATGAAAACTAAGTATTTAATCTAGTTTTCAATTAACCTAACTTTAATTGAAGATTGATTCGTATAGTAGACAAGTAATAGAAGTGGACGTGAATTCGAGCATCGATCCCACGAAAACTAAGTGTTTAATCTAGTTTTCAATTAATCTAACTTTAATCGAAGATTGATTCGTATAAAAATCTAAACCTACTAAACTAAACTAATGAATAACCTAACTAAGTGGTTGGAAAGTGTTTATGAATACTCTATTCTAATGAACAAAGTATTGAGACCTCGAATTCCCTTGCATTCATCCATTATAATATCGCTCGCATAGTATTTGACTGCCATTAATTTATTTTATGGTTTGTTTCAGGATCATTTTTAACTGCACATTCACATAATAAAATATTATATAAATATACCAAAAAAATATTCATACTTTTTAACCACACATTCTTCTAAAAATTAATGTTCAAAACTCTTTTTTCTTACAA
>NC_036249.1:8059560-8060825 GCF_002742605.1 Olea europaea var. sylvestris | reverse complement strand
ATGAGTACATAGTTGGTGCTTTTTCTGACTTTAAATGTATAGTTGGGTACAAGATGAGTACATAGCATATTTATGGCTTGTTTTGTTGGGGTTGCTTCTGCCATCACAATGAAATAGTATAAATTTTGAAATTGTGAAATAGTATAAATTGTGAAATTGCATTGTGAATTTGCGATTTGGAAGGTGAATTGATATTGTGAAATTGGATTGATAATGTGAAATTGTGAATTGGATTGTGAAATGTGAATTGCACTTGCGAATTGAAATTTTGAAATTTTGAAATTTATGATCCTTTTATTATTATGAATTATTCTCACTCACTTCAAGTAATAACTGGATATCAAATGTTTAAATCCAGATATCAAATGAATAGATACTTTCAACGAAAAAGGAACATAGATAGTGTTGATGAGGGGGCATCGAATAATGTGGATGTTGATAAGGGGTTATCGAATGATGTGGAGTTTGATGTCACAAAACTTCCAATTGATCCTGGTTTAAGGATACTCATTTTGGATTACAATGCTAACATCCGAGATGAAGTTCGAAGAGCATATATGTTAATGGGTCCTTGTCAGCCCCAAGATCATAACTTTCCAAAACGACAATTTGGAGTAACAATTAGACGATTCAATCCTTCGTGGTTTAAAGAGTTCGGTAGTTGGTTGGAGTACAGTGTAGAGAAGGATGCTGCTTATTGTTTGTATTGTTATCTTTTCAGAACAAGTTCTGGAAAGCAAGGTGGAGGTGAGTCTTTTGTTGGCGAAGGTTTTATATATTGGAAAGATAAAAAAATGCTTCATACTCATGTTGGGCTTCATGATAGTGCACATAATCAAGCTTGCATTAAATGTGAAGTGTTGACGAATCAAGAGCAACACATTCAATCAGTTTTCTACAAACAGTCAGAACAAGCAAGAAATGCATATGTTACACGCCTTAATGCATCCATTGATTGTGTTCGAGTTCTTTTGCGACAAAGGCACTCATTTCGAGGTCATGATGAATCCGAGGATTCTCTCAATCCAGGTAACTTCTTAGTGCAATATCAATTTTTGGCTGCCCATAATGAAGTTATCAATGCCGTCACATTGGGAAATGCTCCTCACAATTGCAAATTGACATCACCTGATGTTCAAAAGGATATAGTAAATGCTTGTGCTATTGAAACGATCAATGTTATTATCAAAGATGTTGGTGACTCGCTATATTCTATTCTAGTTGATGAATCTTGTGATATGTCAATGAAGGAGCAAATGTCTATT
>NC_036249.1:8054820-8059466 GCF_002742605.1 Olea europaea var. sylvestris | reverse complement strand
TTACAAGTACCACGGCTCTATCACTTAAGGCTGCAATTGATAAGGTATTTTCTAGATATAACTTGAGTATGTCTAGATTGAGAGGACAAGGTTATGATGGAGCAAGTAATATGCAAGGTAAGTTTAATGGTCTGAAAACACTCATTTTGAATGAGAGTCCATGTGCCTTTTACATTCAATGTTTTGCTCATCAACTCCAACTTGCGCTTGTGACTATTGCAAAGAAGAACATCCATATTACTAACTTCTTTGGTGTGGTTGGGAACGTAATAAATACTGTTGGAGCATCTTCCAAACGATGTGATCTTCTTCGAGAAAAACAATTAGACTTTATTGTTGAGGCATTGGAAAAATGTGAGATTTTAAGTGGACAGGGACTTAATCAAGAAACGACCCTTCAGCGCTCTGGTGATACACGATGGAGTTCACATTATAATTCTTTGGTCAGCTTGCTTGCCATGTTCTCTTCTGTTGTAGATGTACTCGCAATAATTATTGAAGATGAGTCTTGTTCTTGTGATCAAAGATCTGATGCAACAAATTTATTGGAGTTGATACAAAGATTTGATTTTGTATTTAATCTACAGTTGATGAGAAGTGTGTTGGGGATTTCAAATGAACTGTCAAAGGCATTGCAAAGAAAAGATCAAGATATTGTGAATGCAATGCAATTGGTAAGATTGTGCAAACGACGACTCCAAATAATGAGAGACGAAGGGTGGGACTCCTTTTTGGAAGAAGTATGCTCTTTTTGTCAAAAACATTATATTCATGTACCCAACATGGATGATATGTTTGTACGCCTTGCAATTCGTGGTCGCCCTCAACGTAATTCTCCAGAAATTACAAATTTACATCATTATCGAGTAGATTTGTTCTACTCTGTCATCGACTTACAACTTCAAGAATTGAATGATCGTTTCTCGGAAGTAAATACAGAGTTACTCCTTTGTGTAGCTTGTTTATGCCCCCCACAAGATTCATTTTCTTCTTTTGACAAGAAAAATTTGATTAGACTTGCTGAGATTTATCCATTAGATTTCTCTGCAGTAGATTGTATTGTACTTAGCGATTAACTTGAGACTTATATTTTTGACATGCGCTCTAACAAAGAGTTTGAAGGGTTGAATGACCTTGGTGATCTTGCGAAGAAGTTAGTTTTGACAAAGAAAGATAATGTATATCCATTGATTTACAGACTTTTGACTTTAGCATTGATTTTACCGGTTGCTACCGTTACTGTGGAGAGAGTTTTTTTTGCAATGAGCATCGTAAAGAATAGATTGCGCAATCGGATGGGTGATCAGTGGATGAATGATAGCACTATTGTTTATGTAGAGAGAGATATATTTTTGAAGCTCGATAATGAAGTTATTGCACGACGATATCAAAATATGAAAACTCACAAGGAACAAATTTAATATATAAATTATGTCGTTTTTGGTGTTGTTGTAATATTGTTTTATTTTTTTATCATCATTAAATCTATAACCAAAACCTCGGAGTTCGGCGTCGAAAAATGATGCCCGCACTGGACGTAAATCCTGGCTCCGCCCCTGATCACGAGCAGCTTAACTAATGAAAGTAAAATATGTGACATGCTTGTACAAATAATTCAGCCTACAAGTCTCTCTTATCGTCTCTAATAATAAGATAATCATAATACAATCATTCTTTTGCCATCAGTTCCCCTCATTCTTTATTACCATCGTCTACTTGCAGCTGCGCAGAGACTTAGCCTTGAGGTATAAGGCGTGACACCACTCAAGGCTTTGAGGTGTTTATTGAAAGCCTCGGGACTCAAGGGGTAAGCCTCAAATACCTTCTTAAAACAATGAATGAAGCTGTAGCTGAATAAGTGAAAATAAACAATCCAACAAATGGCAAGAAACAACAGAAATCAAGACCCAAAACAGACACCCAGAATGCTTTTTATTAGTCTTCTAGCCAACATGAAAGCAAATCCATTCTAAATACTACTCAGCAATCCATCTGCACAACTTTACTCGGAAGTTGGACAATAATATAATTTAAATCACAGTCCGAATTCCGGGTACAACTTGCAGAACTGTACTAATGTCATTCGTTGGATTGATTTTCTACATACTCTTTACATCAGGCAGTGCTACCAAGCTTTCGATGATATTTAGATTATGCTAATTAGTATATCTCTACCTTTCTTCTTTTATCACATTCACCAGGAATTTTTTATTTTTTGTAAATATCTAAAATTTATCCGGGTTATTCTGGATCTGTTAAAAAATGTTGTTCATCATTCCCTTATCTAGTGCGCTCAACTACCTTCCTGTCTGCTGAAAAGAGAACCAAACAAATGGGAATGAAAAAGGAAAAGAGGAAGGATAGAAAATATCAATATGCAACGGTGTAACGAAATGGAAGGCTTCACTATTTTTACTTTCCCCCCTTCAGACAGAGGCAAGCCTTCTGTTGCAGAGATCGATTTTTAATGCCAATTTTTTCCCCTTTTGACAAGTGATTGGTAAAAACCCTCTCTCTGGCAACCAAGTTTATATCTTATCCAAACTCATGCAGCTTTATCCTAATTCCTAATTGTATGTCTCCTTCTGCCAATTCTGAGGACACAATTCCCCGGCAAAACATTCCCTTAATACTCTCTATCCATTCAAAAAGGTTTGGAGCTGGTCATTCTCACTATTTAGGCCATATATTCAGTACCCAAGAAGACTGCAACGTTAAATCATGAGTTTCCTAGTTATTTTCAACTATTGAGATAACTTATTAGAGATGAGTCTATAGGACAGACATCTATTTATATAGTTCCTTTTCTACATCGGAGTTACCCACCAAATTACAAAATATAATTCCAATATCATTTCATAAGCACAACTCTTCTAGATCTTAATTAACATTTCTTGTTAAATCATATATAAATACAGTTATAGGGAATAGAATTGCTTGATGCCAGATATTGCCTGCTGCATACATCATAACTGGCTCCTCAAACTTCAATTTCTTTTGCATCTAATAAACTAGTTAAGGTGTAATGCTTTTCACCTTCTTAATCTAAACCTGAACAATATCGATATCAACAACTATATGCACCTGCAAATAAACCCCTGTTTATCCCCACAGGGTAGCTCACATTTGGAAGTTGTGAATACCAGAGAAGACGTGCTTATCAAATAGACAGGGGGCAAAGGGGATTCATAACATTTGCAGGTGTTAAGGTTTCAAAAGCATCCGTTTCTATTCCATATTTTCGTACAAGTAATGAACAACTAGCTATAGACTTTCAATATCATTCTCCCTGATTGTCTCTCACTAGCTTGATATTTGCTATTTACTATTCTGAATGACCAGCACAATAGACACAGCTGAATCATAATGAGTACCTCATAAGGAGAAAAAATGACATGTTAGCGAAACAAGATAAGTTCCAATCCCTAAGAAACGAATACAATCTTAAATCGTGAATGGTCAAGTCATTCATGAAATTACTCATTTAACTTATATATGGTCTTGAATTTGATATTGTATATAATCTCATCTAATCTGATCAACTCAAACAAACAGATCTCAGTACTCCTTCTCGCATTAAAACAATATTTATTGTCTATTGATTTTCAACATAGAAATGTATAAATGTAACACAAATTCACCTCCTCAATCTAAGAGGCCTCAACAGAGGAAGCCTTAGAGCTTCGGAAATCCCTCTTCAAGTCCGACACCCTCTTCATACATGAAGCTTTGGTCTTCCCCGGTACAGCAGCAGCAATCTTCTCCCATCTCATTGCCACATCCTTCGGAAACGCTTTCAAAGCATTAAGCAATGCTAAATCATCTCCATCAGTCCACTCACTTTCTCCTCTCCCTCCCTCGTTATTGTTTGTTGCTCCAATTCCAACACTTTGCTCATCAGAACCTCGCTTATCCATTGGCTTCCGATCCATCAAAAACTTCTTGTAAGAATCCTCATCGCTCACTTTCCTCTCAGCCATTTCTTTAGACTTCTTTATCACACTATCCACTTTATGTTTCCCCTTCAAACCCTCAGCTATCGCCTCCCATCGCCCCGGCTTCCCCACCGGATGCTTCACCATTAACTTCTTCAGCAACTCCTCATCCGCCACACTCCACTTCCCTTCCTCGATTTTCTCAAAATTCGTAGTAGACCCACTATCAATCCCCTCATTTTTCTCCAAATTCAAAGAAGAATCAGCAACAATTATGGATTTCCCCAAAGACCCATCAAGTTTTACAGCATCTTCTGGCGATCTCTTTTGTGATTTCGTCGATTTCCTATTGATTTTCTCAACAGTTTCGTCGGGAATTTCAGGCAAATCTTTAAGAACGGGACCAAGGCCAACGCGGATATTGCCCGCAGTGAGGGAGGAAGGGGCAAAGGGGCCCAGAAGAAGGGAAACAGAAACCCACAGAAGGATGGATTTGACGGGTTCAAAATTGAAGCAAAGGAATGCAAGACTGAAAATGGAAATGGAAAGAAATAGGGAGATGAGAAGGGTAGTCCTGCGAATAGAAGGATGATTTGTGTCAGGATCGGTGGCGTTGGAGGATTCGGGTAATGGTTTAGATTGGAATTGGAATCTGGGTCTACTGTCATATTCATCGAGGAACTCCATGGTCAAAACTCGAGACTCACGGAC
>NC_036249.1:8044109-8047529 GCF_002742605.1 Olea europaea var. sylvestris | reverse complement strand
TGATAATAATTATTTATTTTTATGATTTCCATAATAAAGTAATTTCAGATTACTATGAAATCTATTTCACTCTGGATTACTTTTAATATATATATATATTTTTAATTATTTTCTCTTTTAATTCTAAAGTTAGATTTTTAATTATTCTAAAAATTTCTAATAACTCTTTTATATCTTTACTATACGTTCCAACTATATTATCTTCTTCTATATAGCCTTCTATGTCAGAACTATATTTTACCTGGTACCTTAGTCTATTTTTATAAGTTTCAATAATTTCTAAAATCATAATTTTTTCAGTTTTCAATATCTTTTAGGTAATTTATTTTTTATATATTTTCTCACGATCTCTATGGCTCTGATACCAAAGGACGGGTGCTACTATGAGCGAACAAAAATCTAATAATCTAATAATCATGAATCTAAAATTTCTATATTCCAAAAACTTTTTTATTGTTACCATTAGGTGTATATAAAATCTTAAGATAAAGACTAATTTTTTGTATGCTTGTGGTAATCTATTTTTTAGTAGTCTTCTCATAAATTTTTAAGTAATTCTTCAAAGTCTAGTAATGTTTGAGAATTTATAATATCAATATCTGTTATCATATCTATGTCTGTTCTAAAAGGTATATCATATTTTGAGATATTTTTCTTTCTTTTTTCTAATTTATCTATTATATCTTGTATATCTTTTATGATTATTGATCTTACAATTCCTTTAGCAAAATTTTCTAATAAGTTTTCTTTGAAACATTTTAATATTTCTTGTGATGCATATAATTGTTCTTGATATCCTATCTTATCGATTTCTTTTCCAAAATTAATTTCTTTTTTATTTTTAACAATCTTTTTTATATTATATGGTCCTCTCTTATATTTTGGTTTTTCTATTTTATAATTATTCATTAATAATTTTCACAAATTTTTAGGAAAATTACTTGTTAGATTCTTTAGGGACTTAGATAGAAGATTTCTATTATGTAAAGGGTTGTTTTTAATATTTGTTTAAGTGTGTTTTAGGTAGTTCAAAAATGTTTATAAAAGTCAAAGGTCATTTTGGAAAATCCTCCTTTTATTTGGGTTATTTTCATGTATTTCCCGTTCAAAATAGCGATCGATCAATTTTAAATGAAAAAAAAAAAGATTAAAAAAAAGTTGAAAATCACCAAGACATAGGTACCGAAAGTACCATTTAAAAAAAGTGAGAAAATAAGAAAAAGGAGAAAGTCCAAATTCGAACTACCTGCTTACAGACGAAAAGGATGGTTTACTATTCATCTTCTACACTTGACAATGTTAGTGGTTCATTGTGTTATAAAAATGTGAATGTAGAGATTTGATTTTTTACATGAGATATAAACGAATCTTGTAATTTATGAGTTTAATACAAGTATTGAGGTTTATTTATGGATAAAATTGAAGAAAATCAAATTTGATTTTGAAATTGTCGATTTTGTGTGTGTTTTTTTACGGAACTTGTCGAAAATGATGATTTCTGACTGGATCCGCCAGTTTCAAATAAACGGACGTGAGGGTCTAGACGGCTCAAATAGCTGGGTTGGCCCAAATCGATCGATCTATTTTTTTCTTTGTTTTTTTTATTTCTATTTTTTTAATTTCATTTTAATTTTTTTCCTTGATTTATTTTCTTTTCCATCAATTATTTTTCATTTTCATTTTCGTTTTCAATTTCTTTGTTTTTTTCCTTAATTTAATATCTTTTCAATCAATTATTTTTTATTTTCATTTTTGCTTTTTCTCTTTTCAACTTCTTTTTTCCCTTTTTGTTTTTAATTTTTTTTTATTTCATTTTTCAATTTTAAATCTTATTATTTTTTTATTTCTTTTTTTTTCCTTAACTTACTATCTTTTCCATCAATTATTTTTCTTTTTCTTTTTTTTTATTTGTTTCCAATTTCCCTTTTCTTTTTAATCTTTTTTAATTTCCTTTTTTTTCCAATTTTAAATCTTACATTTTAAAAAAAAATAGTTTTTACCTTAATTTGATTTCTTTTTCATCGATTATTTTTTGACAAATTATTCAATTTTTTCCTTAATTATATTTTTCTATTTTTACTTATTAATTTTATTACATTTTAGTTTTTATTCCTTTTTATAATTGTTTTCGCTTTAATTTTTTGTATTTTATTTTTCATTTGTCATTTATTTTAATCCTTTAATTTCCTTTAATTTTGTATTTCTCTTTAACTTATTTTTTTATTCACTTGGTATTTTACTTTACTTTAAATTATTTTTTTCTATTTCAATTTTCTTTTTACTTTAATTTCATTTTTGTTTTTCTTTTTAATGTGTGATGAAATGAATTTATTTCTTGCATACAGCATCATATAATCTGATTGGTTAAATTTTAAGATATTTTGTTTTATTCCATAATCTTTTGTGTATGATTATAACGCTTATTATATTTTATAGGATGGAGTACCATTTCGACACCAGTATGAGAGATCATTTGTGGAAAGCTACTTTGTATTGTAACTTTTGCAATTATGCTATAGTTTTAGAGGAGCTCGATGAGGAGCATATAACTATACTACGTTGATCATTCTTATTGTCCTTCTATTTATTAAAGTAAATGCAATTTTCTGGTCAAAACATTGATTCGCTATTAGTTCGGGTACTTAAGCCTTAAGCTAGTGGATGGCAATAAGCTACATTTTGCCCTAGAGGACGGGAATGTGTCAAGTTTCTCGATCCTTGAATTCGCCCTCATTACGATTTTGAAGTGTAACAGTGAAGAAGCAACAAAAACTCGTATTACGATAAATAAAAGGTTGCTAGATTCATATTTTGGAAGTAAAAGGCCGATCACACCCCACAATTAGAGGCCGCATTTTAGGAAATGCGATAACATGTTGGACAAGTTGAAGTTGAGATTGGTGTTTATCTTGGAAAGTGTACTGAGGTGTCGATATCGTATGTCATCGATTGACCTTTTTTCATTGGACGTTGTTAATGATATTGATACCTTCAACAACTTTCCATGCGGTCGGAGATGTTATAAAAATATGCTACACGTCTTTAGGAGAGTGCATTTGAAACCCTAGGCGGAGAAGGCCGAGTGTAAGTATGATGCATATGGCTTTCGTTGGTTTTGAAGATAAATGTTTAACCTAATTATTGTTAAACTTTTTAATAAATGTACATACATAAAATTGTAATTGTTACAGTTATGAACATATGAGATTATCCTCGCCTTGGGTAGCAAGTCGACAATTAGAAAAGAGATAAGTTGACCTTTGATGCTTCACTTCACATGACAAGCCATTAGCCATAGACTTGATATCTATCCTCGACGATCTTCAAGTGAATACTATATGATGGTGACATTTTCCAATATCCCCGATCAACACATTATCCCGACGACTATTTTTGGTAAAGTTGTAAATCCATCTACGG
>NC_036249.1:8043052-8043196 GCF_002742605.1 Olea europaea var. sylvestris | reverse complement strand
TCCATAGCCTCATTCTCAGATTTGGCGGACAAGTTCTCTACTTTCTTCGCAAGCAGTAAACGCATTAGGAAGACAGCGGCTTCCCTCATGCAACTTAGACAAGGGCAAAATGAGACCCTATGTGACTTCATGACCAGGTTCAAC
>NC_036249.1:8001695-8040490 GCF_002742605.1 Olea europaea var. sylvestris | reverse complement strand
GATCTTCAACGAAAATTCAAGAGTTGTGAAATTACAAAAATTGCTCGAAAGGACAACGAAAAAGCCGACGCATTATCCAGGCTTGTGTTCATGTGGGTAGACAACCTTGATAGAACAGTTCACATTAAAATCATCATAGAACCCAGCATCAGTCAAATCCTCGACATCATGGACATTGACAACGAACCATCCTGGATGGACCCAATCATAGAATTCATCACAAGTGGAAATCTACCAAGCGATGCCAGGTTGGCTAGAAGCATCAGAGCTCGAGCTCCTAGGTACTGCATGATAAGTGGTGTCCTCTTTCGCAGAAGTATTACTCTTCTATACCTAAGGTGCCTTAGACCATCAGAATCATCCCAGGCCCTTGCTGAAGTTCATAAAGGTGTGTGCGGGAATCATCAAGGAGCCAGGCCCTGGCCTTTAAACTCATACGATATGGGTACTATTGGCCAACTATGAAAAAAGACGCCTCAGAATATGTTAAAAGATGTGATAGGTGCCAGAGGTTTGGTAATGTTATCCACTCACCAGCCAAAGACCTTACCAACATTAACTGTTCGGCCCCGTTTGAACAATGGGGAGTTGACATCCTCGACCCCTTTCCTGTGGCAAGAGGTCAATTAAAGTTTGTTGCTGTAGCAGTAGAGTACTTCACAAAATGGGTAGAGGCCGAACCTCTCGCCACAATATCGGAGCCCAAGCTAAGAGCCTTCACCTGGAGATCTATCATTTGCAGGTTTGGGATACCAAAGGTCCTCATCACCGACAATGGCAGGCAATTTGACAATCAACAATTTAGGGACTTTTGCTCAAACCTTGGGATTGATCACGGTCTGACATCAGTTTTGCATCCTCAGAGCAATGGTCTGATCGAGGTAACAAATCGAATCATATTACAAGACCTCCGAACAAGAATAAGTAATGCTCGGGGTTCTTGGTCCGACGAGCTGCCTTCTATACTTTGGACGTATAGAACAACTCATAGGACAACCACAGGAGAAACCCCTTCAACTCATAGGACAACCACAGGAGAAACCCCTTTTATGTTAGCCTATGGCATTGAAGCAATGGTCCCGGTGGAAATTAGACTTCCGAGCCATAGGAGGCTCGTGCCAAGAACATCGGAGCATACAATTGAACATCTTGATCTCTTGGAGGAAGTACGGGAGCAAGCTGCTATAAAGGTGGCCTCTTACCAAACTAAGACAGCAAAATATTTTAATAGCAAAGTCAAGACTCGGAGGTTCAGAGCTGGCGACTTGGTCTTGAGGAGGGCCGAAGCAGCGGGTCACCCCCCAGGGAAGCTCGGGCCCATCTGGGAAGGACCCTTTGAGGTCATACGACAGGTTCGCAAAGGAGCATATAACCTAAGAGACACTTCGGGTAGACCTCTTCCAAGGCCCTAGAATGTCGATAATCTAAAAAGATATTATAAGTAACATTCTCGACGCCATTTAGGAGATTTCCTTTTCCTGCAGTTTTAATTCTTCTGAATATTGTTTTTGGTTGTTCGGGCCTACGTGCCTTTGCATTTTATTTCTAGTTTAGCGGGCCTGCGTGCCCATGCATGTTTTCCGTTTTCTTTTGTAATGAACTACGTTCGGCTTGATCCCTTTAGGGTACGTAGGCAGCTTGGATACAATATAAATCCAAGTCCAGTCCGAGCAATTAATAAATCCAAGCTTCGGGTATAAAAGCCCGATAGTTTGTTTTGCGTCCAGGAATTGCCTAAGCCTTGTCTTCGACAAGCCAATGTAAACCTTGCCCTCAAGCAAGCCGACCTAAGCCTTGTCCTTGACAAGCCAATGTAAGCCTTGTAATCGAGCAAGCTCCCCTAAGCCTTGTCCTCGACAAGCCAATGTAAGCCTTGCCATCGAGCAAGCCCCCCTAAGCCTTGTCCTCGACAAGCCCATGTAAGCCTTGCAATCGAGCAAGCCCCCCTAACAACCTCGACAAGCCAATGTAAGCCTTGCCAACGAGCAAGCCCCCCTAAGCCTTGTCCTCGACAAGTCAATGTAAGCCTTGCCCTCGAGCAAGCCGCCCTAAACCTTGTCTTTGACAAGCCAATAAAAGCCTTGCCCCGAGCAAGCACCAAAACCTGGGAGCCCCGAGCGACTAAACATCCCGAGGATATACATCATTAATTTTTGTCTAGGTTCCAAAATGAAAGCTCGGGATGTACTTCTGTACAGAGGTCGGTCACAATTCTTTGTACACCTCGGGGACTACCATCCCTTGAAATTAGTCCTCGAGTGTTAAGTGTCTAGAAAACTACATCCTACATTCACCACTGTCCTCGGCATTATAACTTGTTTAAAATTGAATTATTTCTTCTCAATCGTCAGATGATTAATTAGTCGTCGAAATAATTAGTCTTCTTTAGTCCTCAAGGTAACTTGTCTTTATGCTCGAGTTCAACACTTGATGTTCCAAAATAATTTTACTATTTAGTCCTCGAGGTAACTTGTCTACATGCTCGAGTTCAACACTTGACGTTCCAAAATGATTTTACAATTTGAGTCCTCGAGATAAATTTTGTGTACGTTATAATGTTCAGAAATAATTTCACAAATTAAATCCTCGAGATGTTTTAACTACTCTAGGCGTCGAGTTATTTAACCATTTTACATCGAGCTATTTGAGTTTGTCATGATCGAGACATCAGTACACAGCAAGAAGAAAAATACTTGATCGAGCAAAATACATGTTCAAATTACAAAAAGAAAGGGGCGTCATCATAAGAAAAAACATTAACTAATCTAAGTCCTCGGCCCTTTCTCCCGAGGTTGTGCTCCCCTGCTCCTCCACTGCGTCCTCGCCGTCAACGTCGACCTCATGGTCTTCGATGGTTTCCTCGGACTCTGAAAGCTCAAGGACATCAGCAACCTCAGGGATGCTCTTTAAATCCTCGGGTTTAGCATCGGGCTTCGATCTCAAAAATGCCCGAGCCTCCTTAGAGGCATGGAAGTACGAGCCCATGGGAGTACTCTCCCTTAAGACTGTTGAACTCCTTGGACATTTTGAAGTCCTCGATCACAACCCCTCGAGCTTCAGCCAGGCGAGTCTCAAAATCAATCTTCAAACGCTCGATCTCAAGCTTTAAACCTTCGGCCTCGCCCTTGGCAGCTCCAGCCTCTTCTCGAGCTTTCTGGACGTCGTTCTTCGAGTCCTCGAGCTCCTTCTGAAGAAAGAAGCGCTCAGCCTCCAAGTCGGCTATCCTCTTCTCACGTGCTCGAGAAATGTCCTCGAGTTTAGTGGTTTTTTGGGCCTCATCTTTCCCCTTCAGAGAAAGGCCTCGGGCAATGCTTAGAGCCTACATCATATAAACCCGAGCTTAAGCAATCACATTGTTTAATCCTTATATTTACACCAAGTCAATTGAGCGAGCTTACCTTCAGAGTGAGAGATTCCAGAGCCTTCATGCCCTCATCAAAACCGAGGTCCTTCCGATACTTGTCCACGATGTTGGACACCAGAGGACACCAGTCAGGATCCTGATCTTGGAAAGAGGGCATATGTGGGACCTCATCCTCGAGGTCAACAACCTCGGGAGTACTCCTTGGCTGAGGACGTGACCGAGGTGGAGCAGTAGGAGTCTCAGTGGCCTGTGTGATCGGGGTATGTCCCCCAGCAGAAGTTTCCCCAGGCCCACTTCTGATATTCTAGCGGCCTAAGTCCCGAGCTCTCTTCTTCCCTCTCTTTTGCCCTGAAGCTCGAGCTTGAGGGGCCTTCGACTTTTTGGTCATGGCCTGTCTGAGGGCTGATGGATCAAAAGTCATCTCTGCAAAAAACAAGTCATTAAAACGAGCACAATTATATGTTCAAAGACAGATCAGTAAGGAAGAAGGCAAAAAAGTCCTACCCTCAGTGCCTTTCACATCCACGAGATCGAGACCGTCATCCCCGAGGATGTCATCTATATCATATACAAGAGGCTCGAGGTTCTCTAACATTACCCTATGCCTTTCTAAAGACTCGAAATAGGCATGGCCTTCACAAAATCTGGGAGTGTCGGGCAAAACCCACCTAGGACTAAAAGGAAGGTCGCTAGCCTGAGGTACGACATAAAACCACTTTTCTTTCCATCCTTTCAAAGAACTGGGCATCCTCGGTAACCTAAATCCTCCTCAGGACGAAAGGTAAGCAAAACAAGTATATTGAGGAAGCTGTTTCAGGTCAAACACCATTCTACAGAGATCGACGTATGGGATAATTCCTAGGTATCTACAGGCTATAAAGAAATAGGTGAGCATCCTCCACCCATTTGGCACGAGCTGTCCAGGGCTCATATTATGCTCGACCAAGAAAGCCACAAAAAAGGGATGCAGAGGCCATCTAAATCCCCTCTTAAGTGAGTCCCTAAAAATCATGAACTCTCCATCCCGAGCAAATGCCATCCTATCCTCTATCCCTGGCGTCCTAATATCACATTTGGGCATGAGCCCATGCTCCCTAGCCGTCGATATTGCTAGATATTCCTTAAATTTACAGGGAACCTCGGGGTACCTAAAAGGGGTCGGGATACTTTGTGCCCGAGGTTGGGCATTAATTGGGACAGCCATAGGTATGATCAAGCATCCTATGTCCTCGGGAGTACTCCTCGAGGATGATGATGAAGACTCACTACTGCTACTATTAGACATCCTGACCTAGGTAAAAAATGCCTAAAGAATAACTAAAAAACTCGAGGTCTTACCTTAAAGTCTACGCCTAAAAACTCAAAGTTTCGATCCCGACGATTAGCGAGAGAAGTTTACTGAGAGTAAAAAGTGAAAAATGAAATGTGGAGAGGGTATTTATAGGCAACAGGAGCAGGAAGCCCAAAGGTCACTACCTCGACCGTCAGATCTGGACACGTATCCTACATCCACCCCTACCAGTTTTTACCGTCTTTTCCTATTCTAGGGCTGACGTCAATACACGTCAGCCTTCTGATCATAGGTGTTCAGAAAATCCTCGAGCTAAAAACTCGAGCTTTTATTTCCAGTCTCTTTGCATCATATCCTCGAGCGAAGTCTTCGAGCATATATGCACGGGGGCCAATGATGGTGACATTTTCCAATATCCCCGATCAACACATTATCCCGACGACTATTTTTGGTAAAGTTGTAAATCCATCTACGGTGTCCTCGAGCATGTGCATCCTCGAGACACTAAGCCCGACCACATCGTCTGCTGCTTCGCATATTGCAAATATTTTGTCCTCGAGCATCATAGTCCTCCGGCATATGCTCCCCTCACAACCGATGATGGTTGACCCTTTAGAATTCCTATGCAATTAGGACTCTTAACTCCCGCAAGGATTCTATCCCACATATAATTATGGAATTCAACCAATTCCTTAACTATTCAGGACTCCAACAGATGAGGACATCCAGCTAGTTGAGTCCCACTAGGAGAATGTCACTTACTACTATAAATACAGAACCTTGAGCCATTATTCAGGTACGTTTTTCATTATTTTCCAGCACATAGCCTCACGCACAAAATTCCCTTTCTGACTTAAGTATCGGAGGTGAGACGGGAACACACCTCGTTGCCTTTGTTTCAGGTACCGGAAGATCACGTTCGTGCTTCTCATCAGCCATCAAGCTCGAAAAATCTACAGGTACGATTTTTGGTAGCATCACTATACATTTGCAATTTATATTGCATATATATTTATCGGCTCGATACATGACCATTAACTCGTTGAAATGTTAATATGTCAGCTTGAAATTCACATTGAATTGACAGTTACGATGGATGAGGATGATCAGATGTACGTGCGTGGATTATCTATTTCACCTACTGAAGACGATCCACTGTCTAAATATGTTTCAGATGGAAATAAGGCATGTTTATTTGATATCATTAATTGATTTAACTTATAATATTTTAATTAAATTATTGATTGTTAATCTTCTTATTTGTATATGAGCATCATCCAGTGGAACGACAATGAAAAAACAAAGTTCGAGCAGACAGTTAATTGGTGACCTAGACCCCTTTTTTGTTTTTTCATCGACTATTAATAATTGTACCCATATTTTGATTTTTCCCAACTTTTGACACAATTTCTTCTCGGTGGATCCTTCATGTTCTAATTCCGTACAATTGAGTCTATTTATTCTTTGATAATTATTTTTGGTTTTTTCATCTACCATTAAAAAGTTACGATTAGGTCCTCATACTTTAATTTTCGCCAATTTTATACATAATGTCTTCCCAGTGAATCCTTAAACTAAATTTTTTGAATTTAAATTTTAGTGTTGTATAAGTAATTGTAATAAATGAAATTGCATATGTAATGACGAGAACATGAAATAAGTAAAAAACAATAATTTTCGAAATTTACAAACAATAAAGTACTATAAATATAGATTAAACATTATTCAAATAAAAATCACACATCCATCAATTTATTAGATAGTGGGATCTAACTTGTAAAAAATTAATGAGTGAGCTCTATTGCACTGCACCTTCCACATTTATGCGGTTGGGAAAACTCTCTGATAGATAGGGTTCTAGACGTGCATCTACGTCCAAAAGTATGCAGTCCAATTCTGGGTGGCAACAAATTAATAAGTGGGAGAATGGGGTCGGAACTTCCCTCTTAGCTTTATTTGGTAGAGGAAATATAGTTTCAACATACACTATTCTCCAATAATCAATCATATAATAATGAGTGCATAAGCTGTGTGGTGAAAAAATATTCTATACATAGTCACTACCACTGAATGCGCGCATGAAAAACTCTCCAACTAAAATTGTCTACATGAGCAGGTATTATCATTCATGCCCACGATATATCCGATATTATGTTCGCATCTTACGGAGAAGCAGAATTGATCCAATGGTTCCACATTTACCCTTTTTTTGCTACCTCTAGAGTTTTGAAAAGTTTATCTTTTAGGGTAAGCACACTTGTGCACAGAGTTGATTCTGCACGTCGGTCATGAAACCATTGCTGTAATTTGTTACGAATATGCTCAATCATTGTAAGAATCAGTAACTATCGATCATTCTTTAATAATGTATTGAGCGACTGCACATTGTTAGACGTCATCATGTTGTATTGACGTTCTGAAAAATGTGACTATGCCCAATGTTCACTCTTGAATACTCCCATGAAACATGTGATTTATTTCTATTTTGACCATGATCTTATTAAACTCTTCAAAACCGTAGGTCTCTGCAGCTCTCATAAAATAATGTAACAATGCCACTCTCTCGATACTTAGTCTTTAGATTATCTTGTACATAGTACATGCAATAACCATGATGTGTTTTGGAAAAAAACTTCAACTATGTAATTTATTATAGAATAACCTCAGTCAGTTACAAAGGCAAGGTTATCGACTTTCCCAATTACTTCTCTCGACTTTGCAAAGAACCAACGCATCACTGAATCATTCTCACAATCGATTATGTGAATGCCAAAGGATAAATTTGGATGTTTGCATATTGACATTTAGCAATAATCAACTTCCCTTCGTACCTAGCTTTTAGGGTTCTACAATTGACTATAATTAGTGATCACATCGCATTTCAAAATCCTCGAATGTATTGTTCAAGAGCCATAAAGAAATACTTTAAGCAATTCTCGCATTAGTCCCAATAAATATATCGAGTCAGGATTAGTTCTCCCCACATTATGACATTACCTGGCCAATTTAGCATTACTCTCCTCGGACGAACCCATTAAATTCTCCAGTAGACATTCTTTAGTCTTTCGAACCTTCTGGTAGCTCATGACCATCTCATAATATCGACGGACATCGTTGATGATGTCTGCAGGTCTGTAAATCGTTTGTGAGTTCTAAAACTTGTGCATTATCTGTCAACCAATAAACGATGATTGAGCTTGTCTATGATCATTTGACGAATACCTACTGCAAATGTTCTCGTGCATATTTACAAACTACAAAGAATTCAAATGCCAACTGCAACTGTCATCCACACAAATAATTGTGTATGTAAACTTATTTGATTTTTTCACTTCAAACTTAATGTAATGTTTCATTACAATTCGGTACACAACTTTCTGCAAATCGATCTTTGTGTCAACAATTTATCGACATACTTCATCATCGAGAACTATATCCGAACAATTAAAAGACGATGTTGATGTGATCAAGGGAGGCCACAAATTACCTAGAATTTGATGATTGAGGGAAAGAGCCTAAAGCTAAGTTCGAGACCCGAAAGGTTAATAAAGCCATGCAAATTACTTGTTTGAGCTATGACGTTCAAAAGGATGAAGTGTGCAAATTCCATGTTGGGGTCGAAGTTCGAAACAATTTGGATCAATTTGGTAAAAGTGGCAAAAAGAAGAGTCCAACCGAACAACTATGCCAAGCTATACGACCACATAGCAGTGAGCAACAAGTTTTGGAGGCTGAAACACATGAACTATGCGACCGCATAGGGGACTACCATGCGGTCGCACAATTCACTCCAACGGTGAAAATTTTCTTTTTTTCGCAAATCTTTTATTTTGACTAGAACTCTTATTTTTTTGGTAACTTTCGTAATTTAGAAGTTTAATTCCAATTTAACTTTGTTTCTAGGGTTTATTATAAATAGGATTTACTACTTTCAATGTAAAAAAGTTTGATATTTGTGAGATTATTCAATAGGCTATTTTGCCTCCAATTTCTTTGTTCTTGATTAAAAAAATTCTTTGAACTTATCAAGATTATTATTTTGTGGCGTTCAAAACTACCAGGTGAGATCCTTAAATCTTGTGATCAAGAGGTCGACATATGCATTGTGTTGGTTTCTTGGTTCAATATTTGTGATCAAATCCAAAACCTTGTTTGTTCGGTTTCAATCTAGTTGTGGGTTTCATAGCCATCACTGCTACGTGGGTTCACATCAAGTGTACTTGGCCCAGCCTATGAAATTCCATCCCACTCATGTCTATGATTGGATAAACCAATCAAATTCTGATTTGTGAATGGTCTTTTATCATCGTTGTCTTGAACTACCTTGTGAATTCTTTATGTAAAAGTGAAACCATAATGAATAACATCTGTCTCGAGAATAACTACATTATCCTCACGAACTATCTCCAATGTGTCCCAAAAATCATTTACATTACATTCCATCCTATCAGAATCTTCGTGTCACTCTCTGGGACATTTTTACTCAATAAAGTTACGTAATTAGAAGTAGACTTGCGACCTTGGTTCAATTCAATTAGCAGCAACTTTATTTGCATTTCAGAAGTAGATTTTATGGGTAGAATCAGAATGGTTAAATGCTTGTTAAATAAAAATTCCAATTTCATATCGTACTCAGAGGAATTGACGTTGGGGGGTTTTGCATATCATTATACATTTTATACAAATGACGTAAACGATGTTTCGCAATTCTAGTAACCCAATCTCCTTCACTCGTCCATTTACATTGCCATCAAGCATTTTTATTTCTTTGAAATTCACCAAAGTAACAAATTAGGAGACATACTGATATCATATCTGAATTACAAATCAAAATATTAGAAAAAAGATTAAATTAACCATAAGAAATTAATCAATATGGATAAAAAAAAGGTCATCGAGCATTTTCATTTCTTTGAAATTCGCCAAAGTAACAAATTGGGAGACATACTAATATCATATCTGCATTACAAATCAAAATATTAGAAAAAATTAGATTAACCATAAGAAATTAATCAATAAGGATAAAAAGGCCCAATCGAACGCACCGATGGCTCAACAACCATCAAGATTATTTTTTTTCTTTTTTTTTTTGTATAAAATTATTTATGTATTAGCATATAATAATTTAACGAAATGAAATTAATAAAAATTTATTAACTAAAAACATATACTAATTTAACGAAATGAAATTAAATATATATAAATATACTTACCGATTCGAAGTGTTTGATATAAACAAAAAAAATTTGTTTGAGCGTTTGATATATTATGAGGTTTTAAGGTTGAAATAGATGAAAAATGAAAGAGTCGTTATCTGTGATGAAAAAAAACGTATAAAGAAAGTGCCTTGGCTTTAAAATTTGAAGTGGGAAGTATTTGTTTTTGTTTCGTAGCTAAAAAGTTATTCTTGTCTTTTAAATATAATCGTATTTTTATAGTTTAATAACCTTATTAAGGATTTATTTATTTATTTATTTTGAGCAATTGAAAAGGCCATTGTAGTGAATAATGAGTAAGTTAGACTCATCTGGTGAATGACAAGTTTGACGTGACCAATGTGTAAACAATCAAACATTAGAATCTAGATGGATTTTAGCGCATGTTTGGCTAGTTTAAATTTTGTTTGGAAAAATTAAAAACTTCCAACAAACGACGATAAATACGTGAATGTAGATCCCAAGTGATGAAAAATATCGATTTTTTTACGTTAAATTCACACGTGAGAGTCAAATGAACTTTTTGAATATAGGTTCATGAGTTAAATCATGGACAGTTTTGCCCTCGCGTTGAACTCAAATGAAAACTGAATGCAATTTTAATGTTGCGGCTGAAATTCACAAATTTTAGATATGTTAATGATTCGAAACCTGAATATTAAAAGTTGAGTGTTAGAATCACACTAAAAGAATGATTAGGGAGCCAACTCCTAAATTATTTATAGAAAAATACAAATTAGATAAACTTCATTTTTGATCAATGAACTTTTAGTCAAATCTCAATTGAGCCCTATAATTTTTTATTTTATCTCAATGAGATCACCGAAATTCAATTTTTATTATATTATTACTGACTGTGTTAGGTCCATTACTAAACTAATGTCACAATCCCATGAACATAAAAAATTGGCGGCAATCTAATGTGCCTTAATTTTCCAAGTAAATATGTCATATAATCATGTTGCGACATAAAATTTAAAAACTAATAGTGTAAGTCGACGCACTCTGAATTGTTCAAAGCTTGCATTCTAATCACGACCTAGATCTCAATATTGCTATTATCTCACATATACGTTACGCTTAAAAATATGAATAAAGTGGCTTCTTTTGCTCTCAAATTCCAAGCATCATGGCGTTGGGTCAGCTATATCCCTATTTTTATTGCATCAACCGTACTTGACGATCTCAATTAATGGAACGTCTCCAATTTGATTTCTAAAAAAGGTTTAAATATACACGTAAAGAAAAAATGAAAAAAAAGAAAGAAAGAAGCAATATGACAGTTACTTTGGAATAAATTATCAAAATATTCCACTTTAATGTTTGGCCGCTTACAAGGGGTTCTATTAATGTTAGAGCAGGCCTAAGCCTCCGTTTGGATATAATTTATTAATTGATTTATAAATTCAACCACAGTTGGATATTATTTTCAATATCATATTTATAATTATTACTTATTATTATTCATAAATTTCGTGAGATGCAGTGTTATTTCTATTTAGTATTTAGAGCATCTCCAATAGATGCAACAAATCACCAAAATCCATTATGGCACCAAAATTTGTCAAATTTACCCTTATATTCTATTTGCTAAACTAATTGATTGATATTTGTGTCATTTGTGTTATATATTTTTAATACAATAAAATTTTATTATTATAATTCTTATTGTGAATAATAATAATAATAATAATAATAATAATAATTATTATTATTATTATTATTATAATTATTAATGAATTTAATATTTTCGTTAGTTTAACGTAATTATTTATTTATTTGTAAAATAAATAAAGAAATAGTTTTTCAAGAATAAAAAAGAGAAGAAAATGATTAAATATTGTTCATTTGGTGTAAGTTTTGGTATAGTGTTTTGATATATTTTTAGTTTGATGTAAAATTTGGTGTAAATTAAATTTTGATGTATGGTTAGAGATGACCTTAGTATTTTCTCGTAATTAGGCATTTGGTCAAGTTAGTAAGCCCACCGTAACTTAGCTTTTATTCGAGTTGGTTTCATCAAGTTCGTCATGTTTTCGAGTTTTGATGAGAAAATTTGGTGTGTGGTGTATATATATTTCCCCTATTAATTAACATAATCAATTTATATATCATAACAAATATAATTCAAGAATAATATAACATAAAATAGATAAGAGAATTACAAAACATGCTTTGAGAGTCGCGTCGAAGACGCTGTCCTCAATTTGTGTTGTCTCCCTTTCGTGCGGGTTCTTTTGGCACTACCCGGTTCCAAGATAAAATTCATGTGGTTCAGAGTCAATTCTCCTTCTATGAGCACGACCATAGGGAGATAAGTGAACAAACTTCTCATCTAGTTGCCAAAATAGTATAGTATAAATTTGTAGAGAATATTTTTGGATTCAATCATTTCAAGTTGTATTTCTACTTGTATCTCAAAAATTGTGATTTTCATGTTGTATCCCCTTCTTTATAGTATACAATTTAAACCCCCTTCTTTTAGACTTGAACCTCACTTAGTGATAACAATTTCGATTTGAAGGAGTCATAATAGACTATGACTTGAATTAGGTCCCTTTGGTTAAATTTCAATTGTTCCACACACAGTATCGATTTAGGCTTTAGTTCATAGTGGGTAGCGCTTTTAATGGCCATGTGCTTGAATCTTGATTTTTGTAAGAGTCTCTAGGGAATAGCTCAATCTCATAGTCACGACCTCATGGCAACTCTTACATAGGTGAGTTCTCCAAGGATGTGTGTGACCCACTCCTCGCGAGAATTCTTGCCTCGATTCTCATTCAAGGTTAAGCTCTTCCTAAAATCACATTTATTAGCACTCTCACTATAGAAATGAGTACAAAGAATATAGTGCTATTCCGAGTCACGCAGTACTAGTTTTTTCTACCACATTAAACATTCTTCTTGAAATCTTCAATCACAAAGGTTAGGTTACTCCTGGAGGTGACTCTCTTATGAATTTAAACTCATCCCCTCGATGATTTATGTATATCGATCTCGGACTACATATATTCATGTTTCTCTTGGACAATAAATTGGTACCATTAATTTGCAAAGCTTTCTTCTTCACCTGCTCATCTGCATATCTGCAAAGTCACCTAAGAATTATAATAAAATTTCTGATATTGGTTTCTAGTAACACGTTTGGGAAAATGCATCCATAGAGCTCTTGCATTTCACCTGTAATCTTCAAATTCATTTTTTGCACTATTTAAGAGTTTGTTTACAACTAGGAAAAATATAGGGTGTATCTATATTAAATAAAAATATTAAATAATTTAATACCTCACTTTTCAAATATATCTGATTAACTAAGAATGTTATTTTGTAGAGTTTACCTTGAGGCAAGTCAAATAATACATTTACTATGCACTTCTATCGTGAGTTAATGCACGTCATTTTCTTTCTTACAACATATATAATCATCAATATGTCTAAACAAATAGAAGAAAATGTATTGTAATTATTTGTCATCACACTATGAATTTTTACTTTAAAATTCTCTACAACCTTCCCCTCATTTACATTTGAAGTAATCCAAAACCAATTTTGACACCACATAAAAATTCATGGAGACTCACTAACCCTTTTATGAGATTATTGACTGGATTCACTCTTAAGACAAGTCACATATATGAATGACTATATTAAATTATTAATTACCATCATCATGGTCATCAAGTTGATGCCAATGATCATGAATATTTAGCACAAATAGTTTTGAAACTTTTTTTTTTTAATAATGAAATTATTAACAGGATGATAACATTGTAAACTCGTTATCATAATATTACACTTATTTGGATACTTTCGAATGGAATTCCATCTTCCTTCTATATAAGATTGACATAGAACCTTAAGTTACCACAAAATCTTCTCAATCGTAAAAGATTCTTAGCATACAATTTATCAAATTTCTTCCATAACCTATTTCAATAGGTTATTTATATTCAAGCGAAATTTCCTTGAGATAATAAATCCACCTCCTTCTGACAATAGAAATAAACAACCGTAACTTTAAAGTTAGAATAGGTAGTCAAAAGATACCACTATAATTATGGACAGAGAATTAATGTATAGGTGTGCGTGAAAAGCTTATTAACATATGTCAATTTTCTTTTAGCCCCTGTACCGGATGATCTAGCATTTTCAGAAACAATGATGCTAGAAGTGCAATATCTTGTACAATTTGATTGATAAAGTGGCCAAGTGGCGCCCTCATTGGAGGGCCGGCTGTCCCCACATAATTTTTTATAAAATAATATTACACATAAATCGAATTTTTTTTCTTTTCAACCACTCATTTAAAAAAAAACACTATTCCACCCATTTTCATCCACACAAAATGGGGGCCAAACAGGGGCCTAGACTACAAATTGCAATTTATTCCTTCTATTAACTACAGTTGCAGAACTCGTGGATGACTTTGCTTTATATATATATGTTTATGAAATGTTTTCTTTCGTTTTAAATCATCGCAAGTGTACGATTCGTTAACAAATAATAAAGTGAATTTTTAGAGTCCGAATATCGTCCCATAGAGATTGAGTAGTTTAAATTTACATAGTGTAGCCTTAATCGAAACGAAATTACTCAATGTGAATATTTGCCTAAATAAACCCTAATTTTAGAAGGAAAACCCTAATTTGGAATGCAGACTCTAATTTATGAAAACCCTAATTATGCAAAATTGAAGATTGGAATAAACTCAGTATGCAAAACGCTATTTTAATGAATTAAATGCAAATTATATGTTAGAGCACGAATTGGTTGTATTTAATGGAAATTAAGAACACTAGGATCACGATTTCCCATGCAATTATCACCTTAGACCCTAATTTCACAGTGTGACAACACACTTAAATTATTGACGAATCAGTACTCCTAATCTATCCAATACTCTCTCTCAAGATGTATCAAACCTATTTTTACATACCACCGGCCTATATTTATATGACAAGTGCATATATATAAAAATGTATGCGATCTTGTGAACACTTAAAAATTCACGTAGGGAGTAGTAGTATATTTTTATCCTATATCGGACCCTACGATAATTTATATTATGTTGAACCTAATCCGATTCTCTCGAATGCAAGAATAAGCTACCTAAACACATACAATTACGGACCCTTAATTGCGGGAACAAAAATTGTATATAAATCATTCAAAACAATTAAAACGTATTTTTAATGTCAAATTGTAAAATTAAAAAATTAAAGATCAAATCACATGGTACATCGATCTTCTAGTACATGAAAATCTAGCCCAGTATTGATAAACTATAAGAATACATCAGATTTTGAAGAAAGAACATCACCGGATTATGAATACTTGATAAATCTTGAAAATTCTCGTACAATTCTTCGTTATTTGGGCTCAAAATCCTGTCCAATATGTGGTTTCTTGCCTCCCAATGCATTCTGCCCCGAAATATGACGGCTCTAGGTTTTTATATCGCATCCCAATCAAATTCCAAAAGAATTATAACGCAAAAAGGAAATTGCAGAATCGCGACATAACTTTACACCATGCGGCCGCATGGTGTTAATCCATGCAGTCGCATGGTTGAACCAATTTCCTGGATTTTAATCTCGGACGGGGGCTGTGTGGCCGCATGGTTATATTCCATGCAATCGCGTGGTTACAATTTTCTTTTTGTGTCATTTTAGTCCCCAAATTCAATCTTCTTATTTCTTGACCTCTTTTCTTCGACTCTTTTGTTCCATCATCTCATATTGACCTCCAATTGGTACTTGGCACTATAAATTTTTCGATTGCTTATCTGGCTCATCTTTTGGATATTTGCACTTTGGTCCCTGAACTATCACTTTGATTCATTTTGGTCCTTTTTGCTTCTTTTTCTCGTGAATTCCATCAAGGCCATCACTATACCCTATAATCCAACAATTGAACGAATTTAAGCCACAATTTAAATATTTTGCGCGTAGGTTAGCCATGTTTGTGCATTAAATAAGTGCACAAAAACGTACTTATCAAATCCCCCAAACTTGAACTGTTGTTTGTCCTCAAACAAGATAGTGACTTAAATCTCAACAAACATGGCTTAATAACCTGCCTTGTCTCAGAATTGGAATTCAGTAATTAACAAAGGAAACATTTTCAATAATGCGAGAATAGAATTTACCTTTACTTGTCGGGTGCAAAACCCATCGTATGTGTGTGTACTTATACCAACATAGCAAGCTCATGATTAGTACAATCCCTACCCCATAATGGTAAAATATGTTCTTACTTCGCTCGAGAGTTGCACAACCCCCCAAACTTATTCTTTTTACTCAATTATTCTAGGATTGTGTTTTAAAGTTAAGGGTTTAGGTAATAATAGTCCTTACTCTCTCTTAGTTTGGATAGATCCCACTATTACAGGTTCGCATGCCAACAAGTGAAAGCTCTCCTAGATTTGATTACTTTAACACTTTAAATTAAACTAAGTTACGTCTCTCGCCTTGAAGGTGTGATTCTTATCAACCGAATGTCTAAGGGCTTTATTCATACCATCATATTCTGTATTATTAAATTTTTTTTATCATCTTCTCGTTTGCTTTCTATATAACCCTGTAAACGAGCTTTAGACCGATGACTTTCAAACCAGTTGGCTTTAGGGCACCAGGTTTCAAACCCTTACAGGTTTATTTACTCGAGTTATAAAGGCTTGATCAGATGACTTTTTGTTGATATCTTTCCCTCTTGCTTTATATATGACCTTTGTAACGAGCTTTGGGTCGATGACTCTCAAACCAATTGATTTTAGGGCACCAGATTTTGAGATATCCTTAAAGGCTTGCTTGCTCGAATCATAAAGGCTTGGAAAGGTGTCATATTTTCTTAACCTAGATTTATGCCCCCCCCCCTTTTAGACATTTGGTCTCTGAAATCAACCCCCAAATTAAGACTTTCTCCTAGTCTTCATCTCAGTTGTCTAGGCAATCCACATAGCATAATTATGCATGGAGTCCTCACTTATCTCAATGTTCCCCTATAATTGTTAAACCGTCTCTAAACTATGCATTAAGGCGTTTTGGTCTATGGATCTACATTATGGCTAAGTCTAGTCGAGGTTTTCTGGTTTCGTCTGCTTTATTCAAACCCAATCACTTACCTAACATGTATGGTATGTGGCATGCATGTGGAATGTCAAGTACTACCCCAACAAGTATCAGTTAATTAAATTCTGCACTACATTCACAGTTCATAACACATTCCTTTTCCACTAATCATATCATTGCCGGCAAGGCTATCAAACCGACACAGGCATGCAATGAACCAAATATAGTATATTAATGCAATAATCACTCGTCAAGCACACAATGTTCAACCAGTGTCACAAAATTGAAAATTTACATTACATGCCGATAATTGTGTTTTCAAAAGGGTCACGCTCAAAATATGCCACCACCCCCCAAACTTATACATTACATTGGCCTTAATGTGAAAAATAAAGGTTTCAAAAGGCATATTTTGAAGACAAGTGCAAATTAGAGTTAGCAAATGAGTGAAATAAAACTCCCTTGATTACTGTGGTGATGGTGGTGGCTGGTAGCTGGGTTCTGCAGTATCGTTGCCCGGTGGATGTGAGAAATGAGCCAAAATCTACCTCAGTACTGCTGGACTTGCTCTGCCTGCATGACTCTCATCATGCTACTATGTTCTCTAACTTTGCCCTCCATGCTACGCATTCGGTCCCAAGTGTCATTCACTCTTATCTATATTCCATCCACTTGTCCTACATATATGCTCAGTCGCTCGTTCATAGTTTCCATTTCCCGCCTAGCTGATCGTGCCTCGTGATATGCAATCTGCACCATAGTTTGAATGTTACTGATATCACGTCTGGCTGTCTGCATGACAGTAGTCAAAGCCCCTAGGGCTTGCTGGGTGCCCTCCACATCTCGGCTGGTTCTTGTGAGAGTCATAAACATTTGACGCAGTAACTGTGTGTCAGTTGTCATCGGTGGTAGTGGTGGTGCCTGGGGCATTTCAGCATTATCGAGTCCTTGGCCCTGTGCCGCCTGCTACTGTCTTCTTTGCTCTCTCTCTCTCTCTCTCGTTCCTCCCAATGTCTTATCCGAGCTCGCTCCAAAGCCTCAAAAGTAATACGCTTTAGTAAAGGGCTAGGTTTTTCAGGTACCTCTTCTAGTAAGATTGTAACACCTGCAGCCCGACATATGCCGCTGATGAGGCTGGGGAAGACCAAAGTAGTACGCTGATCCCGCCAGATGCCCAATGTCTGGATTTGATTGTAGATAGAGGTGGCAAGGTCTATTTCGTAACCCCGAACTAGATAATAAATGAACCCTGCTGTTTGATCAGGAAATGTGGTTCTATGTGATATGGGCTCGATGTTGTGGCACATAAAGAGCCACAGAATGGCTATGGATGGTATGAGCTCTATCTAATGCCACTTAGCGATCGCTAGGGGCCATGCATGTTCCCTTCCCAACAAAACCTCAGCTACTTCAGGCCAGTTGAATTCGATGGGGATGGGAACCACATTCTCCATGTTCAACTGATAATAATCATGGATAACCTCCGGGAAGAACATAATCCATTTCCCTCGCACCCATGTTTGATGTATGTGCTCTGAACCTGTGGTATCAATTTCACTGTTGAAATTTGCATAGAATTCTCGGACCAGATTCTCATAAACTGGGTGAGGTCTCTCTAGCACTTTTTCCCAACCACAAATATGGACCAAACACCAAGTCAAACCCTAGGAAATCTTCAAGTTTAACTGGTCTTTCAGGGTTCATTGTCCAGCGACGTATGATATTCTCATACCGGGCAATGGTTTCGACACTGAAGAACCTCTGTAAATTCTATTCGAGCTCTCTAGTTCTTACAGTTCCAGAGGATGAACTGACTTTTTCTTTGCCCTTTGAAGTTCCTTTCGGCGGCATCTTGCAAAAATTAAATTTCGAATGTCAAAACCATAAAATGCAATGAAAAAGGCAAGTAAAAAAAAACACGAAAATTGTCTTAGATGCACGAATCCCCCAAACTTACTCCTAGATGCATGTATAACACATAGTGTTCAATATTCAAGATATGATGTTAAAGATAGTAGATATATTGCTCCAATATGAAAAACTAAGAAAATTAGGCCTAAACATACATATTATAAAAATTGGACCTATGACTGAGTGAGCACTTTCGACCCCGGGCATCACCAGGAATTATCGAAATTTTCCTAGGCAATCTCTAAGCATATGGAAGTATGCAATGAGGTCTAGCACATACTCAAATTTCAAATCAATTGGACTACGTTTTATGTGCCAAATTATGGTGCAAAATAGGGGACGTAAGGTGTCATGATTTCACCATTCTTGTGCCTGGGTGTTGTGGTATCGAATTCTTGTGGTTTCTATTTTCTTTATCATGAGTGTTCAACACAGAATAGTATACTTTTCATATCGCTACCCAAGTCAAAGATAGATTCACCTAAATACACATAAATTCTCATGTAGCCATTTTGACAAACACCTTGTGTGCATACTTTCGATTCTTCTCAATTTTAGAATTTTTATCAATACTATTAGTGCCCAAAGCCAAAGCATAGATCACACAGTTGGACAACCGATCATCTACCTATCCCCATTCTCCACAATTGCAACGCACAAATTGAAAATGTATTCAATATCTGAACATAAAGGAGGGGAAGGTGGTGGGAGACATACCTTGAGATGGATTGAATGTGATGAATCTGTGATGTTCTTGACAAATTTGTGTGCCAAGCTTGAGGTGATGGTCGAAATTGTGTGTAGTGGTGATTTTTGTGCCTGAAAGTGCGTGTAGGGGAAATTTTTAGAAGTAGAAATGGGGGGCTAGTTACGGGGTATAAAACCCGTAACTTGGTATACCATGTGGCTGCATGGTTATATTCCATGTGGTCGCATGGTTTACTTGTGGCTCCCAAATTAGGTTTCGGTACGTGTCCATGCGGCCGCATGGACACTTTGTCTATGCGACTGCATAAACAAATTTTTTTTTTTTGAAAGAGATAGAATAAAATAAAACAAAATAAAATAAAGTAAAAAAATTTTTGATTTTCCCCCAAGAACATGACCTCGACCAACTTTGGGTTTCAATTACACATTGGCCCCTTAAATTTTTGAAAAACGACCCTTTGTCTTGAAAAGTGTGAATGCTGAAGAATTCGTGTTGTTGTCATTAAACATTTTGACTAGCCGTGTGTGTGCAGTGGAGGAAGCAAACCAATATTGGATATGTGCGCAAGAGCCTTGTTTACACTTTATTGCATGCTCAGTAGTCAGACTCCTCTTCTTTGGTTATGTGACTAGGAAAAGTGAGTTGAAAATAATCCTAACAATTTGGAGTCTCTATCTAATATTTATATTAAGTTTTCAAAGTTATGGACAGTGCTTAGGCTCTATTGACATGCATGGATGATCGATGACCTAACTAAAAAAATGCAAACGTGAAATTAGAATTTCCTAAGCTAATGCAAACAAAGATAAAACAAATCAAAAGATATAGCGAGTTGCCTCCCACCCAGCGCTAGTTTATAGTTGATAGCTCGACTTTTCCACTTTTTCTTCAATTGGGCATTCCGAGTTGAACGGTGGCCTTTGCTTGGAAAAGTCCCCGCTTCAGTAGTGTTTCAGCATTTGCCCATTAACTGTGAATGTTCCTTTTGTTTCATAGATGACCTGTATAGCTCCATATAGCAGAACCTTAGTGATAGTGTAGGGGCCCCACCACCTTGATCTTAATTTCCTAGGGAAAAGCTTGAGCCTCGAGTTATATAACAGGACTTTCTGCCCCACTTCGAACTCTCGTCTCTGAATGTGTAGATCATGCCATCTTTTGGTGCATTCTTTAATAAGTTTCGAGTTTTCATAGGCTTCCATTCTGAATTCATCTAATTCATTTAGCTGCAATAAACGCTTTTCACCGGCGGTCTTCAGATCCATGTTCAACTGTTTCATAGCCCAATATGCCCGATGTTCTATTTCCAGTGGAAGGTGGCACGCTTTCCAAAGACTGACGGAATAGAGACATGCCTATTGGTGTCTTGAATGCTGTCTTATATGCCCACAATGTATCGTCCAACTTTTTTTACCAGTCTTTTCGAGATGAGTTTACTGTGACCTCTAATATTCTCTTCGGCTGCTGATTGGACACTTCGACTTGCCCCCAGGTTTATGGATGATATGGGGTTGCTATTCGGTGTTTAACCCCATATTTACTCAATAATTACTCAAATTGGCGATTACAAAAATATTTTTTCCCATCAGTGATTATTGCCCACGATGTGCCATATATGGTAAAGATGTATTTCTTCAAGAACTCAATTACCATTTTCGCATCGTTCGTTGGCAATGCAACTGCCTCCACCCATTTTGACACATAATCAACTGCTACCAGGATGTATTGATTTGAAAATGATGGGGAAAACGGTCCCATAAAATCGATTCCCCAGACGTCAAATATCTCTATTTCCAATATGTTGTTTAGTGGCATCTCATTCCTTCTTGAGATGTTCACAGCGCGTTGCCATCTATCACACCTCTTAGCATATTCAAAGATGTCTCTGAACAATGTAGGCTAATAGAATCCTGATTGTAAAATCTTAGTTGTAGTCTTTGAAGCCCCCAAATGTCCCGCATAAGCAGACGAATGACAATGCTCAAGAATTCCAGGTACTTCATCTTCAGGTATACACCTTCTCACAATCTGATCAGCCCCTCGCCTATAAAGAATAGGATTTTCCCAAAAATAATATTTCAGCTCGATAAAGAACTTTTTCTTCTGGTGACTTGAGTAATTTGGCGGTGGGATTGATCTAGCCAAGTCATTGACGATATCTGCATACCATGGGGCTTTTTCTGCACTGAATATCTGCTCATCTGGAAAAATTTCATTGATTTCCACTGACGCTTCTGGTTCTTTTGTTCTAATCTCGATAGGTGATATGCTACCACATTTTCACTGCACTTTTTGTCCCTAATTTCAATGTCGAATTCTTGCAACAGTAACACCCAACGGATTAACCTCGGCTTGGCATCCTTCTTTGTCATTAGATACTTCAATGCAGCGTGATCTGTGTAGACTATGACCTTAGACCCCACGAGATATGATTTGAATTTGTCAAAGGCATAGACCATTGCCAAGAGCTCCTTCTCAGTGGTCGCATAGTTGATTTGGGCATCATTCAATGTTCGGCTTGCGTAATCTATTAAATGGAAAATCTTGTTCTTTCGCTGCCCCAATACTGCACCTACGGCATGATCACTGACATCGTACATTAACTCAAAAGGTAACTCCCAATCAGGTGCTACAATCACCGGCGCTAACGTGAGTTTCTCCTTCTAAGTGTTTAAAGCTATCAGACATTCCTCATTAAATTCAAAGGGCATGTCTTTCATTAATAGGTTGCAAAAGGGTTTGGTGATTTTTGAAAAATCCTTTATGAATCTCCTGTAGAATCCAGCATGTCCCAAGAAGTCACGACCCCTTTAACTGATGTTGATGGTGGTAACTTTTCAATAGCTTGAATATTTGCTTTGTCCACCTCAATCCCTTTTGCTGAGACCCTATGCCCAAGTAGGATCCCCTCTTGCACCATGAAGTGGTATTTTTCCCAGTTTAATCTTAAATTGGTTTCCCTACATCTTTGTAATACCAGATTCAAGTGTTCCAAATACTCGTCAAACGAAGACCCCAAGACCGAGAAGTCATCTATAAATATCTCAATAAATTTCTCCACCATGTCTGAGAAAATTGCCATCATACAACGTTGAAAAGTGGCAGGGACGTTGCAAAGGTCGAAAGGCATCCTACACTATGCGAAAGTACCGTAAGGACACGTAAATGTAGTTTTCTCTTGATCGTCTGGTGCCACTGGTATCTGATTGTAACCCGAATACCCGTCGAGGAAGCAGTAATGTGAGTGACCTGCCAATCTATCCAGCATTTGGTCTATAAACGGAAGGGAAAAGTGATCTTTCCTTGTTTCTGCATTGAGTTTGCGGTAATCAATGCAAACCCTCCATCTTGTGACTGTGTTGGTTGGTATCAACTCATTCTTCTCATTGGGCACTACCGTTATTCCTCCTTTCTTTGGTACCACCTGAACTGGGCTAGTTCATGCGCTATCTGATATCGGATATATGATTCCAGCATCAAGAAATTTGAGTACCTTTGCTCTGACCACTTCTTTCATATTTGGGTTTAACCTTCGTTGACATTCTATGGTTGGCCGAAAATTCTCTTCCATGAGAATTTTATGCCTGCACAGTGAGTGGCTAATCCCTTTGATATCTACTATGGTCTATCCGATTGCTGTCTTATTCTCTCTGAGCACCCTAAGCAATTTCTCTTCTTTTACTTCGCTGGCTATGTTTGAAATGATCACAGGGAGTGTACAGGATTTCGCCAACTAAGCATATCTGAGGTGTGGTGGTAACTGCTTGTGTTCTAATTTTGGTGGCTGCTGAATAGATGGTAGTGGTTTCGTAGGTCCTGTTCCAAGCTTCTCAAAATGCCTTTTTTGCATATAAGGTGGGTTGGTATCCAGAAACCTTGCACAAGTTTCCATCTCCATTGAATCAGACTGCGTTGACTACGAATGTGCAATGCAAGCTTTATATGCATCGGATGGGTTGTGTAGCAAAAAGGAGTCTTGGATCACCGTATCAATCACGTCGATTTGTAAACAGCTGTCTGTCTCTGTAGGTAGTTTCATTGCCTTGAAAACTCTCCCAATCTCAATATCAGTTGCCATGATGAACGTCGATCAAGGCTCTTCCTGTTGCCAAAAATGGTCGGCCTAGTGTCAATGGAATATCCTTGTTTTCTTCCATGTCCAAGATTAGGAAATCCGCATGGAATATGAATTTTTTCACCTGGACAAGCACATTTCAATTATTCCGTGTTAACGATCTGTCAGCCAGTTGCAGCGTTATAGTAGTCGCCTTAGCCTCTCCCAAGCCAAGTTTCCTGAAAACAGATAGAGGCATTAAATTAATACTTGCACCAAGATCACACAAAACTTTATCAAAATGAACTTTACCAATAGTGCAAGGAACAGTAAAACTCCCTGGATCTTTAATTTTGGTGGGAGCTTTTTCTGAATTCTGGTGCTGCATTTCTCTGTTAGCATTACTGTATCGTGATCCCCTAGCTTGTGTTTATTTGATAGTATGTCCTTCAGGAACTTTACGTAGCTAGGCATCTGGAATAATGCATCGGCGAGTGGGATGTTGATGTGGAGTTTCTTAAAAACTTCAAGAAATTTCTTGTATAGCTGCTCCAACTTTTGCTTGTTAAGCCTCTGTGGAAAAGGTATGGGAGGTTCGTGAGGATTAACGGCTGCTTTACTATGTGTTTTGTCCGATTTTTTAGCTGGGGTGGATTCCTCCATCTGTTCATCATGCTCTATATGTTCTTTTATAGTTGGAGATTCTGTTTCTTGATTTACACCTGGCCTTTTTACATGGATTTCTGGTAGCTGCTTTTCAGTTCGAGTTGTAATTACCTTAGCATGCTTCTTCGGGTTTATTTTCGTGTTACTCGGTAGACTATCTGGTCGGTCAAAGCACCCGTCATCTGTCCCATCGGAGTCTCTAAATTTTTGATTGGTGCATTCTAGTCTTGAAGAGTGGCTTCGATTTTCCTCATGAATTGATTGTTAGCTTCCATATACTAATTAGTCTTTTCCATGAATTTACCAAACATCTCTTCCAATTGAGGCTTTTTCTTTGGCTGTTGATATTGACCCTACGGTTTATTCTGGTTTTGATTGCTCCAAGAGAAATTTGGGTGCTTTCTCCAACTTGAATTGTATGTTTCCCCATATGTTTTATTTTGCTGTCGCTGTCGCCATTGAGCAAAATCTGTCTGCTCTACTTCTTGTACCAAAATTGAACATTCTGTTATTACATGTTCAGCTCTACATTCTTCACAACTAGCCTTCTTTGACTGTGCTGCTGTAGTTGATTGTGTCATGTTTTCTACCTTATGAAATAATGAATCAATTTTTGCTGACAAGGTAGAATAAACATCCACTTCATAAACCCCCGGTGTCTTCTTCTAAACTGCTCGTTCCGATGTCCACATAGCTGAAGTAGTAGCCATAGTCTCAAAAAGTTTCAGTGCCTCATCAATTGTCTTTGTGGATAGTGATCCGTTTGATGATGAGTCAACCATGCTTTTAAAGGCTAGAAGTAATCCCGCATAGAAGTATTGGACTTGAAGTCTCCTGCTAATCCCATGGTGTGAGCACTTTCGCAGCATATTCTTGAACCGATTCCAGGCTTCATTGAAATTCTCTGATTCGCCTTGGCAAAAAATAGAGATGTCGTGCTTGAGCTTTGCAATCTTAGTAGGTGAGAAGAATTTAGTGAGAATTTCTTGGCTAGATCATTCCATGTGGTGGTGCTTACGATTGGTTGTGAATCCAGCCATTCAATTGCCTTGCCGCGCAGTGTATGTGGAAACAACCTTAATCTTATTGCATTGTCTGAAACTCCTTGATATCTGAAGTGTTGGCACATTTCCAGAAAACGAGAAACATGTTTGTGTGGATTCTCTTTAGTCCTTCAATAGAATTGATGACCGTTTTGAAATAATTGCATCACATTTGTCTTTAGTTGGAAGTTTGGTTGTCCAAACGATGGATATACGATGCTTGATTGGCTTTGAATTATCTAAAGGGTCATGAAATCTCCCACGAGCATATTTCTTTCATCCGCTGCCCCTTCTTCATTAGCCTGAAAAATTGGATTATTCTGCACGTTAGTCATTCGTTGGTGTGTCTCTCTGTTTTCTTGCTGCCTTCGATGGAAAGTTCGTTTAATTTCTGGATCAGCTGGGGTCAATTCTCCTTCAGCAGATCTTAGCATGCAAATCTGCGAGAAGAGTTAATAGGAGTGCTTAGATGTTAAAATGAAATAATAACTCGAACAAACCAAAATGAAATTAAGTGAAATAAAACACAACAAAATAACAGGAAATGCAAATATGGATGTCCAAATTAGTGCCAATATAGATAAAATTAAACAAATACTCAATCCCCGGCAACGGCGAAAAACTTGTTCACGAAATATTTTCTTTCGTTTTAAATTACCGCAAGTGTACGGTTCGTTAACAAGTAATAAAGTGGATTTTTAGTGTCCGAATATCGTCCCACAGAGATTGAGTAGTTCAATTTTGCCTAGGGTAGCCTTAACCAAAATGAAATTTCTCAATATGAATATTTACCTAAATAAACCCTAATTTTAGAATGAAACCCCTAATTTGGAATGCAGACCCTAATTTATAAAAACCCTAATTATGCAAAATTGAAGATTAGAATCAACTCAGTATGCAAAATGATATTTTAATGAATTAAAATGCAAATTATATGTTAGAGCGCGAATTGGTTGTATTCAATGGAGATTAAGAACACTAGGATCACGATTTCCCATGCAATTATCACCTTAAACCCTAATTTCACAATGTGACAACACACTTAAATTATTGATGAATCAGTGCTCCTAATCTATCAAATACTCTCTCTCAAGATGTATCGAACCTATTTTTACATACTACCGACCTATATTTCTATGACAAGTGTATATATAAAAATGAATGCGGTCTTGTGAACACTTAAAAATTCACGTAGGGTATGCGGTATATTTTTATCCTCTATCGGATCCTACGATGATTTATATTATGTCGAACCTATTCCGATTCTCTCGAATGCAAGAATAAGCCACCTAAACTCACACAATTACATGCCTTTAATTGCGGGAACAAAAATTGTATATAAATAATTCAAAACAATCAAAACGTATTTTTAATGTCAAATTGTAAAACTAGAAAATTAAAGATCAAATCACATGGTACATCGATCTCCTAGTACATGAAAATCTAGCCTAGCATTGATAAATTATAAGAATACATCAGATTTTAAAGAAAGAACATCATCGGATTATGAATACTTGATAAATCTTGAAAATCTTCGTGCAATTCTTCGTTACTTGCGCTCAAAATCCTCTCCAATATGTGGTTTCTTGCCTCCCAATGCGTTCTATCCCGAAATATGACGGCTCTAGATTTTTATATCGCGTCCCAATCGAGTTCCAAAAGAATTATAACGCAAAAAAAAAACTGCAAAATCGGGACATAACTTTACACCATGCGGCCGCATAGTGTTAATCTATGCGGTCGCATGGTTGAACCAATTTCATGGATTTTAATCTCGGATGGGGGCTGTGCGGCCGTATGGTTATATTCCATGCAGTCGCATGGTTGAAATTTTCTTTTTGTGTCATTTTAGTCCCCAAATTCAATCTTCTTGTTTCTTAACCTCTTTTCTTCGACTCTTTTGTTCCATCATCTCATATTGACCTCCAATTGGTACTTGGTACTATAAATTTTTTGATTGCTCCTTTGGCTCAACTTTTGGATATTTGCACTTTGAACCCTGAACTATCACTTTGATTCATTTTTGTCCTTTTGCTTCTTTTTCTCGTGAATTTCATCAAGTCCATCACTATACCCTACAATCCAACAATTAAACGAATTTAAGTCACAATTTAAATATATTGCTCGTAGTTTAGTCATGTTTGTACATTATGTAACGCCCCAACCCCTAGTGGACCGAAACGCTACTTACTTTACTTAGTTTAACCGGTAGTTTAGTAATAAGTGTATACATTTTAGCGGAAGCTTACATCTTCGGATAATAATTTAAATAACAATACTTCAAATACTTTAAACAAAAACATTGAATCATTTTTCAAAACACCAAAATATAATTTATTTGAAAAAAATATAACTTGTTCTCGCATTCTTATTCAAAACTTTAAAGAAATAACATTGGAAAATATTTCATAAAAATAAATCCAAATCACTTATTCACCGGATTTTCATGGGCTCGTTGCATCACTCTCCATCTTCTCCTACATTCATGCCCGAGGTAGAATTCCTTCAATCTGTAGAGATGGGATTAAACCCGTGAGTTGAAAAACTCAATAGGTGACATAGGTGCATTCGTGATCAAACTATACATTTCAAAACATTAACTTTATAACTTTTCATAGATGCCGTACCCGGAGGCACCATTTGACATGAAGGGGTATGCCGTACACGAGGGCAGATGAATGGTCAAATTTCATTTAAGAGAGAAAACATGGGTATCATTTAAATTTGAGGTTAAATGCTTCAATTTAGTGGGGTTTTTATTGCCAAAAACGTGGGTGGCCCTTTGACGAAATAATTGATGAAAATAAATATTTAAATTCTAGAGAAAAACGAAAATTTTCATTTCAGTCAGTTTCGGTCGACCGGTTGTAGTCCGTTGACACTGCACAGCTTTCAGTGTTTCTATCATAACTTCTTCTCCCGATATCCAATTGAGGTAATTCAAAGTGCGTTGGAAAGCTAACTCAAAGAGCTACAACTTTTATTTGGATATCATTTTTCAAATCGAATGTTTCTTATGTCGAAAATGGGTCTCAAATGAGACTAAAAATCTGAAGTATACTTTAGTCATCCAATATTCATGTCTTAGTGCTACTAAGGTGTCTCGAATTATTTGGGGTTCTACACATTAAATAAGTGCACAAAAACGAACTTATCAATATATTTAAGAAGTGTCATGTTGAAACTTGTAATTCATGTTAAGAGATACTTCATATAGAATAAATATAAAAATATAAACTAACATATAAGATTTTGCATCACTTCTTGTTATATATTGACATTTTAGATGGAATTCAAATCTTAATATGGTATCAAAATTCATTAAGTTTCAACGAGCATGCGAATTTCAAGATTGATCTGTTCAAAGGGAACACCATCTAACAAAACATATTAAGCGACAGTTCACATTTAATAAAGATGAAAATACAAATTAGCATAAAAGAGCTTAGGAGATTCATCTAAAAAAATTGACATTTTGACATATAACTCTAAAGTCTTTAATTACTCAATGATTGAAAACTCATTTCCTTTTATAAAGTTATTAAATAGTTATTTAAATCTAATTTTATGATTTGACTACATATATTTACATTTAAAGAGTCATAATAATAAACTAACACACGTAACTATCTTTTTTGACATTCATAGCAGTCATCCACTAAAAATTGTCTTTTAGTTGAAAATTATTCCACGTTCATTTTGTTTTAAATATTTTAAAATACAAAGGTCCAACAGAGTTCAATAATTCTCAAATCATTTTTTTTTTCATTCTCTCTTTTAAAATTTGTTCGTTTTAAGAATATTTCTCTAAGCTCAACGGAATGGATTGCTATATGTCTAATTGATCTCATAAAATATTTATGTGACTAAAAAAACCATCCAACTAATTTTCTGTTACTTATCTCAGTACTTATTTGTTATTTTTTTTTAAGTACTTATAAATATTAAGTTCTTTGAAACGTGGTTAAAAAAGTAGGTAACATTTAAGTTTTTAAGAAACGTGTGAATAAAATTAAATTTTAATCAGTTTATAAGAAATTATAAAAATTGCCAAACGTGCAATTCTTAATTTAATTATTGAATTATCAACAATTCCCATTTTACAGAAAAATTGTTGCCAGAATTAATACAGATAATGGTGTGGCAGCATCTTTTTGATCTGGATTTTTTTTTTCTATTTCGCTATTGTCCATTAGAAAACTATCAAGTGTTATACGTATTAATTTTGACATCACTTTTTGGGTACAAATGGCAACTCTCTTGAATTACTTTGCATTCCTCCTAGGAGTAAATTATAGCAATGGTCCCCAACCTTTATTTTGTAATATTTTTATCCTTGACCTTTTACTAATTAGCTAGTTTAGTACTAAAGGATATTACCTTCATCTCCCATTGACAAGATAAAATATATTGAAATAATAATTTTCACATGTCTTTCTATAACCAAATTAAACTTTCGACACAAAAATAAAAAAAAAATTAATTCAAATAATCTTTAGTTTGGTGGAGATTAAAATTAATTTTTTAGCAGATTTTGATAAAGGTTAATGAAATGTGTGATTGAAAAGTTGTGAATCTTATATATTGAGTGGTTAAAATTAATTCTTGACTTTGACCATAAGAGCATGATTTGACATATTTCATCATCAGAAATGGTATGTGTACACCATGCTTGTACATGTTGGATCCCCTCATGTGGAGAAAATTTTTGATGAGACAATCACACTGTCCTACATTGTGCAATTGTCGAATGGGAGGTCACCACCTCATCGGGTGGCGCACCCTCACCTAATAAGGTGGGCTACCTCGAGACTTGAGGTGGAAAGAGAGAAAAATCAAGTGTCGAAGTGGCATCAGGGTGGGCCACCCGATGAGGTGGTGGCCAGGGGGAAACCAAGATTTTTGTTCAGTGCGGGCAAAATTTTTCGACGTCGAACATCGAGCTTTTGGTCATAGATTTGATGATGATAAAAAAATATATATATATTACAAAAAAATCTAGTGCAATTCATAACTTCACATAATCAATTCACAGTCTAATTCACAACTTCATATAATCAATTCATGGTCCAATTCACAATTTCATATAATCAATTCATAGTGCAATTCACAATTTCACAAGGCAACAATATATACTGTTTTCCAAATTCCAGTGACAGAGTATGAGAGTAAGCAACTTGCAATCGCATAATTCAAGAGGCAACAATGAACTGGAAGTTCATCTCACTCTCACTGTTTGATGACTGGTAGCAAAATGCCAAAATCAATTGAAGAGCAACATGTGGCTTTGAGCAATTGAAGAACAAGTTGCTAATTTCATATGTTAAAAAAATAATAATAATACACAAATTAAAATAACAAAAAATAAGGAAAAAAAATATCTTCAAAATCAGGGTCGGTGGAATTTGGAAATTGGTGCTTCACTTTCTTTTGCACTTGCCGTCGATTGCTGGAGCCTGGATGTCAGAAGAATCGTCGATTGCTTGAAGGTTAAGGAGGCTAAGGAGTGACAGAGGTAGTTACGGACCTACGGTCTATGGAAATGGAATGGAGCAATCGGAGCTAGCGCGTTGTCATAGACTCACAAACAAAGTACCACTTGACTTGCCTGCAATGGAGATTATAGGAGGACTCAGATTGGGGAAGAGGTTGGTTGTCGGTCAGAGAGTAGAGGACGTAGTGACAAGCTGAGAGGAGAGGGCGTGAGGCAAAGAGGTGAAATATGAATCGAAAGTAGGTCGAAGCAATTGATTCAATTGAGGGGAATGGGTTGTAAATCAGTAAATGAGTCATGGGGTGTTGATTGGGCTAATGGGTTACTGGACTAGTGGGCTTCTCTGGTCTAGGAAAAGGAATTAAACTGAAAATAATAATAATAATGATAATAATAAATTAGGCCTGTGGGGTTGAGCCCAAAATTTCGGTGTGGACAGATTTGGCTCCACCCTTATTGATGGTTTTCCATTCGACGATCGCATCACGTGAGACTATGCAAATGTGAGGAGACTTTTTTATATGCTTTACAAATAGCCTATTCTTTCATTATTTAAAATAATAATAAAAAAAAAAAAAGAGGGTGACAATTGCCAACGTTTCATAGCGAAATCCACGGTGATACAGATTAGAGGTTCAAATCCGAGGAAACCTCGCTAGCGCGTCAGGACCAAACAAAAGGAATAAAATTGTTTTGTGGAAGAAAAATGTGTCAGCCAGTGAGAAGGTCCTTCACGCATTTCTCATTTTGTGCCACCTTGATTCCAAGGAAGATTCCCTCCTCGTCCCTTGCATTGCCCCGAACCCGACCCGGACCCGGATCCGCACTTGGCTTTTTGAGATCTATAAATCCCCGTTTATCGGGAGAGAACCACTATAACATCTCACTACCTAAAATCTGTGGCGCGTATCAAAAGATGACAATCTCTTCCGGGGAAAGCAGGTGATGCTTTGCTTCAACGCATGCTTCTATTAATCCATATTATGTTTTTATTTTGGTGCTGATAACTTATCCGTAGATGCATTAACATTTATATATGTTTTTTCTTCTGTGAAATTGATAGAACAATAACCAAATTTCACTTTTCCGGCTCTGATTTTTTTTTTTTTTAATAATTTGCGGGAAAAAATTGGAATCATTTAATTGCTATTTGCTTATAGATCGTTGATTTTAGATGAATTTGAGTGTAATAACTTGAGAATGTTATCTGAATTTTATACAAGTAGGCCTATCAATAACTTCATTTTCGGCAGAATCTGTTTTGGAATACTGACAATTTCCTATCACTTGTGTTTGTGGTGCTATTTTGTTTAACAGGATTTGTGATTTTGTATTTATTTCTTTAGCCGATTTCATTTCAGATCCCCGTTGTTGGCTGCAATTAATTACTATTATAAATACTTGAGATTAATGTCTTTGTTCTATTATTATCCTGAATATCCCCATTTGAAAATTCCAATTGCTGCCTGATGGATTTCCGAACAGATGCTAGGTGTGAGGAGAAACTTTGATGCATTTTTGTGAACCACAGGAAGTGATTAGTAGAATATTTTCAATTCAATTTCGCGAATTATTGTTGTATAAACAAGTTTGAAGTTCACTACTCTGTTCACAAGATTTTGTAGAGAGGATGCTTGAACTTTGAATTAGATGCTTTTGTGTTCAAGAGAATAATATTTTTATATTATTGGTGGAAAAGAGTTAAGAAGAGAACTTATTGATGCCTTTTTCTCTTAAACAGCACTTGTTCTCTGTCTCAACTTGCTCCTCTTGAAGCAGTGCTATTTGACGTTGATGGAACTTTGTGTGATTCAGATCCGATCCACTTTTATGCTTTCTGTGAACTGCTTCCGAAGGTTTGAACTATTCTTTTCTATTCACCTTTATACTTATACTGCCAATCATATATCATTTATGCATTGGAAACTTTCTGTATTGTTGTGAAGTGCTTGTAGATTATGAAAATACTGGAAAACACATAACTGATATTAATTTGGTAAATTTTGAATCAATGCATTTCATTGCTGTTCTGTGGGGTCTTAAAAATGCTGAGCTTCTAAACAGATTGGCTTCAATGGTGGCATCCCAATTGATGAAGAATTCTACAGCAAGAATTTTGCTGGGAAGCACAATGATGAGATTGCTTCTTTTCTTTTCCCTGATGATTTTGAAAGGGGTTTAAAATTTTGTGAAGAGAAGGAAGATATGTTCAGAAGGTGAATTTTATTTTTCTCCTTCATTTAATGCAACCTTTTCCCACCCAGAAATTTTAACCCACCTTCACAAATAATTATTTTGAATGGAAAATACAGGTTGGCTGAGGAGCAGTTGAAACCTGTTAATGGTTTGTACAAAGTGATAAAATGGGTGGAAGACCGTGGTCTGAAACGAGCTGCTGTTACTAATGCTCCCAAACCAAATGCTGAATTTATGATCTCAACTCTTGGACTGACAGATTTCTTCCATACTGTAATTCTTGGAAGTGACTGTGAACATGCTAAACCATTCCCAGACGCCTATTTAAAGGCACTTGAAATTCTCAACATCTCCAAGGATCACACATTTATATTCGAGGTTTGACCCCATCCACACACCCTTCAATATTTTGTTGCTCGTACTTGGTAAAATTTATACTTTGGTTGTCTAGGATTCTGTTTCGGGAATAAAAGCCGGGGTTGCAGCAGGGATGCCTGTTATTGGCTTGACAACAGGAAATCCAGCACCCATGCTGATGGAGGCAAAGCCCACTTTTCTAATTAAAGATTACGAAGATCCAAAGCTTTGGGCAGTTTTGGAAGAGCTCGATAGCATTGGAGGTGTGAAAAAAGGTGCAGCTTAAACCATACATATATTGCTTATGAACCGGGTAGAGTTCCCCCAATAAAATCAAGTTTAATTTCATGGCTATTTTGTAGAAGAGTTATTCTCTCATTTGGAACCTCAGTACAAAACTGAAATGGTCTGTTGGATCAGTAATGAAGTTGCCAAGTGGAATGATAATTAGAGATCTCTTGCTTAGCTATAAAATGCAATATGTTTGTTACATATTGCTTTCAAAATTTCAATATACTTGAAACTTGCTACAGAGCATTAGATTTTCTACTAGGTAGCTTTGGCATAGAATTCAGAGAAATTGTTAACATAAGAATAAATTCTCATTGCATGACAATTTCTATATTTTAGAAACACCTATGAATGATTTTATTATTTTCATTTACAAGAACTATTAGCTGAAAAAATACACGATATAATATTTATCGCTATCACAATTTCTACTTGCACAAAACTAGAACAGCCATGCTACAGTGCCCACCTTAGGGACCGACTCGAGGACAGGGGGCTGAGGTGGCATCACCTCAACCCTCGATTTCAACTTCGTTTTTTTTTTTTTTGATCCAATGGTCGAGGTGTTGGCACCTCGGCACCCTGTCCCCGAGCCTGGCCACATTGCATTTTCCAAACTAGAATGCTCAACATTTTCTTCTGATTTTTCTCTCTCTATCAGTCTACTTACCAAATTTCTCTCCCTAAATTCGTACCACGGTAACTCCATCTCTCCCAATTATGAGCATCTATCTTTGCTATTTTCGGGCTATGCTACTCAAAATATTTGAGGCCTATGGTCTAAGAAAACATTGTGTTTTTCTACGATAATTACATTATACATTATACACTTCTTTAAAATTTGAAATTCTAGCTTTGCTTTTACTATTTTTTATTCACTAATTATTGACTTTTCCAAAAAAAATGAAAAATATACAGGCAGCGATACACCTCTCGGAGTTAATTGTCCCAAAATTGAACATATATATGTGTCTTCGACCATTGACTAAGGTTTTAAATGTCGAGTTTTGATCACTAAACTTATCAAAACGTTGGACGTAATTTATTGACATGACATCAGTTTCATAAATCTAACGGAATTGAAGACATGGCAAACGAAATGCACAGGTGGTGCCCAAACACTGTTATACGACCAATCATAGCACACCAAATTGTCACGTAAGAAACACTTCTTTGACTGCTTACTATACTTTGAAAGATGTCTTTAATTGTTCATTATACTTTTAAAGATATTTTTAATTGTTCACTGTATTTTAAGATTGTCAATTTTTGGCCAATAACAAGTAAAACTGAAGTTGGCAAAATTTAGGAATGTTTTTCCAAATATCAATTGCATATAACAAAATTTAATTTTGCAACATGTTAAAAGGAAACATTTTTTCAAAACATTGGCAATATATACTTGAGTTTCGTTGCAATTTTTTTTTATACATTGATCTGTATTTGAAGCTAGGTTTTTTCAGAAAAACAATTATAGGAGCTAGAACTTGAGAAACTTCGATTCTAGGTTTTTTTCTATATATTGATCTGTATTTGAAGCCTAAACATCTTGATACTTATTCTCCCTAAGTCATTTCTGATCACCCTATGCATTATATCGATTGAAGTTAACTTGGACAATATAAATTTGTCAAATAATTATTTAAAAATAGAACAATGAAGAGACACACATAGATTATGAATTTTTTGAGTACACATTTTTGTTAAAATTAGTTATCATTATCGTCAATATAGTGATTAAAAAAAGTCAAAATCAATAATTAATTTTAACAATATATTCCATGAAAGCCCACAACTTTTCAATTACATACTTCACCAACTTTTATCAAAAATTAATTTTAATCTACAAAAACACGTGCTAAGATGTCAAACAAAACCCGTCAAGATTTACAATCAATCATCCACATAATTATTCAAGTGAGCAAGTTAACCTACTAAACGTATATAGTGATTAAAAAAAGTCAAAATCAATAATTAATTTTAACAATATATTCCATGAAAGCCCACAACTTTTCAATTACATACTTCACCAACTTTTATCAAAAATTAATTTTAATCTACAAAAACACGTGCTAAGATGTCAAACAAAACCCGTCAAGATTTACAATCAATCATCCACATAATTATTCAAGTGAGCAAGTTAACCTACTAAACGACAAAATAGCTTATGGAAGAAAAGAAGTAAACCTCCACTCTTGAGATGGGAAGGAAAGTGTTAGTTAATTGGGATGCATTTTGATGCAGGAGATTGGCCAACCCATATTTGAATGCATTTAAATATTCTAAATCGCCTGTTGGGGTTCTGAAAGCACTACCACTATTCTCCTCAGACAAGTCACAGGAGGCATCTAGGGAAGGGCTGCCACCGGTCACTGGAGCACCAGTTCAACATGTTCGGAGGTGGTGCATAAGGTGGTCCATACTTTGGGGGGTTTCCCATCAACAACAAAGCTTGGAATTATGCCGGTTGTACAGAAGGCAGCGTCCGAAAGCAATGACAAAAGACGATTTGGAGGGAATTGATTGGACCAAAATAGTAACCGTGTTTTAAATTGACAGATGACAAAGCGCTATGTCACATTATGTAAACTTTTATGTGTACCTTGATGTGAATCAGCAAATGTAGCAAATTCATAAAGCTTCCCACCACAAACTGGACGAGAAAATTTTGGTTTAGTTGAAATTACGAGAGAGAGAGAGAGAGAGAGAGAGAGCACATTGAAACAGTACCTGTACGGGTGATGCTGCCCTAAGCATTCCAGCAACTCCCCCACCTAAGACTCTACAATCTTACCAAGCCAATGACATTCTCAGACCACCTGTTCGACTGAGGTTTCCATTGTTATCTGATCGCAAGAAGGAACCTGTCAAAGAGATGACTTCAAATCGGCCCTGCAAATAGAGGACGCACCATAATGCAGAGGCTCAAACAAGTAATTGAAACATGCATGTAACAAGCAAACTATTCTCAAAATGACAATGTCCTAGGCACTAGCAATTTGCAAAGGATTTGAAGAGGTATCTCTTCAACATGAATCTTAACATACCAAAATAAAAGAAGTGTTGGACGTCATTTGATCAGTACGTGTACAAGTGAGGTTTTCTGATTTCGACAAACTTGTGACATTCAATTAAGCAGATAATGCCGACCTTCGACCGAAATCATAGTTCAATCTAAATGTCAAACGTGCTTTTTCCAGGAAAACTTATCGGGAATGAATTGTCAGACACACACACATACAGATAATTGACAGATTGATATGCAATGTATAACTTCAGTTAGATACATTAAGGACCCTTTAACCACACGGGAATGATAAACGAACAGGACTGAGGATAGGGTTACTGACAGGGAGCCGAGGTGGCGCCTCATCAGCCCTTGATCTGATTTTCAGATCAAGGGCTAGTGAGGCGCCACCACGGTTCCTTGTCAATAACCCTGTCCCCAGCTTTGTTGCTGTAGCAGAACTCTTAACCACAACCTGTTAGCTTAACAAATTAGATCAAGGGCTAGTGAGGCGCTACCATGGCTCCCTGTCAATAACCCTGTCCCCAGCCTTGTTGCTGTAGTAGAACTCTTAACCACAACCTGTTAGCTTAACAAGCATTTCCCAATAATCATGTTATTTGTACAAATTAGGTTGGTAAACTTGATTTACAAATTATGTATTGGTAACATTTAGACCGATAATTTCAAAAACAGTTTTTGAAATCAATGGAAATCAATATTATCTTGGATCATGCCAACACTTAGTTTGTAAACAAAATTTGTAGAAGTAGATTAACTCTTCCCATAATATATAGATTGTGGAGTGCATATTGTACTGCTGTTGGTAGGCCTATCGACACAGATGCAAGTCAATAAGACATGGAAAAGTTCTAAATTACACATCACAAAACCAGATATTTAATAAATTTTAGTGCATTTGAGACCTCTCATGCAACCTCCACCACAAAAGGAGTGTCATAGAGAGCACATATAGTGCATTTGAGAACTCACTTAACCATCTATAGCACTTCAGACAAATATTTATGCATCTAAACCAAATATTTAATAAAAATTAGTAAAATATGTGATTTAAAGAATTATGAATTTCATAAAATATATGATTAAAATTAATTATTGATTTTGACTTAAATTTTTAGTAGATTTTAATCTATAGTAAACAAGCGTTAACCAATATAGTCGCTGTCTAGTGGAAATTAAAATTAGTTGATGAAGTGTGTAGTTGAAAATTTGTGAATCCCATAAAATAAATGTGTGTGTGGTTAAAATTAATTATTGTAAGAACGACTTTTTAGTTACTCTTTAGCTCCATTCGAAACTTATTCAATTGTTTGCATCATAATTTCATTACATCATTCCGAGTTTGTATTTTTATTTTCAACTGAAAATACTCAAAATTAGTGAGAAAAGTAGGAAAAGTAAAAGTTAATGGCAGGAAAAAAAGAACAAAGAAGCATCAATATGCAAGAAAAGGTTTATCTTACCCATAAATTCTCCCAAAATTATTTATATTTTCGAAAAGAAAATTTAACTCAAAGCTTCTGAAGCATATACAGATCAATGTGCAAAATCCTTTAAAATTGTCCACATAGGAATTAGGATTAATCAAAAGCTCCATGGCAAAGAAACCTAAAATAAAACTTTCAATAGGAGATGAAAGATGTCAATTGAATTGATCTGGTGCCTGATGGGTCTCCATGTCAATTTTCAAACCAAATAAATTTCATTGCAATCATGCTACACTAACGTCAAGATCGACATAATGCCACGTAGCATTCCATCATTGGACAATTTAAAATACAATCAGTTTTTTTATCCAACTATTTACTGCCACGCATGAAAGACGTCAAGTGAGACATGTAACTACTCCTATTTCATTTTAACTAGTTATTTTCTCTTCATGCTTCAGCTATACTCGAGATTTAGGAACCTTGCTCCAAGCTCTGGTGAGCTAGACCACAGTATAGGCTACCAATATAATTCGTGCTTTTCATTCAAATTTCCTACTCTGAAGGAATTTGATTTAATAAAATATTTCCTTTAGAAAAAATTTAGCAGGACTACTGCTCATAGCAAAGCAATTGGATTGAACATAAGTTCCCCTGCATGAAAAATGATTTACTGAC
>NC_036249.1:7967830-8000268 GCF_002742605.1 Olea europaea var. sylvestris | reverse complement strand
CATCTTTTTATCATTGTTTGAAAGTGCAAGAAGGATTATTACATTCAAGAATCATGAATTCATCATTTGGGTCTTCATCATGTTCCTCGTCTCGAGTGATGTCTTTTCTTATTCTTCTGTGTAAAATAGTTGGAAAAATGAATCTCGCTCGAAGAGAGGGCTTTAATATAAGGCTTGGTTACTTAATAATCAATTTGAGTTGAATTGAACAAATTTATTTTGAGTTATTTATTTATTGAAATAAAATCAAGTGATTCCAAGTCATGCATTTTTTAAATAATTGTTATACAATGAAAAATGATTTTTTGAACAATGAATGGTTTAAAAAGAAGAAAAAATTATGATCTGCCATTTTTATTTTATTAAAAGAATATATGACAAAAAATGAATTTGAGAAAAAATAATTTTCAAATTAGTTGTACCACACAAACTTTAAAAATGATTGTCTAACCTTTCATACTTGGCCAATATCCTTGAGAGTAGGCTCAACCGGCAAATTATAGCGATCGAAATCTTTAAACACGTCAAACATGCCCACAAAAGAGTGTTCAAGTTGAATTCTATCAATTAAAGAGTATTGATTAACTGGCTCTGATTTTCAATCCCATTAGATTTTTCGAGAGCATCGTAAAATTCTTCAAATAGAGGCTTAAAAATCTCGTCCATACAAAATCCAAATTCAGGATGGATAAAGATACTTGGCCAGACCCCCCACAAATAGACATGGCGCCCCTGGATGGCCAGGGGCACATCCAGAACTCGACTCAGGATAGTCTTACGGAAACAGTAGATCTGGACTTGTACAAGACTGCATCCAATAAGTTTACACAAGCACGAATATTGATGTATCTGAATGTAAGTACACAAAAGAGAGTTCCAATTGTTTCTACTATGTACAACAATTGCCTCTGCAACTATGTATATTTACTGTCTTCCTGATTCTACAATATATTCAGTTACAAACAACCAGCCTTTGCTGCGTACACTGAAACTAACAATGTAACTCCATGTTATACAGCAGTCTCATAAGCTCCTCGAATTTTTACCTTCTAGTTTAAGTTGTTGAATTCTCTGGCGCAGTCTTCGTCTGTGATCATGAATTTTCCAAAGGCCGTGGCCCAAGATGACACCCGAGTATATACCGTGTGTTATTATAGGTGCAAGAATATTATTCGTCTGACAAGCATGGAAAAATAATGTAAGACATATTTCCTTAAATACGATCTAAACAAATTTCATCAACTTGAAGTACCTGGATCCATTCAAATCCAAGATAAAGAGCCAAAAATGCTTCAAGTAGGGGAGAGTATATCTTCTTCATTTGCCGCCTCTCGTGCCAGGCTGCAAATATTCATTGCGAATTAACAATTTCTGCATGGCGAGTATAAATGCACCACTGCCACACGAAACATGAGATATCCCAATAATGGAAACTAGGTTACTAGAATATCATAAATATGGAACCTGCGAATAGCTTTTTCAGTTCTTCACGACCAGAATGCGACTTTAGTATTGGCGCAACTATGTAGGTGGGGTCTGAATACAAAAATGAGAAAGTTTAAGGTTCAGATAGTATCGAAATATAGAGAAGCACGTGAAACACTTCCTGAACTAATTAAACCAACCTTTCGGAGAGGCAGCCATATAGTAAAGTGAACCTGTAAGAGCAGCAGTAATGACAGCAGCAAATGCCTGCGCAAATGGTACAAACGGAGGAAGCACACCAGCCTATATTGAAAGAAACTGGTTAGAAAAAAGAGAATTGTCTTTTTGCATTTAGATGAAGGATCAAATAGCCAAAAATAGATTTATGACTTCAAGGAACAAGTTTAGTAATTTTACCAGAGATGTCATTCCTCGAGCATCTCCAACCAAATCACCGCTCCTCAAAAATAAATCAGCCAAGGCTCCCTGCAAACATAGACAACAAGAAGCTGAGTCTTCTCGCCAATATAGTGGGATCCATTAAGTGAATCTTTTTTCACCATTTCCTTCATTACATGTATAGGAAGATATAATGTAATCAAATCCTTAGCAATCACGTACGCAGTGTTAATTTGAGGGAAAAATGTTTTATGGCATATGGTACTGTTTTCACCATTTTGTTCCATGCCTTAGTACATTTATAGCATGGACAACAAGATGCAATGCAATTGAATCATTTGCAATCACGTCATGCCTCGTTAATGTGAAGGAAAAATAACATTGCTATTAGAAGACAAGACTTTCTCATGATATTTGGTAAGCTGATATGACAACCATGCTGTGCTAAATTTATTTAGAACACGATTATAAGCTAATCGTAAATCCATAAACTACGATGTTTATCAAGTTGAATTATAACAGTTTGCTATTAGTTGGTTGATTATACTAGAGTTGAAAAAAGATCAGGTCACCTGCAGAACTGACCTGAACAGCAGCACGGTAGAAAAGCTCCTCTCCAACAGAGCTTGCAGCTACGATGAGTATAAACTGAAACGTCACATTAAAATATGTCAATCTAACACTATAACATAATCGAGGACACATACACAAAAACCGAGATCAATATTACAGTGTACCAAATCCAGACATCCTTTACCTGCCATGGTGACATTCCATAGAAGAAGCTCCATAACTCCTCGTCCTCTACATCTCTGATTGCACGAGCATGAGGAGAAAATTTTACAACTTCATCCTGTAAGTTTGATATTTTGCTTTAGAGATTTAGAATTGTGTCTGAGTATGCATTCCCAACTAAAATTCATAACTGAAGCTGTAGGGACTTCAAGACTGAGAAAGTAATTTTGACCAAGAAAGTAACTTATTTTGCCAAACATAATTTTCAAAGTTACTTTTTTTGCTCAAAAAAACTTGCCTTTTTATAGAACCATAGGAAGAATACACAATTGAGGGGTAACATACATCTAGTATAAATAGAAGGGCCATAATCGGAGGAACTGCATATCCCAATCCCTCCACAATGGCATCTAATGACATATCAAAACCTCCCGAGGAATCAATTCCAGACATCGAGCATATAAACCTTCCTGCCAAAGCCATGGCGCCGTATATTCCTAAAGCCCAGAAGGTAAAAGAAAATTATATTAGAAAGTGTCATTTTCCTTAATTTAAAGAACTCTTCCAGTAAACTTTTTCCAAACAATTCAACACAAAACTCGACTTTCTGGCCATAGATGGAAAAAAATAAATAAAATTTCTAAGTAGGCCATTGAATCATGCACATGAATCAATCAAAAGGTGAGTAGAAAGCCATTTTGGAGTGAAAAGTTTCAAAAAATTAACTTTTCTAAAAGTATGTTAAAAGTTTTTTTCCCAAAAAAGGAGTACCTTAAAAGCAACTTTTAACCACAGCCAATTGACAATGGAGAATAAAAATTCCATCTTGTTCATACTGTAACTTCAATTATTAACTTCATAATTGATTATACAGAAATAAAATCCCACTTCAATTTTATTATTTATTCATTCATTTAATAACAAAAATAGCTAAATATTCTATAATTTCAAGATACAAACCGTATTTAGCAGCAAATAAACATAAAGATGCGTAAAATTACAATAAATGAAAAAAAAGAAAGTAAAAGACTTACCAACTCCATAACTTAGTCTAACAACAGCTCCAATCTTTTCCCAGACTGAAAACTCAGCATCATTAAAGCTGTCGTTAAATGTCGTAACCTCCATACCCGAAGCCGCTCTGTAAACCCGACCATTTCTTTCATCTCTCTCCACTACTTTTCCACCACCACCACCACTCCTCTCCGCCCTCACCACCCCACTATCTACGAATACTCCCTTCTTCTTTTTCTTAAGTATTATTCTGGCCGGCAACTCATAATTACAAAACCAATTAACTGGGGGATTCGGAGCCCGCGACAATAACGGGAACTCCATTTATCGGGTACGGACCAGACCCAGAAAAAATCTGAACCGAGTAAAACGTAAAACTGAGCCTTCTCTTCTTCCCCCTTCTTCTTCGGAGTTGTTGAGGTTGGTCTGGAGCATAGCGCAATTTGCCAAAATGTATAATTTTTTAAGATTGAAGGGTGTAACGGGTTACCACGATCCTTTGGTTTATCAATTTTGTAGTCCAGTGGGGCCTGAAAAACTCAACGTGGTCCATGATGGGTGAGAAAGCGTGCACTGATTTTTTTAAGGAATACTGAGTGACCAACGGTAAGTGCCACGTAATGATAATGCTGCACCTAGGATTACGTAGGGTGGATAATTATTGGTGGGTCAACTCTCCTGAAATGAAGTCGGAAGTTCATGTCTGAATATAAATTGGTAATTATCACAAAACGTCGTTACCTTTTAATGTTGTGTGTAAAACGTTCTCGCTTTTCGTTTTTAGGCACTTTTACCAATATCTTCACCTTATTACGAAAATTATCATTTTAATTAAATTTTTCGTGTAAAATGACAAATATATCCCCTATTTAAATAAAACAATAAAAAAGAAAACAAAAATTAAAGAATAAATTGCAATCATGCTCCCAAACATTTTTAAAAAATGCAAATGAGTTCGAATAAATTATTAGAAGGGTAATTAGCATAAAACGACCCTACCTCTTTTTATTATTATGCAAAACGTTCATACCTTTTATTTTTTGACATTTTCACTCTTATTTTTTTATATTTCAAAAATCGTTATTTTCATCTATTTTCTCAATTAAAAGTCGTAAAATGATAAATATACCCTAATTTTTAAATAAACAAAAATAAAGAAGAGACCCTCCTCTTTAAATAAACAAAAATAAAGAACAAATTGCAACTATACTCCCAAAATTTTTAAAAAAAAAGTACAAATAAATAATTTAAAAATAAAATTACTTTCTTTTTTAATTATGATTTTTCTTTTTTAATTATTTATTTGAAATTTATTTGTACTTTTTTTGAAAATTTTGGAAAAATAATTGCAATTTGTTCTTTATTTTTTTTGTTTATTTAAAGAGAAGTATATATTTGTTATTTTACAGTTTTTAATTGAGAAAATAGATGAAAATAACGATTTTTGCAACGAAATATAAACTAAGGATGAAAAATGTCAAAAAACGAAAGGCATGGACATTTTGCAAAATAATAATGAAAGGTAAGGACGTTTTGTGTTAATTACCCTTTAATAATTTATTTGGATATTTTTTAAAAAGTTTGGAACTATCATTGCAATTTATTCTTTAGCTTTTCTTTTCTTTTTTATTGTTTTATTTAAATATGGAATATATTTGTCATTTTACACGAGAAATTTGATGAAAATGATGATTTTCGCAATAAATGTGAAAATAAGGGTAAAAGTGTAAAAAAATTGAAAGGTAGGGACGTTTCGCACAATATTTCAATAAAGACCTTTTGTACTAATTACCCAAATATAAATTGCATAGTTTAAAAATTTGTAATCTGCCAAAAAATAAAAAATAAAAAATAAAAAAATTAACACAGTCTACAATTTATTATAGGAGAGAAGTGTAAAATTACAATTTTATCCTTTTTATATTTGGATAAAATCTATTTTCCTGGTCAACTAAGGGTTTTATCGATTTGGACCTCAAGAGAGAATTTTTGAAAGATTTGAGACCTCTGTTGACAAAAAATGAAGGTTAAGATAAAGTCTGCTAAAAATTCAAAGGTTAGGGAGCACTATTACAATTTTTCATTTATTATTATTATTATTTTAATGAGTTCTATATTAAAGACTTGTTCGATAGTGATTTTGAGAATTGATTTTTTTGGCTGTTAGAGAGAAGAATGAGTCTCATCTGTGAGTAAAGAAGTAAAAGATAACGATCGAAATAATGAAATAATGGTAAAAAAATTGATTTTTTCAGGTAAAAAATTGCTACAAAACAGGAGCTAAGTATTGAAACACTATTCAAAAGTCAAGTTTATTAATATTTTATAACTTATTTTATCTATAATTGATATAGATTCATCCTTTAACGAGCATGGGTTAATAAAGTCAATTTCTAATTAACAAAACTTATTATAAATGAATATTAAAGTTGAAAATCAAACTACAAAGAGTGTACAAGAATATGAAGGGAAAAAATAAAATAAAGAGATAACTCTATTGAACATGTGTCAAAGAATTTACAAAATAACATTTTGAGAACTTCGATGGGCTCTCTGTCTAAAAGAAGAAACAAGATAGTAGCATTGTTTTTCATAATACGTTATGTGGATGATATAATATAGCAAAGCGTCATCATCGAAAGCATGTGTTCCTATAATTCCAGATGAGAGACTTATCTGAAGCTATATTTTGAATATTCAAATCTTACTATATTTAAAAAAGACAAGCATATAGTTTCATTGTACTCTTCATGCATAGACAAGATATTTATTTGGCAAATTTGGTGTAAACCACTTCAATGGTCCACTAAATTTAATGTAAATTTTGGTGTAACACTTTACACCAAATTTGGAGTAATTCTATATTTCCCATTTTGCCCTCTCTTCCCTTTTACAACAATTTTTTGTTACATCTGTATCTGTTTTCTATCTTTAAAAATTACTAAATTTGAATTTATTTATAATTGTTTTAACGTGATGGTTATTTTTATTTAATATTTAATTTTAAATTCTAATCAAGTAATAAGTAATAATTTTTGATACAACAAATTAAATTTGTTCATTAAAAACTGAGATAATGTGTTTTTTTTTTATTTATTAACAAACACTATGCTTTAGTTCATTAAATATAATTTTTAATATAATGATTTTAGTGATAATATAATTTTTAATTTAAATAATTTAAAATAAAATTTGGTGTAAGAGCATCACTAATGATTACACCAAATTTGGTGTAAAGTAACCATTGGAGATGGTGTAATGGTGTAAGGTAACCTATGGCATGCCCTAGTTAGATATTTGTCATGCTGTTAAGATAGTAAGCAAGCAATCAAAACTAGGTACAGAGCACTACGTAGTAGTAAGCATATAATCAAGTATCTTCGAAAAATGAATTGCCATGTGCTCGTGTGCCGGCATTAGAGTTGGCCCCTATGAGTTACACTAATTCTGATTTTCAATTGGATAAGAACACTAGAAAGTCTTTGTTAGGATCCATGCTTATTCTCAGGTGGCAGAGTTGTGATTTGGATGGGTATCGAGTAACAATGTATTTCTAATTCTATGATCAAGTATGTAGCGATAGTGAAGCAGCCAAAGAGGTCGTCTGGCTTAGAATGTTTCTTGCAATTTATAGATGGTAATTGGTGTCAGCATAATAAATGGTGTTATTCTATGATAATGGTAGGGCAGTGACTAATATAAAATAACCAAGAAACCCTAAAAGAGAAAAATACATAGAATGAGAATACCATCTCCTAAGAGATATAGCCCATCGTGAGAATGTGACAGTCAGCAAGATTGTTTCAAAACAGATTCTTGTCGATTTATTTAATCTTACCAAATATTTGTTTTGAGGCTCATCTAGTGATGTCAAACGAGTTGAGCAGCTCATTGACTCGTGGACGGTTCAGGCTTGTCAAATGACGAGCTCGAACTCGAGCCGAGCAGGGGGCTCAATCCCACGAGCTCCTTGTAAAAAATGTGCAAATTTACAAAAAAAAAAATTAAAAAAATCACGAGCTTGCCAGTGGCTCGGCCGCGAGCTAGCGGCTCGTGGGTCGAGCTAAGCTTGCCCCCGAGCAACTAGCTGAGCTTAAGCTCGGCTCGTTTTTCACGAGCCCAAATCTGAGCCGAGCTTGTGGGTTAAAGGACCGAGCCGGCTTAGCTCGGCACATTGCCATCCCTAGGCTCATGTCAAAGGCATAAGAACGCGAGACATGTTATTCACACTTTAAGCCAAGTGAGAGACTGGTGGAATTGGTGCCCAATAGTGTTACGATATGACTGTAATTTATAACATTTTATTTTGTTTTACTAATATATAAATATTGATTTATTTGAGTTATTTGTTAATTCTATATTAGAGTAAGCAATGACGGGCCATTGATCGATTTATGATAATATAAATTATGTACTTGAATGGAGAAGTACGGAATCATAACTTACATTTTGATCGAGAATAAATTGACATAGAACACCCTACAGAGGTTGACACTCTATTTCGAAAGGTTAGTTACTCTACCAGTTGAGGTACTCAATTTGTCTTGACTGTGATGATTGTTCATCGAGAATAATGACGCTACTGTACCTGGATGTGTATTGCATTGGACCAAGTAAAATAATGGTTAATTTTATAGTGGGTTGTGCTAACGAAATGAATCATATGTGATTGTCTTTATAAATTACCTAAGTTCAGTTATTCGTGAACTTGGGATTTTTGATATGCCAATGAGTGATATTCACGAAATTATTTCTTTCGATTTAAAACTATAACAATTGTACAGTTCGTTAACAAGTAATAAAGTAGATTAAATGAATTCGAATATTGTCCCACAGAGATTGATTAGTTCAATTTTACCTATCGTCGCCTTAACCGAAACTAAATTACTAAAGTGAATGTGAACCTAATTAAAACCCTAATTTTGGAAAGAAACCCCTAATTATGCAATTTTTATGATTGAATTAAATTAAATATGCAAAACAATATTTTTAACACTCTAAAATGAAATCAAATATTGAGAACGCATGTTTGTTGTAATCAATAGAAATTAAACACACTAGGATCACGATTTCCCATGCAATTATCACTTTAAAACCCTAGTTTCACAATGTGACAACACACTTCAATTGTGACGAATCAATGTTTCTATATCTATCCAATACTCTCTTTCGAGATGTATCGAACCTATTTCTACATACCTCCGGCCTATATTTCTATGACAAGTGCATATGTAAAAATGCATGCGATTTTATGAACATTTAAAGATTCACATAGGACATAGCGATATATTTCTATCCCCTATCGGACTCTACGATGATTTATATTATGTCGAACCTATTCCAATTCTCTCGAATACAAGAATAAACCACCCAAACTCACACAATTACGGGCCTTTAATTGCGGAAATAATAATTGCATATAAATCATTCAAAACAATATAAATATGTCTTAATGTCAAATTGTAAAATTAGAAAATTAAAGATCAAATTACATGGTACATCGATCTCCTAGCACATGAAAATCTAGTCTAACATGGTTAAAATAAAAGAATACATCAGATTTTGGATAAAAGGCATCACCGGGTTATGAAATCTTGAAGCTCTTCGTGTAAATCTTAGTTCGTGCGCTCAAAATCCTCTCCAAGAAGTGTTTTTCTGCCTCCAATACATTCTCCTATTTTTTGACGTCTTTTGGTATTTATATCGCGTGAAAATTAGGTTACCAAAAGAGTTTCAGTCGTATAAGGAAACTACAGAATCGACTCTAGAACTTGTTCTATGCGACCGCATACTACATTTCTATGCGGTCGCATAGAGTAAAAAAATTTGAGAAAAAATTCTCAGGAGGCCTCTATGCGACCGCATAGAGGGTAGCACTATGCGATCGCATAGTGCTGCCAACTATGTAAAATGTCTATTTTGGTCATTGAACTTTCATTTTTCTTCATTTTCGTCCCTTTGCAATTCCTTCTTCTTCTAATCATCTTGTATCGCTTTCGAGTTCATACTTAGCATATTTGCATTTACGGGTTGCTTTTTAGTTCAACTTTTGAATATTTGCATCCTTAGTCCCTAAACTATCATTTTGCTCCATTTTAGTCCTTTTTCGGCTCTTTTCTCCTGAATTCCACCATTTTCATAGAAACACCTACATTGCATGAATTCAATGAGATTAAGTCAAAATTCAAATATTTTGCTCGTAATTAAGTCATGTTTGTGATATAAACAAGTGTGCAAAAACACACTTATCAAACCCCCAAACTTGAACTATTGTTTGTCCTCAAATAAGATAATGACTTAATTTTGAACAAACATAGCTTAATACCCTGCTGTGACTCAGGATTGGACTAAGTATTTGACTTTATGAAAATTTATCAGTGCAAAAATGATATCAACCTTTACCTGTTAAATGCATACTTGACGTGTGTGTGTGTGTGAATTCATGCCAACATATCAAATTCATGATGGGTTGAGTCTCGACCCCAAGTGGTCAAATGTATCCTTACTCGCTCGAGAGATACACAACCCCCCAAATTTATTCTTTTCACTCAATTATCTCGGGGTTGTGTTTTAAAATTAGGAGTTTACATAGGTGTAGTCATCACCCTCTCGTAGTTTGGATTAATCTCACTATCACAAGTTTACATTTCAATAAGTGAAAGCTCTCCCAAATTTGATTGCTTCGACACTCAAGATTAAAATATGTTACTTGCCTCGCCTCAAAGGTATAGTTTCCTCAACCAAATGTGTAAGGGTTTTTCTTCATGTTATTGTTTCTCTTTTGTTTTTCTCACTTTTCATTTTTTTTATTATCATCTTCTTATTTGCTTTCTATATAACCCATGTAACGAGCTTTAGGCCGGTGACTCCCAAACCAGTTAGCTTTAGAACACCAAGTTTTAAACCCTTGCAGGCTTATTCACTCGTGTTATAAAGGCTCGATCATATGACTTTTTATTAACCTCTTTTCCTCTTGCTTTCTATATGACCCCTTTAACGAGTTTTAGGCCGGTGACTCCCAGGTCAGTTGACCTTAGGGCACCAGATTTTGAAATATCCTTACAGGCTTACTTGCTTGAGTCATAAAGGCATGAAAAGAAGTGTCTTATTCTCACAAATTAATTTTATGCTCTTATTGTTTTAGACATTTAGTTTCCAAAACCAACCCCCAATTTAATATTTTCACCTAATCTTCACTTCACTGGTCTAGGCAATTCACACAATAAAATTTCATGTACGAAGCCCCCGCTTATCTCAATGCTTCCTATAATAGCTCAACCAATTCCAAACTGTCTTAAGGTAATTTACATGTTAATTCAATAGAGGGTTATTATTCTTTTCCTACTTTATGCTCAAAATCCAGTCATTCACCTAACATGTCAAGCATGAATAGCGTGCACAGATAATGTCAAGTATTGCATCACAAGTATTGGTTAATCTATTTAGTACTATATCCAAAGTTTATGAATTATACCAATCCAATAATCACATCATAGTCGGCAAGGCTATCAAGCTCACACAAGCATACAAAAGTATAATCAACACTCACTCATCAAGCATGCATCATGCAACAATTAGTCAATAATAACGATGGACTGTGAAAATGTAAAATAATTACATGCCGACTATTTATTATAAATTATGTCACCATCCCCCAAACTTATACAGTACATTGTCCTCAATGTAAAAATTAAAGTTTAAATGGCATAATTTAAAAAAAAAAATGAACACAAAATAGAAAAATGAGGTAAACAAGACTCCCTTGATCAATACGGTGGCTGTGATGGGAGGCTGGGTCCTGCAGCATCATCTCCAGGAGGGAGAGGAAGGCGGGATAAAATCTCTCTCAATAGGTCAGATTGCTGGGTCTGCTCCACCTGCATAGCTTGAACCCTGGTCTCCAAGTTTCCTAAACGGTCTCATGTCTCATTCACTCGCCACTGTATACCATCCATCCTGCCAACGAACATTCCCAATCTCCCATCAAAGGTACTCATCTCTCTTCTTGTTGCAAGGGACTCACTACTAGCATTGGAAGCGAAATTTCTTGTGATTGCCATATCATTCTGCACCTACTGGATGGTGGTACTCATTGCTCTAAATGATTGCTGAAGACTCTGCATGTCTCGACTGTGTCCTATCATAGTGGCAAACATCTACCTCAATAACTGGGTACCAATGTCAACCGGTGGTGGGGGAACTTGTGGCATCTCGAAGTTCTCAGCTGCTTGTCCTTCCTCAGCCTTTTGCTGTCGACGTCACTCGTTTTCTAACTTCTGTTGATGTTTAATTCTGGTTCGGTCCTGGGCCTCTAGTATGAGGCACTTGATATGGGGACTTGGTTTTTCTGGTGCTTCCCAGGCTAGACTTGTATGCCTACAGCTCTACATATCCCACTTATCAAACTTGGAAAAATCAGCGAGGTGTGTCTGTCTCCTCATGTGCCTATATTCTGTATCTGGTTGTAGATGCATGTGGCCAAATCAATCTTGTTTCCCCGAACCAAATGATAGATAAATCCTGCATTTTGATTTGTGAATGTCGTCTTATGAGATATAGGCTCGATGTTGTGGCATATGAATAACCATAGGATAGCTATAGATGGGGTGAGATCAATCTGATACCAATCTGGAGTCAGTAGAGGCCAAGCATTCTCACGTCCCAATAATACTTCTGCAACCTCAATCCAATTGAAATTATGTGGGACCGGGACCACATTATTCCAGGTTAGCTGATAATAGTTATGAATAACTTCTGGTGAGAACATAATCCATTTACCCCGAACCCATGTTTGATGTAGATGATCTGATCCAGGAGTGTCGATTTCTGTATTGAAGTTGGCATAGAACTCCTTCACCAGATTTTCATACAATGGATGTGGTCTTTCAGTTACTTTCTCCCAATCACAGTTTTGGATTAAGTAAATTAATTCAAAACCGGGGAAATTTTCCAACTTAACTGGCCTTTCAGGGATGAGTGCCCACTCGCGGACAACATTGGCGTAACGGACTGCTGTGTCCGAGGATAGAAATCTCCTGACATCCCTTTCAGGCTTTCTAGTCCGGGCTATGCCAGATGCGGAACCAACCTTCTCTTTTCCTTTTGATGTTCTCTTTGGTGGCATTCTGCAAAAGTAAGAAAAGAGGTGTATCAGGCTCTTAACTTATGATAATTAAGAAAACGAGAGAGGATGGTTGTGAAGTGCAAAATCTCCCAAACTTACTTCAAAGTGCATATATAACATGTAAGAGTGTAGTGTTCAATGAATGAGTTCAATGTAGTATCAACATTGCATATATATGAGAAGCTCATAAACTGTGGCCCAAACATGCACTTTTTTTTGTTTTGAAATTTTAACCCGTAACCAAGTGGGGACTTTCAGCCCCGGGCATCACCGAGAAATATCAATTTTTTCCCGAGCGACCTTCGGGCACATGAAAGTATCCATATTATTCTAGCTCATATCCGAATTTCAAATCATTTGAGCTTTGTTTGGGTTGTCAAATTACATGTCGAAGTGGGTGACGTGAGGTGTCGTGATGTGACCTAACCATGTGCCTTCGTGTGGTCAAAATGGGATTCGGTGTTTTTTTTAAGTTAATTTCCATGTAGTTCTATAGTAAAACACAAGGCAATTCACGTCTCATTAACTATACATGCACAGTTTACAAAAATGTCTCAAACATGTCGTTTAGGCATTTCATTAAACACATCACGTGCATTATATTTGAGCCCTAGGAATCTCATAAATTGAAAAGTGAATCATCCCACAGCACAATCATTATCTAATAACATCAATCCATATCTACCTATTGCCCAATCTCTCAGTATATATGTATGAATCTAGCACACATTCGGATTCAAAAATCGAACCAAAATTTCAATTGAGAAGAATAGAACAAATTCATACCTTAGAATTGATGAAGTTGTGATAAATGCATGGAGTGCTAGGTGAAGTACTCCGACTGATTGGTGGTGTGCGTGAAATTGGGGAGAACTCGTGCCCTAGAACTCGTCTTGTGCGTGAGTGTGAGGGAGAGGGAATTTTGGGGGTGATGGGAGGAAGTAGTGTGGAATAGGTGGGTTACGGGTTTAAGATGAAACACTATGCGGTCACATAGTACAACAATATGGGGCCACTTTGCTTTCGGTAATGGTCTATGCGACCGCATAGACAAACATTTTTTTTTTCAAATCTGAATTATGCCAAAAAAAAAAATCAAAATTACAATTTTGACCCCCAAAACACAACTTAAATAAAAAATTTCCCCGAAGTTGGTTTTCAATTAAAAATTTGACTCAGCTAATATCATTCTCAAAAAATTTAGAAACTTCCAATTCAATGGGATATGTGCTTGTCCAAGGACTTAGCACCAAAACCAATTTATGGAATAAACTTGAAACACATTCCGAAATTTTTTATGAAGAACGAGTTTGTGCATCGAAATGCGTGACTTCACACTCAATCCCCCAAAACAACTTCAATCAACTTGACTCATGCCACCTTATGTGTGTAATGCTTAGACTAGTATGCGTGAAAGATCGATGACCTAACAAAAAAATTGCAAATGCGAAAATTAAACAACTCCTAAAATAATGTGAAAAGTAAAATAAATTGAAGGATACAATGGGTTGCCTTCCATCCAGCGCTAGGTTATAGTCGATAGCTTGACTTTTTTGCAGCTGCTTTATTCTGGCGTCCCGAGTTGAACGGAGAACTTTTGGTTGGAGAATTTACCGCCCCAGTAGTGTTTCAGGCCTTGCCCATTAACAGTGAAGGTACCTTAGTCTCATGGCTGACTTGTATAACCCTATATGGTAGGACTTTCGTGACAGTGTAAGGACCCGACCATCGTGATCGTAGTTTTCCTAGGAACAGCTTGAGTCTCGAATTATACAATAGCACATGCTGCCCCACTTCGAATTCTCGCCTCTGAATATGTATGTCATGCTACTTCTTGGTTCGTTCCTTGTAGTGTTTTGAATTTTTATAAGCTTCCATTCTAAATTCATCTAATTCATTAAGTTACAATAGACCCTTTTCATCGACGGCACTCAAGTCCATATTTAACTATTTCATAGCCCAATATGCCTGATGCTCCATTTCTAGTGGCAGATGGCACGCTTTTTCAAAAACTAGGCGGTATGGAGACATGCCTATCAGTGTCTTGAATGCTGTCCTGTATGTTCACAATGTATCGTCCAGTTTTTTAGACCAGTCCTTTCTAGATGAGTTCACTGTGACCTCGAGTATTCTCTTCAGCTGCCGATTAGATACTTCAACTTGCCAGCTGGTTTGTGGATGATATGGGGTAGCAACACTGTGTTTAAAGCCATATTTATTCAACAGCTGCTCAAACTGGCGATTACAGAAGTGTTTACCCTTGTCACTAATTATAGCTCGTGGTGTACCATATCGGGAGAAAATATATTTCTTCAAGAACCCAATTGCTGCCTTTGAGTCATTTGTTGGCAGTGTAACTGCTTCCACCATTTTGATACATAGTCCACTGCTACCAAGATGTACTGATTTGAGAATAAAGGGGGAAAAGGTCCCATGAAGTCAATTCCCCAAATATCGAATATCTCCACTTCTAAAATGTTATTCAGTGGCATTTCATTCCTCCTTGAAATATTTCCAGTGCGTTGACATCTGCCCCAAGAAGCTGTGAACTCCTTTAACTGCTTTAGCGGTGGTAACTTCTCAATAACTTGAATTTTTACCTTGTCCATTTCAATTCCTTTTGCCGAGATTCGATGCCCGAGTATAATGTCTTCCTGCACCATAAAGTGGCATTTCTCCCAATTTAAAATCAGGTTAGTCTCCTTGCATCTCTGTAGGACCAAATTTAGGTATTCTAGACTTTCATCGAATGAAGATCCAAACACTGAGAAGTCGTCCATGAAAACCTCAATAAACCTTTCAATCATATCGGAGGATATTGCTATCATACACCTCTGAAATGTGGCTGGAGCGTTACAAAGATCAAAAGGCATCCTATGATAAGCAAAAGTACTGTAGGGGCAAGTGAAAGTGGTCTTCTCCTGATCATCTGGTGCAACAGGTATCTGATTGTAGCCCGAGTATCCATCAAGGAAGCAGTAGTGTGAATGTCCAGCCAACCTCTCCAACATCTGATCAATGAATGGGAGTGAGAAGTGATCCTTTCGTGTAGCTGCATTGAGTTTGCGATAATCGATGCAAACTCTCTATCTCGTAACTGTTCTGGTGGAAATTAATTCATTCTTCTCATTTTTCACCACTGCGATTCCCTCTTTTTTCGGCACCACTTGAACTGGACTGATCCATGCACTATGTGAAATTGGGCAGATAATTCCTGCATCTAGTAATTTCAGTATCTCCGCCCTGACTACTTCCTTCATGTTCGGATTCAATCTTCTCTGACCTTCTATACTGGCTTGCAATTTTCTTCCATTATAATTTTATGCATACAAAGAGAATGGCTGATCCCTTTAATGTCAGCTATTGTCCACCTAATCGCCATCTTGTTCTCTCTGAGTATCTTGAGCAATTTTTCTCCCTCCACCTCACTGACTGTGTTCGAAATGATTATTGGAATTGTATCTGACTATCCCAAATATGGATATTTGAGATGTGGTGGTAGTTGCTTGAGTTCTAAAACTGGCGGTTACTGAATGGAAGGTAGTGGCTTTGTATTTCCCGTCCCCAATTCCTCGAAGTGCCTCGTTCGGGTGTATGGCGGGTTGGTCTCCAAAAACCTCGCACATGTTTCAACTTCAAGAGAATCTGACTGAACTGATTGGGATTGTGCAATGCATACCTCATAGGTGTCAGATGGACCGTGAAGTAAGAATGTTTCTTATACTGCCTTGTCAATGATGTCAACTTGGTAACAATTATCTAATTCTGCTGGCAGTTTCATGGCCTTAAATACATTGAACGATATGTGCTCCTCTCCCAATCTTAAGATCAACTACCCCCTTTAAACATCAATTAACGCTCTCCCTGTTGCCAGAAATGGTCTGCCAAGTATCGATGGGACATCCTTATCTTCTTCCATGTCCAAGATAAGAAAATTCGCTGGAAATATGAACTTTTCAACGTTGATAAGCACATCTTCAAATATCCCTCTGGGATGTGTCAGTGACCTGTCCGCCAGCTGAAGTGTCACAGTAGTCGTTTTAGCTTCTCCCAATCCGAGTTTCCTAAAAACAGACAGAGGTATTAAATTAATACTTGCACCGAGGTCACATAATGCTTTATCGAAATAGACTTCACCAATAGTGCAAGGAACAATAAAACTCCCTGGATCTTTCAATTTTGATGGGAGCTTTTTCTAGATTCTGGCACTGCATTCCTCCGTAAGCATTACTGTCTCATGGTCCTCCAGCTTGCGTTTGTTTGATATAATATCTTTGAGAAACTTCGCGTAGCTAGGCATCTGGAATAGTGCATCGGCTAATGGGATATTGATATGGAGTTTTTTGAAGATTTCTAGGAATTTTTTATAATTGCTCCAATTTTTGCTTCTTCAACCGCTGTGGAAAGGGAATTGGAGGCTTGTATGGGTTGACTGTGACTTTGGCCTTATCCCGTGACTTTTCTGAATTTCCCTTTGGGGTTGATTCCTTTACAATAGTCTCTTCTTCAACAGGGGAAGATGTCTCTCCAATCACACCTGGTCTCTTGACATGGATTTCAAGTAATTGTACTCCACTTTGAGTTGTAATGGCCTTGGCTTGTTCATTGGGATTGATTTCTGTGTTACTCGGCAAGTTACCTGGCGTTCTACCAGTCAATGTGATGGCTAACTGCCCCATCCGAGTTTTCAAATTTTTGATGGCTGCATTTTGATTTTGAAGTGTAGTTTCGGCTTTCTCCATGAATTTTCCTATCATATCTTCCAATTAAGGTCTTTTCTCTTGTTGTTGAAATTTTCTCTGTGGCCTATTTTGATTCTGGTTGCTCCAAGAGAAGTTGGAATGCTTCATCCAACTGGGATTAAAAGTTTCTCCATATTGATTGTGTTGTTGGCGTTGTCCCCATTGTGCATAGTCTGCTTGCTCAGTTCCTTGCATGAGTATTGGGCATTCCGATGTTTTATGCTCAGCTCCACATTCCTCACAATTGCTCTTCTTAGCTTGTGCTGCTTGTGATATGCTTTCCACCTTGTGATACAGAGAGTCAATTTTTGCAGATATTGCTGAATAAGTATCCACTTCGTAGACACCCGAAGTTTTTTCTTGGAATCGCCCTCTCAGAAGACCACATGGCTGATGTGGTAGCCATTCTCTCAAATAATTCCAATGCCCTATCAACTGTTCGTGTGGATATTGAGCCATCTGATGCTGAATCCACCATGCTCTTGTGGTATGGAAGTAACCCTGTGTAGAAGAATCGAATTTGGATCTTTTTATCATACCCATGTTGAGGGCACTTCAGGAGCATGTTTTTTAATCTATTCCAAGCTTCGTCAAATGATTCGGTTTCTCCTTGACTGAATACTGATATGTCATGTCTCAGCTTCGCTATCTTGGCTGGGGAGAAAAACTTTGTGCAAAATTTGTGTGCCAACTCGTTCCATGTAGTGATACTTGCAACCAGAAGTGAATCCAACCATTCAAGTGCTCTGTCTCGTAGCGTATGTGGAAACAACCTTAGCCTAATAGCGTCGTCCGAAATCCCTTGGTATCTGAAATGTTGACACATATCCAAAAATCGAGATGTGTGTATATGTGGATTCTCCTCGGCTTTGCCATAAAACCGGTATCCATTTTGAAATAGCTGTATTACATTGGTCTTCAACTGGAAATTTGGCTATCCAAACGGTGGATACACTATGCTGGATTGACTTTGAATTACTTGAGGAGTCAAGAAATCTCCCAGAATCTCATTTCCTTCGTCCATTGCCTCTCCTTCATTAGCTTGAATAATGAGATTGTTTAGTTCGTTAACCATTTGTACTTGTGCTTCTCGATGATCTCTTTGTAGTCGATGAAAGGTGCGCTCGATTTCAGGATCAGCTGGAATCAATTCTCCTCCAGTCGATCGTGGCATGCAAATCTGAGAAACAAAACCAGTACGAAAACTGAGATTCAAACAATTTAAATAACTAAAACACAAATAAAGGATAATAACCTAAAATAAAAATAAAAAGAAAATTATACTAGCAAAATAAAAATTGAAGTTCGAATTAGTGTCTCGAGAAATAAAATTAAACTAAACTCAATCCCCGGCAACGGCGCCAAAAGCTTGTTCACGAAATTATTTCTTTTAATTTAAAACTACCGCAAGTGTACGGTTCGTTAACAAGTAATAAAGTGGATTAAATGAATCCGAATATCGTCCCATAGAGATTGATTAGTTCAATTTTACCTATCGTCGCCTTAACCGAAACTAAATTACTAAAGTGAATGTGAATCTGATTAAAACCCTAATTATGCAATTTTTATGATTGAATTAAATTAAATATGCAAAACAATATTTTTAACACTTTAAAATGAAATCAAATGTTGAGAACGCACGTTTGTTGTAATCAATAGAAATTAAACACACTAGGATCACGATTTCCAATGCAATTATCACTTTAAAACCCTAGTTTCACAATGTGACAACACACTTTAATTGTGACGAATCAATGTTCCTAAATCTATCCAATACTCTCTCTCGAGATGTATCGAACATATTTCTATATACCACCGGCCTATATTTCTATGACAAGTGCATATGGAAAAATACATGCGATTTTATGAACACTTAAAGATTCACGTAGGGCATAGCGGTATATTTCTATCCCCTATCGAACCCTACGATGATTTATATTTTGTTTCGAACCTATTCTAATTCTCTCGAATGCAAGAATAAATCACCCAAACTCACACAATTACGAGCCTTTAATTGCGGAGACAATAATTGCATATAAAGCATTCAAAACAATAGAAATATCTCTTAATGTCAAATTGCAAAAATAGAAAATTGAAGATCAAATTACATGGTACATCGATCTCCTAGCACATGAAAATCTAGCCTAACATTGTTAAAATAAAAGAATACATCAGATTTTGGATAAAAGGCATTATCGGGTTATGAAATCTTGAAACTCTTCATGTAAATCTTCGTTCTTGCGCTCAAAATCCTCTCCAAGAAGTGTTTTTCTGCCTCCAATACGTTCTCCTCTTTCTAGACGTCTTTTGGTATTTATATCGTGTGAAAATTAAGTTACCAAAAGAGTTTCAGTCGTATAAGGAAACTGCAGAATCAGCCCCATAACTTGTTCTATGCGGTCGCATAGAGTAAAAAAATCTAGCCTAACATGGTTAAAATAAAAGAATACATCAGATTTTGGATAAAAGCATCACCAGGATATGAAATCTTGAAGCTCTTCGTGTAAATCTTTGTTCTTGCACTCAAAATCCTCTCCAAGAAGTGTTTTTCTGCTTCCAATACGTTCTCTTCTTTCTGGACGTCTTTTGGTATTTATATCACGTGAAAATTAGGTTATCAAAAGAGTTTCAGTCGTATAAGAAAACTGCAGAATCGACCTCAGAATTTGTTCTATGCGACCGCATATACATTTCTATGCGGTCGCATAGAGTAAAAAAAATTTGAGAAAAAATTCTCGGGAGGCCTCTATGCGACCGCATAGAGGGTAGCACCATGCAGTCACATAGTGCTGTCAACTAGGGGTATAAACGAGCCGATACTCCCCACTCGTGCTCGGCTCGAGCTTTTTCAATACGGGCTTTTTTGGCCCGAGCCGAGCCGAGCTGGCTCAACTCAAAAAAATAAAGCTCGACCCGAGCCGGCTCGTGTTTTGGTGTCTTTTTTCTTCTTTTTTTAAAAAAAAAATTCTCTTAATTGCTACCCAACAGGCAGCTTTATAATTAAAGCTGCCTGTTGGCAGCTATAGACTGCTACCTCAACAGGCAACTAGAGTGCTGCCGAACTGGCAGCAAGTTAACTGCTGCCAACAGGCAGCTATAAAGCTGCTGCCTCAACAGTCAGCTATAAGATGACTGTTGAGGTAGCACAATATAGGTAGGCAGGCCTTTTTTTTATTTTTTGTTATTTTTTTTAAAATTAAACGGGCCAGCCCGTCAATTCACTGGCCGGCCGGGGCTCGAGCGGATGCCCCCATTTTGGGGCTCGGCCCGAGCTTTGGCTCGATTGGTCCGAGCCATGAGCCGGGCCGGCTCAGGCTTTTCCCGAGCAGAGCAACGGGCCGCCCGAGTCACCGAGCCTTTTTGACATCCCTACTGCCAACTATGCAAAATGTCTATTTTGGTCCTTGAACTTTTATTTTTCATTTTTTTAGTCTTTTTGCAATTCCTTCTTCTTCCAATCATCTTGTATCGCTTTCAAGTTCATACTTAGCATATTTGTATTCCCGGGTTGCCTTTTAGTTCAACTTTTAAATATTTGCATCCTTAGTCCCTAAACTATCACTTTGCTCCATTTTAGTCATTTTGGGCTCTTTTCTCCTGAATTCCACCATTTCCATAGAAACACCTACATTGCATGAATTCAACGAGATTAAGTCACAATTCAACATTTTGCTCGTAATTAAGTCATGTTTGTGATCTAAATAAGTATATAAAAACACACTTATCAAATAAAATCATTCAGTATCGATCAGTATCCCAAAACAATAGAAATTGATAAGAATCGATCTAGCGAGCATTTATTCACGTTCAAAATCTGTCCCTGTATTCAATAGGTAAATGAGTTCACTTGGGTATTTTTTTAGAGAACGATTTAAATCTTAGCTCTGTATTTCGGAACACGTTAATTTTGTGTTCATATCACAAAAGGACTATTTAATGAAGTGCGAGTTGCGAGTGAGAAAACAATCAGAAGGGCAAAAAAATATTTCGCCATAATCTAATTATTCAACCTCGAACGAGGATAATACTTATAGATGACGAGTCAAAAGGATATAAACTACAAAAAATTATTTAATTAGTTTGTGTGATTTTAATATGGTATATAAGTTCAGTTTCTTGTTCGTAGTGGAATAAGCGATAACTAATAATTGTACCGTTAGCCTCGAATTGACTTGGTTGGTGTTGTTATATTTAATCAGTAGTGTATGGAGTGGAATCGGATTCTCATATACCATATTTGTGTTTTAGACACCGGATTTACACTTATCGTATTTGGCAATTGCTTACCGTATATGGCAGTGCAACTCACTGTATTTGGCAGTGCAACTCACCGTATTTGACAGTGTAACTCACCATATATGACAGCTTACTGTATTTGCAGGCGAAACTCACCATATTTGCACAAAAAATTTCATAGTGTTTTATTCATACACTAACTAAAATAACACCAAATTTTTTTTCACTTATAAATAAAAATACTGTATATGTGAAATCTATTTTTCACACATATAACGAATTAGAAAAAATAGTTTATTTTATTTATCTATTTCTAACATAAATTTCAAGTATGTTGCAAATTAAATAAAGAAATCTGCAAAATTACAAACTAAATAAATAGTAGATATAATTTCAACCCGAGGCCTGTGTAAACACAGTTTCCTTAAGACAAATTCGTCCCCTCACCATGGTGTTAGAGGTTTAGTCTGAGCGCCTGTCTCCCAGGATACAACGGTAACCAGTAGAATTCGAGCACCGCGATTCTACTCCGGCGAACTGGGCGAGCGTTCGAACAATATCACTTTACTGGAATGAGACGGAACAAAACAGAAAACAGGAAGGAAGTTTGAACAATATCACCTTATTGGAATGAGACGGAACAAAACAGAAAATAGGAAAAAAATTGCAAACGAAAATTTTCAGTGTATGAATTGTTGGAAATTGAGTGGATTGTATAGACTGAATTTGACCCTTAGTTTTTTGGATTAACCATTGCAGTTTCTGGAGTTACATTTCGATTTTGACCATTGGAGTTTTAGGAGTTTCAAATACTCAAAAGTCATTTGGAAAACCACCAAAAAAATTGTAAAATGCGGACAATCCAAACTGGCAAGTTTTTGCTCTGTTCGGTCCGATATTCGTGTGCGCAGGTCGCGCTCGCACTCAAGTTCAAGGTTCGAAGGCTATTTTCGTCCATGATTTGCACCCCCTGTGCGCGCACGTAGAGAGATCCTCTATGCTACACATGATCACACCATTCCAATGCCTAAAGTGGTTTTGGTTTCTATATTTTTCCTATGTGGACAAAGTTTTCCCACCAACATAGAACATCTTCAATGGTCCACTTTAGACTCCAATTTCTCATTCACCCAATCTTTATTTTTGGCAAATATATACATGACTTCGATGTTCTCGCGGAGGAGAACTCATATCAACTTTGATATTCCAAATTGGACCAATGGGTCCCACCGAAAATTGTGCCAAAAGTGAGCCAATTCACTCATTTTTCCAACAATCCCCTATATGAATGAAAATTGGGAGAGACACGAAACGTGAGACATAAGACTTGATGATAAAGTTCAACGGTTGAAGCCTACATAGGATAGGTAGGTATTACCCTTTGAACCTTCCCTTATGAAAGCATATTTACTTTACTGGTTGACCAGTAGACGTGATGTCTTTGAACTGTTCCACCATTTGTGTAAACGATGATATACTTCACACAGGATTCTTCCTAACAAACTTCAGTTCTCATTATTATGTTTGTTTTGGCCATGAACATATGCCTGGTTCTGTGAGAGTCTCTAAGAATTGATCCCCACACAATTCTCTTAGAAGCGGCCCCACTTCTTTCTCACATAGGTGATATCTTATTACAAGTAACCTGCATTACTTGGCTCAATTTTCGACGCGTAAAAATCATTAAAAGCCTATTGCTTAACCTTCATCCTTACGGGCATCACTGTTATATCATAGGAATGAACAGGAGGTGACACCCTCACAGTGATTTTATCAAGTTTTTACAGTTAGGTTGTCCCTTTGAACCTAGATCTTGGGATCTCCAGTCAACTAGGTTGGTTTTCCTTTGTAATGACTTATTCTTTCAAGGGCTTAAGTCCCATTTATTTCGATGATTTTTCAACTAACTCTCTATTTAACCATTTGGTTAGCGGATCCGCAATGTTATCCTTTGACCTAACATAGTCAATTGTGATAACTCCAGTTGAGAGTAGTTGTCTAATGATATTGTGTCTACAACGTATATGTCTAGACTTACCATTGTACATGTTACCCTGTGCCCTTCCTATTACTGATTGACTGTCACAATATATGCAAATTGTAGGTACAGGTTTGAACCATCTTGGAATATCTTCTAAGAAGTTGCGCAACCATTCGACCTCTTCACTATATTTATCTAGGGCTATAAACTCAGATTCCATTATAGATCTGGCTATAACCGTTTGCTTAGAGGATTTCCATGAGATGGCAGCACCTTCCAAAGTGAACACATATCCACTGGTGGACTTTGAGTCTTTTATATTAGATATCCAATTAGCATCACTGTATCCTTCAATGACCGCTGGATGTCTGGTGTAGTGTATTCCATAGTCACGAGTATATCTTAAGTACCTCAATACTTTTACTATATCTTTCCAGTGATCATTTCCCGGATTACACATATATCTACTCAATTTACTGACTGTGTAGGCTATGTCTGGTCTTGTACAACTCATTAAGTACATTAGACTTCCAATAACTTTCGAGTATTCTACTTGAGAGACACTTTCACTTCTGTTTTTAGAAAGATGTTGACTCGTATCTATCGGTATTCTAGCCAAGCGAGTATCATCCTTGTTGAATTTTTCCACATTTTGTCCACATAATGTAAATGGCTTAGAACAAACCCATCTGATGTTCTTCAGATTTTAACTCCAAGTATAACATTAGCTAAACCCATGTCTTTCATATCAAATCTCGAATTTAATATATTTTTAGTGGATTCAATCATCTTATTGTTACTACCAACAATAAGCATGTCGTCAACGTAAAGACATAAAATGACATAGTCATCTTTAGTGTCTTTGACGTAAACACATTTGTCACATTCATTAATTTCAAATCCACTCTCTATCATAACATTGTCAAATTTTTCATGCCATTGTTTTGGTGCTTGTTTCAAGCGTATAGTGACTTCACCAGTTTACATACTTTCTTTTCCTGTCCTGGTGACCAAAACCCTTCGGGTTGTTTCATGTAAATTTATTCTTCTAAATCTCCATTTAGAAAAGTTGTTTTAACATCCATTTGATGTACTTCTAGATTTCGCAAAGCAGCAATCGCAAGTATCATCTTAATAGATGTTATTCTCATCACTGGAGAATACGTATCAAAGTAATCAAGGCCTTCCCTTTGTTTATAACCTTTTATTACTAATCTGGTCTTGTACTTTTCGATAGTTCCATCTGCTTTCATTTTCCTTTTGAAAATCCATTTGTAGCCTAGTGGTTTGCATCCAGGAGGAAGATTCACTAGCTCCCATGTATGATTTTGCAGTATGGAATCTATTTCACGTTTATTGACATCTTTCCATTGAGGTCCTTCCAAGGAATTCACAGCTTTTTGATAGCTTTGAGATTCGATTTCTAGCATATAGGTCAGAAAATCAGGACCATAAGAGCTTTCTGTCCTTTCCTGTTTGCTGCGTCTAACCTCAGTCTCCTCTTCTAATTCTTCATCCTGACTATTTTCAGTCATTGTCTCATATGTTCGTTTAGAGGAGCTGGCTTCCTCTTTGGACTTGTATGGAAATACTTCTTCAAAGAATGAAGCATTCCTCGATTCCATTATTATGTTTTTGTGTATGTCTGGAATTTTTGAATCATACATAAGAAATCAATAAGCACTGCTATTACGTGCATAGCCAATGAAGATGCAATCTATAGTTTTCGGACCTATCATTACCTTCTTTGGTGTTGGAACAGCCACTTTTGCAAGACACCCCCACACTCGCAAGTGTTTATAGGTAGACTTTCTTTCTTTTCATAACTCATAAGGGATCTTTTCCGATTTCTTTCGTGACACCTTATTTAAAAGGTAATTTGCTGATAACACAGCTTCTCCCCACATGTTCTGAGATAACACAGAACTTACTAGCATTGCATTTATCAATTCTTTTAAGGTGTGATTTTTTCGTTCAGCTACACCGTTTTGTTGCGGTGAATAAGATGCGGTGGTTTCATGTATGATTCTGTGTTGTGCACAGAAATCAGCAAACGGTACTCCATACTCACCACCTCAATCACTCCGTAGTACCTTAATTTTCTTATTAAGTTGAGTTTCAACTTCATTCTTATAGAGAACAAATTTCTCTATAGCTTCATCCTTGCTTTTAAGCAGATACACAGAACAGTATTTTGTGCCATCGTCGACAAAATTAATAAAATACTTGTTGCCACCTCTTGTTTGTACAAGTTTTAAGTCACAAACATCACTGTGAATTAAACCAAGTGGTTCTGTGTTCCGTTCAACTGACTTAAAGGATGACCTTGTCAATTTTGTCTCAACACAAGTTTCACACTTATGTTCGGAATCATTATGGTACTTGGGTATGCTATTCAAATTAACTAATCTACGTAAAGTATCATAATTAACATGTCCTAGTCTACCATGCCACAAACTGGAAGACTCAAGTAAAAAAGCAGAAAAATTTGCTTTATTCATTTTTGGTTTCACAATCATTGCATTCAACTTAAACATACTGTCGGAAACATAACATTTTCCGACAAACATTCCACTTTTTGATAGAATGACTTTGTCTGACTCAAATATAATGCGAAAACCATGCTTATTCAAAAGCGACCCGAACACTAAATTCTTACGAATTTTCGGCACATATATCACATTGTTGAGAGTCAGCTCTTTTCCCGAGGTCATCTTCAGAACCACCTTTTCTTGACCTTTGATTTCAGAAGTTGCTGAATTTTCATAAACAACTTCTCTCCATTCTCAATTGCTTCGAACGTAGTAAATAGCTCCTTATCAGAGCACACATGCCTCGTAGCACCGGTGTCAATCCACCACTCTTTAGGGTTTAAACCCATCATGTTCACTTCAGAAATGACGACTAAGAGATTCAGCTCCGACACATCTTGTGCCATGTAATCAACCACATTTGCTTCTTTCTTCTTCTTTGGCAATCCGCACTCCGAAGACTTGTGACCCACTCTGTCACAATTGAAGCATTTTTCTTAAAATTTCTTCTTAGAAATTCCACATTTTGGTCTGTGCTTGGTCTTTTTTCTACTGGATGGCCCAAACTTATTTTTGTAACTCTTACTACTTTGACCATCTCCACAACATTGACTTTAGCAACACCAGGATTGAACCACTTCTTTTCTGAACTTTTGTTGTCTTTTTCAATTCGAAGTTTAATAAGGTCTTCAATGTTCATTTCCTTTCGTTTGTGTTTCAAATAGTTTTTGAAATCTTTCCATGCAAGGGGCAATTTTTCAATAATTGCTACCACTTGAAAGGTTTCACTCAACACCATTCCTTCGGCATGAATTTCGTGAAAAATCACTTGAAATTCTTGCACTTGACTGATAACAGTTTTAGAGTCCACCATCTTATAGTCTGGGAATCTGCCGACTATAAACTTTTTAGCCCCGCATTCCCAGTTTTGTATTTTCGGTCTAAAGACTCCCACAACTCCTTAGCCGTTTTTATCGTGCTCTACACATTGTATAGCTTGTCTGCTAAACTATTCATAATGTAGTTTTGGCATAAAAAGTCCGAATGCTTCCAAGTATCAAGTGCACTGACTGCTTGAATATCTCATTTTCCTTCTTTGAGTATAGGAGCAATCTCAGTCAAGAATCTCACAAGATTCAAGGTGGTCAGGTAAAACAACATTTTCTGCTGCCACCTCTTGAAATTCAAGCTATTGAATTTCTCTGATTTCTCTCCATGATTAACCGGAACAGTAACCGTTTGGCCAGTTGTTGGAGCCACAGTTTGACTCACAACACGACTAGGCAAGTTAGCCATAACAAAGCTTGGCCCTTGAGCCCTAGTAGAGCCCACAACTTCATTTCCAGCAGGAACAGTTTGGGTCACATCCATGTTGGTTGGTTCGGCAGCCATTTCTGAAAATGAAACAGTTATTAGTCTCCAATAAACAAAAAACTTGTTTACTACCAATACGTATTAAGAAGATTTGTCTTAAGTTTGTTGTTATATTTAATCGGTAGTGTATGGAGTGGAATCGGGTTCTCATATACCATATTTGTGTTTTAGATACCGGATTCACTCTTACCGTATTTGGCAGTGCAACTCACCGTATTTGGTAGTGCAACTCATCGTATTTGCAACTCACCGTATTTGACAGTGTAACTCACCGTATATGGCAGCTTACTGTATTTGCAAGCGAAACTCGCCGTATTTGCATAAAAATTTGCATAAAATATTTTATTCATACGCTAACTAAAATAACACCAATTTTTTTCACTTATAAATAGAAATACCGTATATGTGAAATCTATTTTTCACACATATAACGAATTAGAAAAAATAGTTTATTTTATTTATCTATTTCTAATATAAATGTAGAACCCCAAATAATTCTAGACACCTTAGTGGTACTAAGACATGAATATTGGATTACTAAAGTATACTTCAGATTTTAGTCTCATTTGAGACCCATTTTTAACATAGGAAACATTCAATTTGAAAAATGATATCTAAATAAAAGTTGTAACTCTTTGAGTTAGCTTTCCAACGCACTTTGAATTACCTCAATCGAATATCGGGAGAAGAAGTTATGATAGAAATACTGAAAGTTGTGCAGTGTCAACCAGACTACAACCGGTCGACCGAAACTGCCTGAAATGAAAATTCTCATTTTTCTCTAGAATTTAAATATTTATTTTCATCAATTATTTTCTCAAAGGGCCACCCACGTTTTTGGCAATAAAAACCCCACTAAATTGAAGCATTTAACCTTAAACTTAAATGACACCCATGTTTTCTCTCTTAAATGAAATTTGACCCTTCATTTGCTTTAAGTTATGGGATATTTACCTATAAATAGAGACCTTATTCAACTATTTTTTTTCTCACACCAAAAGCAAGAGCTTTTACATACTAAAGAAAGAGTTTTCAAGAGAGAAAAAGAAAGGGAGGAAAACTATTTTTCCTAGAAGTTTAAGAAGTGTTTTCAAACATTTTTCATAGAAGTTTTGGGTACTATCAAGGAGTGTCTTCAAGTATCAATTCTCAACGGTTTTCAAACATCCAAGGAGTGCATTTCTTTCAACGTCCAAGTTTCATCGAAATTTTCAATCTAAGTTTTCAAAGTTTCAAAAGCTGGTAGGTAGAGGTGCAATGTGTTTAATCGTGTTAAGTTATAAGTTTCGATTCATGTTAATGTTTGTATGTCAAATGGTACTCCGGTACGGCATATCCCTCTATATTAATGGTTGTATGTCAAATGGTACTCCGGTACGGCATACCCCTATATGTTGAAGAAATGTTCGTATGTCAAATGGTGCCTTCGGGTACGACATACCCCTTCATGTCAAATGATACCTCCGGGTACGATATGTATGAAAAGTTATGAAGTTAATGTTTTGAAATGTATAGCTTGATCATGAATGCACCTATGACACCTATTGAATTTTTCAACTCACGGGTTTAATCCCATCTCTACAGATTGAATGAATTCTATCTCGGGCATGGATGGAGGAGAAGATGGAGAGTGATGCAACGAGTCCATGGAAATTCGGTGAATAAGTGATTTGGATTTATTTTTATGAAATGTTCTCCAATGTTATTTCTTTAAAGTTTTGAATAGCGCAGAATGCGAGAACAAGTTATGTTTTCTTCAAATAAATTACATTTTGTTGTTTTGAAAAATGATTCAGTGTTTTTGTTTAAAGTATTTGAAGTATTGTTATTTAAATTATTATCCGAAAATGTAAGCTTCCGTTAAAACGTATACACTTGTTACTAAACCACCGGTTAAGCTAAGTAAAGTAAGTAGCATTCAGGTCCACTAGGAGTCGGGGCGTTACAATAAATTTCAAGTATGTTGCAAATTAAATAAAGAAATCTGCAAAATTGTAAACTAAATAAATAGCAGATATAATTTCAACCCGAGACTTGTGTAAACACAGTTTCCTTAAGACAATCGCCCCCTCACCGTGGTGCTAGAGGTTTAGTTCGAGCGCCTGTCTCCCAGGATACAACGATAACCAGTAGAATCCGAACACTGCAATTCTACTCCGACGAACTGGGTGAGCGTTCGAACAATATCACCTTATTGGTATGAGACAGAACAAAACAGAAAACGGGAAGGAAATTGCAGACGAAAATTTTCAGTATATGAACTGCTGGAACTTGAGTGGATTATATAGACTGAATTTGACCCTTAGTTTTCTGCATTAATCATTGCAGTTTCTAGAGTTATATTTCAGTTTCGACCATTGGAGTTTTAGGAATTTCGGACACTCAAAAGGTCATTTGGAAAATCACAAAAAAAAAATTGCAAAACGCGGACAATCCAAACTGGTCAGTTTTTGCTCCGTTCGGCCCAACATTCTGTGCGCCCGCACTCAAGTTCAAGGTCCGAACGCTATTTCTGTCCGTAATTTGCACCCCCCTACACGCGCACGTGGAGGGAGCATCTATGCTACACAAGAGCACACCATTCCAATGCATAGCCATATATAAAGTGGTTTTGGTTTCCATATTTTTCCTATGTGGGACAAAGTTTTCCCACCAACATAGATAATTTCCAATGGTCTACTTTAGACTCCAATTTCTCATTCACCCGAACTTCATTTTTAGCAAATAAATACCTGACTTAGATGTTCTCGCGGAGGAGAACTCATATCAATTTTGATATTCCAAATTGGACCAATGGGTCCCACCGAAAATTGTGTCAAAAGTGAGTCGATTCACTCATTTTTCCAACAGTTGGTTATAATTTTAATAATTATAGTAAAAGTGCTGGATTAAAATGAACCAGTGTAGCAATAATTCATGGACTGTATCTGCAAGAATGACAAATAGAGTTAGAGATTGACTAGAATTAGGGATGAAGTTTATGACCATAAATAGAGCCAAGGGACGGCCTAGAGCAATATTCTAGATGCTCTGCGTGTCCACGGTGTTGAGGAAAACAGAACAAATTGTTCTCTTGTTTTCTTGCTATGTTCCTTTATATTGGAGTTCTTGTTTTTTTGAGATATCCACACACCAACAGCGGTTTATACTTCGAAAAAATATCAAAGAAGATCCGAGTTTTGGAAGCTTGAGGATTGAAGATTACAATCAAGGTTCGAGTTCAACATTCAAGAACGGAGTTGAAATTAGTTGTTGTCCAAATAATTGATTCAAGATTTAAAGTTTGAAATCAATTTGCTTTACATATTCAATATTGCATTTTACTTTGTCATAAATCTTATTTTTTAAACCCGAAAGTGCAAAATTATGTATTGACTGGTTGGGGAAAGAAAACTCTGATGATCTCACAGGGATCACGGATCAGCCTTGTGACAATAGATGTTGTATGTTTTTACTGAAATTGGATCTTGATTCCAAATTAGAGATTTGAATGCATGATCATCCTAAACTTAATTGACAATATTTGTTCACCGTTTTGAGATTTGAATAAAGGTTATACACTTAAATTGATGTCCATAATGAACCTCCTAAAGGGGCTACCATTTTTTAGGTTGACAGTCGAAGAACTGATACTGGTTTTTTAGAGATACGCAAGCATCCGCTACAAATATGAAATTTGGGTGGAAAGAAAACGAATTTCAGGGAATTGAATTGCCTAGAAATTAGAATTATTGTGTTTGATTGGTATAATTTTTCACGTGAAAAATGTTGAAATAAAAGTATTTTTTGGTGTTCGTTTGATTTTGTTTTACATGAAAATTGTCAATTAAAGGGATAGATTTTACTAGTATTTGGGATGAAATTTGTTTCCATTGCAAAAAAATAATAAAAAATCAAAAAAATCATCTATATTTTGGAGTTCGTTTGACTTTGTTTTACATGAAAATTGCTAATTAAATTTTTTTTTTGGGCCTAGAATTCCAATTCTTACTAAACCCATAAGAATTAGAATTCCATGAAAACAAGGAAAATTGGCGTGTAGGCTGGAAACAAGAAATACCAATTCCATGGTAAATATGTGTCATCAAACAATGATAAAGCTAGAAAGTGGAATTCAAATTCGACTTTCCATGAAATTCATGACCAATCAAACAGGCCCTAAGTGCTATCGCTTCTTTATGTAATTATGCAAACATTAATTACACACTCAATGTAACTTTCACTCAATGTAACTTTCATTCCGGTATTATCAATTTTGGTCAAGAACCCGGATAATGTTGAAAATTATATTGATTGGAAACGTAATCTCATAATCGTGTTGGGTATTCGAAGAAAAATGTCTTATACTGCCCAAGGACATGCTTGATTATATGGGTGACAACTAAGAATGAGAATTTACACTCTCCAACATAAGCGGATGAAACATAGGATGCTGGTTAAAGATCATACCATATTGTTTTGTTTAACTAAGTACGAGGGTTTTAGGAGCTAATATTGAGAGTGACACCCATAGAGACATGGTGCTGAATTCTCTATGTGATCTAATATTTCTGGGCAAATAAATAAATAAAAGAAATATACAATATTTTAATTTGAATTCAAACCCTTCATCTTGATTGCGGCTAGAAGACATATGAATGGAATCCATCCATTTAAACGAACACCCATCGACGGTCACAAAACTGTAACTTATAATTTTCTAGAATTTAAAAATTGCAGCTTCATTTAAAGTAAACCTCTCCACCTTCAACCCCAATTTTACTAATCAAAATCATCCTCAATACTCATTTTTTCCCTCAAATCCTCAATGGCAATTGATCTTCGACCTTGTTTTTATCCAAAGTTCAAATTTGCAAACAACTCCATATAAAGATCAT
>NC_036249.1:7961529-7967730 GCF_002742605.1 Olea europaea var. sylvestris | reverse complement strand
GACAACCAATCACTATATCCCCCCCACCCAACAAATGGGAACAGCCTATTAACACTATGGTGAGTACATTAACTTCAAATGTATCAAAAAAAGGATAATTTCAGTTGATTCCTTCGACATGGAACAAAATTCCATTCTGCATGGGCTATGCCTATGCAAATTAACAGAATGTTTTACACATTGAGAAGTGCGACTAGATATTCACGAAAACAAACACTGATGTATAAATATTCCAACACAAGCAGAAACTTTAGTACCTCAACTGATAATATTTTTGGCGGATCCAATGGCCGGTCATCTTTGTCAGTCTCTATCTCACCTAGCCTTAAGAGATTATATATTGAATCTCCAGTTACCTATAAACAAAAATTTTTGTGACGTCAACTCCAACATTGCAGTTAAAGAATTTTTTAGAAACGATGAAAAAAGTCTTGTTCCTGACAAATATGAACGTACTTACTTTTCCAAAAATTGTATGCTTCTTGTCAAGCCAATCACAACGATCCAATGTCACGAAGAATTGACTTCCATTTGAGTTTGGTGAGCTAGCACCAGCACATGCAACCAAACCCCTGTGTTTGAATCTTAGACGAGAATGGAATTCATCGGCAAATACCTCACCATAAATACTTTCACCGCCTGAATACAAACGGCAATGGAACATATGCATTAGAAATATTAAATCAATACTGCACACTGTGCCTAGACGACCACTCTTTTCATTGCATGATACCAGATAAGAAGACTCTCAAATACATTTGACAGCACTACAGGAGAAAAATTAACTCGCCATTTGGCCAAAGGAAAAAAAAAAATTTCCCTGCCCAATTTTTACCTGGCATGATTTTCAATTTTCAGTTTTACTTCTACAATCCCCACACCCCGCAAAATCGAACAATTTATGCAGCATTTTTTTCTTCGCCATTACCAATAAGAATAAACTAATTATGCACACATAAAGATATTCATACTTAATGCCTGTGAAAAATGTACCACTTTCAACTCAAAGCACCAGAATAACAAGTTCAGAATTCTAATTCCTAGTGTTAATCCATTTTCTTAATAAGTGAACTGCTATTGCCGAAGAAAACCACAAACTGTTAAACCAAACCACCAATGAACTCTCAAATATAGTTGCAGTTTATTCAGAGCACGGATCTTCGGAATTCTGTAATGCATGCGGATACACAGAGACACACGTGTAAATATGTATGATGCATAAATATGGAAAAAAAATTTAGCACAAATTGCATTACCTTCGCCTGTGCCGGTGGGGTCACCTCCCTGTACAAGGAACGATTTGATGACACGGTGGAATATGGTGTTGTTATAGTAACCCTCAAGGCAGAGCTGGATGAAATTCCGAGCCGCTTTAGGCGCCTCTTTTGGCCACAGCTCGATGTCTAACGGGCCATACGACGTCGTAATTATCACCTTCCCCTTCGTCGGCGGCTCCAATACATACACCGTCGACATCTTTCTCAATTGCTAGCAATTCGCTTTGTTTTCGATAATTTTTTCTTTGACTAGAAATCAGTGCTACTGACTTTGTGATTCCTCAATCTGCCAACAAATCCGCAACCGTTGAAGCTCGCTAGTTTGCGGGTTTTGTGAAGAACATTTTTGTCGGTAAAATTGCAGTGTCGGTCTCAATATATTCCTCCAGTGTCAAGTTAGCCTCAAAAGTTTTCAAAAATAGCAAGTTAAACTGGTAAGTTTTCCTATGTCCTCGTGGAAAATTCTACCATATCACTACTACGAGTACTGTTCATTTGAAACGTATTTTCCTTTCTCATCTAACTCTTAAATGGACTGTTCAATAAAGAGGTCAACTGTGGAAAAAAAGGGTAATATGGATATTTCCATCATCTTTTCCATTTTTTGTCTCTGTGTGAGAGAGTTTTCAGTCGAAATTTTTTACCTACCCCCCTTACTTGTGGGTCCCAAGTGACTGAAAGAGGATATACGTACTTTAAATACTTGCTCCGTGACATATACAAGAGAATATAGAGCAAATATGTAGTCAAATAGTCCCAAAAGGTGGGCTCAAAAGTTGGAAAAAAAATTATAAAAAAGGATAGAGAGTCTTGGTCCGTGACATGTACAAGAGAAAATAGAGCAAATATGTAGTCCAAAAAAGGTGGACTCAAAAGTTACTAAGAGCCTATTTGGGAGTGATTTTGAGAATTGATTTTTTGACCGTTAGGAGAAAAATGAGGTCCATCTGTGAGAGAAGAAGTCAAATATGATGGCTGGAATAGTGAAATAACGGTCAAAAAATCAATTTTTTGGATGAAAAAATCGAGCCCAAACAGGCTCTAATTTTTGGTCTTGACATGAACCCCATTTATTGATGCTGTTTTGTCTTATTTGAATTTTTACGTCCAAAAAAAAAAAAATAGTTGACGTCATAGCGTATAATATTCTTTTTATAAAAATTGTTGTGAAAAAATAATAAACATTAATAAATAATTGATTTCTTCTAAGAAGAAAGACGAATTATACGCATCTTTTAATGCACACGTTTGATGTACGTTTAATTATTTTCGATATTCATTTAGATCATTCAATGTGTCTATGACATAGTTCTCGAAATGAGTTTCGAGAGAATATAGAAGATTTATGCATTCGATTACCGTACAATCGTCGATGAATTTATAAAGTTAGCTTGTTATCAAAATTCTTAATTTTTTAAATGATATCTCTTTTGACATTAAAAAAATTTAAAAGTTTAATAGGAAATTTTCTAAATGACGTAAAAAATTATTGTCACAAAAAAATAATAAATATTAATAAAATAATTGATTTTTTTAAGAAAAAAGACGAGTTATATGCATTTTTAACACAAAACGTACTTTTAACTATTTTCGATATTCATTTAAATCATTCGATATGTTTATGATATAATTCTTGAAATAAGTTTCGAGAGAATATAGAAGATTTATGGTAGATTTTTATAAAAAAAAACTAAATAAATTATCTGGTGTAAAAAAAAATTTTGACACACAAAAAATAACCAATAAAACAACTCCGCACGTGGAGCAATTTTGCTCCTGGCTCCTTGCTCCACAGTGCTAGGAGCAACCCAGGAGCAATTTGCTCCATGCATCACGGAGCATTAGCATTTTTATTTTTTTTAGATGATGCTCAGTGTCAATTTTTTATTTTTTTTATTGGGTGATGGATTCTTTTTGTGTCAATTTTTTTCTTTTTTTTTTACTAGGTGATTTATTTAGTATATTTTTTTTTATAAAAATCTATCATAGATCTTTATAAATCTTCTATATTATCTCGAAGTATATTTCGAGAACTATATAATAGATACATTGAATTATCTAAATGAAAATTGAAAATAATTAAACGTATATCAAACGTGTGTGTTAAAAAAATGCGTATAATTCGTCATTTTAAAAAAAAATCATTATTTTGTTAATGTTTATTATTTTTTCGCGACAATTTCTCAATATAATTTCTTTTTTTCCTTTGTGATTGATATATATTTTATACAAATCTATTTTACTTTTATATAACGTGACACGGAGTATATTAAATCATGCATATTATTTATTTCTTAAAAGTATTTGCGATAAATCAAAGTAAAAACTTAACACAATGTTGAAAAAATTTAATACTAAGTCCGAAAGATGTCGATTAATTTATTTGACGATATTGAGTATTTTAGGTGTATATAAATTTTGGAGGATTAAATTCAAGTATATCAAAATTGGGTGATTAAATAAAAATCGCAACCCCATTTAAGTGACAAAATATTATACTGTGGCTCAACTTGTGTTTGGCTACGTTAAATTTTTTTTCTTATTTTTCTCTCTTTTTATTTTCAATTGCAGAATCTTCCATAAAATAATATTACACGTAAATAAAAAAATTCATTAAATCGATTGGATATTGAACAATAAAAAAAATATTCGATTAATTACACGATTTAATTATCTAACTTCTAATAAAACGTGGAAGGAGGGTATACTATTCATGCAGTGGTAAATGAATCTAATTTTACTATGCATGATGTCATTTTTTTTTTTATGTCAAACAAATATTCTTCCACACATCATGTCACTAGCATTAAAAAAATTATGTCAAACAAATGTTCTTTCACACATCATGTCATTAGCATTAAAAAGATAATAATAATAATAATTATAGTAAACATAAACTGCCTTGAGCAACAAACAAAAAAACTTTTCGCATATGAGTTTTAAAAAAATAAAAATAAACTCTCTGCACACTGCAGAGAGATGGCAAATCATGTGGAAAGTAAAAACTGAAGAAAAAAACTTTCTGCATAGTGCGGAGAGATGATAAACCAGTGTGAAGTAAAAAAAATCTCTTCGCACGGTGCGAAGAGATTACATTCTATGCGGACATTATCCTCAAAGTGCGGACTCTCCGTACAGTGTGAAGCAAAAAAAAAATTTCGCACGGTGCGGAGAGTTGACAAACTCTTCGTACAGTGTGAAATAAAAAAACAAAAAAAATCTCTCTACACAGTGACTGTCACATGTATTGCAAGAATTTTGCATTTATCGTATTTTTATTAGTGTATGTGACATGCGCTTTCGTTGTACCTCGAATCTGGTTTTACCATGTTCATGTTGAACGCAAGGCATGCCCGAAGGACCTTTTTAAAATAATGACATATGGTCTGCAACGAATGCCCGAATAGAGTTTGCACCTGCCGATATCCTTTCCCATGCGCCAGTATACACAAGAACATGCCGACTTGCTCGTACACATCTATGTTTGCGCTGCTCGACATTCCGTATTCATCTCGCAGAATATGCGTGAAGTGCATAAACATCGAAGGATACATCCTGAACTCCTGAAAACACGTTTGTGGATAAACGTGAATATTTTGTAACATGAAAATGTGATCGCATCGCGTTGTCGGAAACAAATACCGACGAGCGGTATTTGGTGCCAAGTAATCGCGCACAATGTGCTCAGCAATTCCACAATACTCCAGCCACGTGATTATGTCCTCCTCCAACTGCTGCAACACATCTTCATCAGAACTCATATCCCAATCAGACATATGCTCGATGTCACCATCTGTTGCTTCCAATGCATACGTACGTGCTGAGTGGGCCGCCATGAAAAATAATTTTATGATTGGTGATATAAATGTATGAAGGTTGTGACTTCGAACGGGAAGGCAACCCGAAAAAAATTTCGTAAGAAATGCTAACTATTGTTTGGGTTTCTTACACTAGCCTTCCCATCCTATCAACATCTCTACGTTTGAGCAGTTGAATGGGACTCCAAACTAATTTATAGAAAACTTAACTACTCATGAACCCTTGGACAATGTTCTCCCCATCATTTCAAATTCCCACCTACTTTATCATACTTTTGCAGGGAATATACAACTTCCCACATACTTTATCATGCTTTTGCATGGAATATATTCCCTACAAAAGCACACAATTTCCAAGCATGCATGAATTGTTGTGCAATTCAGATTTGTAGTGGCAGTTCAATTGAAATCCACAATGACAATCTGTCTGCAAAAAAAAAAAAATACATGAAAAAATAAAAATGTCCATCACACAAGAACGAAAAATATGAATAAGCAGAAGAAATACAGACCACAGTGCATAAATAGGTCCACTATCGATCACCCCTTATGTCTATTGGCAGCACAGTACGAATTTCGATTATCCTTGAAATGTAGGAATCACAAAGCAAACATATGGAGTGGCGACCCCTCCTCCACGTGTCCTGACGATAGTAGTTTGCTCACACAGTCGTCGATAGACATATCGTCCTTCTGATGCGATCTTGCAATGGAGGCAAGATCCGTTCCAACACTCACCACCTGCTCAAGAGATGCTGAAACCTCTCTCGCACCGTATTTTTTCCTCTTTCCTTTGTCCTTCCCCTGTCTGCTTTTCCTTTTATCTCCGCTGCAATTCTCGGATATGTTCATGGACAAGTATGCTCTACAGGCGACCGGACTGTCACTGGAATCTGTACCTTCAGCATTGATGGGCAACTTGTCACCCCCATCATCCTTATCGCTATCTGTGCCCAAATCGAATCCTCGTTGTGATAACTTTGATGGGGACAATGCGTATTTGGTGGAATCCCCCGCGTCACCGAACAATTTCCCATACGTGTTACAGATCTCATTGCAGTTCATGTTCTTGTACATGGCGTATTTTCGATTCTCCTGAAGGAACA
>NC_036249.1:7938853-7956856 GCF_002742605.1 Olea europaea var. sylvestris | reverse complement strand
TTAGCCCTTAAAAGCTTTGAAACAGTCAAATATAATTCTTTTGTTTTATAAATGGGTACCCTTGGCAATACGCTTAATAATATTCTTTTTCTTATGCCCCACTACTTATCGTCCTATAATGAGATATTTCCATCGTCTCCATCTTTAATCTTGTATGGGCTGACACCATCTGATAAATATCGGTGTTGGAAAAAGTCGACATTTCATATAAGAGATGTAAATATGATTTTTCTACTGAAACTATAATGAAAATTTTAGTCTAAAATTATGAGAAACAGCAAGTATAACATACTGCCTTACAGGATATTAAATGAAGATATTGCTTTACATATAGAGTATTCACATATAGTACTTAATCACTAAAATTGTTTAATTGATTGGTTTACGTTATATTATTGATTCTTGTGCTCCATTAAGTTTGAATACCTGCATGCTTAAGAACTAGTTAAGGGAATGCAGGCTGATTCTGCCTCTAAATAACAATGCCACCATTGGGCTAAAAAACAATGAATCTGTACTCTTCTATTGCCAACCATTCATAGAGGTTAGCTTCTTTATCAAGTTATTTGAATTTAGCTCCAATTTTCACCGCAAACAAGAATTTTCGCTCCTTGTGTATTCTTTTCAGATGGCTTTTGTTGAGCTCACAAATTGGACCTTCCACGTGGCCAACCGATAACTACTCCACGTATTCCTCCATACGCACAATCAACACACGGTCAGATACACACGGCCGGAACCAGCGGGGGTGGTGGCGACCGCACACACTCTGACGGTCAAGTTAGCTTCAGGTGATTGGAACAATACTAAGATTGTGCAAAATAGTGGGGAGGAGAATATATATTTGCTTGTTATGGAAAGTTATGTTGTAAGAGTTTCATTACCTCTGCCTCTTGTCAAACCCGGGGTATTTATAGGTGAGGAGAACCGTTGGATGTGAGACACGTGTATGCATCTGACGGTGTGAGGTGTCTGCTCATAGGCGTCAATCAGCCGCGTCTATAGAGTGGGCGGGTAATTACTTCTCCCGAATTGAGTTGACATAAAGTTGATACGTTACATCAACTAGACTTATGGAGACGTCAAATCAATTAAACCTTGGAGGCAGAAAGGATCTTGACATATATCTCTTTCTGAAATTGACGGCGAATCCTCTGATAGAGAACCTCGGAATGTACTGCACCTTGGCTTCAGGGGCGAGAACGCTTCCGTCGATTCAGTTGATTGTCTGTGCCTCGCAGTGCGTTAGTAGATGACAACGTTGGTGGTGGCGTCACTACGGAACCAATTCGGATGGGTGTTAAACACCTCGTAAGACGCAATGGTAGACTTTTCGAAATGGTTCAGATAGGGGTGTAACAGTAGTCTCCCCAAGTTCAGGCATGAATATTTATATCATGGGTGAACTTGTATTCCCCATCAGGTATGTCCGCCTCGGGATAAGGACCATGATTTGTAAGAACTTGTGGGTCGATTTTCTGTGTTCATCGAAGCGCTGACCTTAGGCAGACGCGCTAAAGATTCATTACTGTGTAAGGAAAGAACTTATCCGAGACCAATGTGCTGCCAACTGGACGATGAGTTGGGAGACTGCCGAAGTTTTGTAAAGCTTAGGAGGAAACGCAGCTACCGAGGCGATAACCCACAGGGGACTTCGCATCAGGTCCGTCTAAGCTTTATAAAGTTGAGTGAGGAGCTCATCTACCACCGGTACGTTGACCTACAGGGGGCGACACGTTGGAAGATGGTTTAAGCTTTGTAAAGCTTAGGAGGGAACGCAGCTACCAAGGCGATGACCCACAGGAGACTCTGCGTCAAGTGCGTCTAAACTTTGTAAAGTTGAGTGAGAAGCTCATCTACCACTGGTGCGTTGACCCATAGGGGACGACGCGTTGGGAGATGGCTAAAGCTTTGAAATACTTAGGAGGGAACGCAGCTACCGAGGTGATGACCCACAGTCACAGGGAACTCCACGTCAGGTGCGTCTAGGCTTTGTAAAGCTGAGTGAGGAACTTATTTACCACCGGTGACCTGACTCCCAAAGGATGACGCGTTGGGAGATGGCTAAAGCTTTGTAAAGCTTAGTGAAGGGCTTGATCTGAAGCGGGTATGTCTGACGTTAAATGATTTGACAGCTATTGTGTATTTCCAAGGCGACAGTTGGGTGCGATGCCCATTCCCAGAAAAGGCTGCTGCGGCTACTTATTGTAGATGGCTGATGGTGATCGAGGCCACGCGTTTCGCGTGAGCTTGAAGGTCACAGCTAGATCTTAGGCGTAGATCAAATCTGTCGTTTTATTTCAACGACCTAGATTGATTATGCAACGGACGACCTAAATTGATTGCATTTGAATCCAATGGTGGAGATCAGCTGAGACGCTTTATAAAAGGCGGACTTGAGCGTTTTTGGAGCTTTTCACTTTTGTGAAATCAAAAACCCCATTTGCTCTCAAAATCTTTGCATTTTTCGACGTTCTTCAAGCACTTTTCGACAAGAAATCCCAGTTTTCGGCGACTTACGTTGTTTCTTGACCATTTTCGACTGCGGGAGTCTCCATTTCGAAAGTTTCAGTAAGTATTTGAAACTGTTCATTTCTGAAAATGGCTTCTGAGGGTAGTGGTAGCTTGAGGAGGGGGTTGGAAATAGTGAGGATGGACGAGCCCATTTTGGCGACCTCCTCTGAAATAGCCGAAGTGATTATTGGGGGGAGAACATATGGAAGAGACCAAATAGCTCGGTAGACACATATGTGCATTAGTGGGCGTCGGATTATCCCTCTAAGCTAAAGGTGCCGACCTGGAAAGACTTAGGGTTGAATATAGGATCCCAGATAGTGTAGATCTAATCCTACCTGAACCTGATGAGTGGGGCTGCTACCCTAGTCCGGGGTGCGTGGCAATAAGCGAGGCGATCCTTAGGGCTGGGCCTAGACTCCCAATCCACCCTTTCTTCCATATAGTACTTAGGTCATACGGCTTAGCTCCTACCCAATTGAACCCGAACTCCTGGAGCCAAATGGTGGGCTCTGGATGTTGTGGAAGGAGGCGTCGCTTGGGGGTAGAGATGTCTTTTTTTGTATTCCAGACCTTCTACGTCCCTAAGGTAGAGGCTGGGGGGGATAAGACTAGGGGCTGGTTCCCACACTCCATTCGTGCTTGATTTGTTGGGAGATGGGACACAATGGAGGGAGACCCCGTGGCGCCTCTTACAGTCCCCACGAAGTATTCAACATTTAGTGAGTACCGTGGCTTTATGTTTCTTGTTTATTCTTCTTCGGTTCGATTCTTAACTACTCTGTTTGTTTTTTAAGGCACTCTTTCTCGGTGTGAGTTATCCACCGACGACTTCGATATCATCTGCATCATTTACTAGCTGCCTCCAAAGAGAAGATCATACCACCAGCTGATCAAAAAAAACATCCACTTCGTAACGCACGACTTGATGGCCTCTCAAGGTAAATGTCCCGAAGCGAATATCATTCTGCACTTTTCGAACTGTTTACACGTACTAAAAAACTTGTTCCCTTGCAGATAATTTTAACAAGAAGCTGCCTCTGATGCCAGACTTAAAAACCATCCAAAGGATGATGGTAGAAGCGAGAGCCCTGAAGACCTCCTCATCTACGTACAAAAAGCAGATGGAGGATCTGGTGGGGCCAGCAAAAGGCTCCAGCCTTCGACCGAGGAGGAGGTGACGGAGGACCCAGATGCAGATTTGCTGCGGAAGGGTAAGAAGCCTGCTGCCCCCTTGAAGCGCCCAATTGTGACGAGGCCGCCTCCGACTCTGAGGCGGACAACAATTCCTACCGGGATGGTCATCCCAGAGAAGACACCTGTGCCATCAAAGACTTCTCTTACCCCGACCACATCGCCAGTAGCAGCTGTGCCCATTGCCCAAGTGTCGGGACAGCCAAAGAGGAAAAGGGCCCATCCCTCGAAGGAGGTGGACTTCTTGGGCACCAATTCAGAGGAGCCAGTGAAGGAAGTGCTGGAGGCTCTTCCTCCAGAGACGGCTGCGGTGGCGGTGGTCCATAATAAGTATTGGATCGAGGAATGGAGAGACCACACCACCTCCTGCACTGCCAAGAACTTGGTTGCGACCAACAATGCTTGTGTAGCCCGGGCTTTAAGCACAAGCATCCAACTCGAATACTTAGTGAAAGACCTCAACGCTAAGAAGGAGGACCTCGCCAAGTGCCTTGAAGAGGCGATGCAATATGGTGACCTAGTGAGGGAGGCCCGGGCCAAGGTGGAAGAGAGAGGAATGCAGGAGGCTGAGGCCCAGCTGGCAACTGCCAAGAGGGACATAGAGCATCTGAAGAAGGAACTCTATGAAGTGGAGTGTCAGGTGGCTGCTATTACCCAAAGAGTTGATCATGCAAACGAGCACCACTGGCTCGCTAGGAGGCTCTGGAGGCCTCCAATAAAGAAAAGGCGGAGCTGAGGCAGAGGGCGGATGCCTAAGCTGAGAAGATCGCCTCTCTGAAGGAGGAGCTGAAGTCGGCAGGAGAGGTGGCTGTACAGAACTTCATCGACCACTTCAAAGAACACCCCTTGTACGACGACTTTGCAAACTTCTGGGCTTCTTGGAGCGAGAGAGGTCAATCCTACTTTGGACATATCCTCGTTAGAAGTAGAGTTCAGTGGACCTACTGGAGGTCGGCCTGATAGGTGTGTCGAGGACCCTCCAGAGGCCCCTGGAGCAGGCGAGGCGAAGGTTGGGGCAGAAAGATGCCCCAGTATAATAGAGTTAATCAATTTTTGTATTGGCTTCAGCCTCTTTTGTAATCTAATTCCAAATGAATGAAATAAAATTTTTTTGTTAAGTATTGTTGCTTATGCTTTTCTATTGTGTTGAACCGTTTACATTTGAGTATATAAATGACAATCACTTAAGTAAACATGAAGTGCCATTTACCAATAACCGGTTAATAACAGAAGATCAGACTGATTAACATATTGAAGAGCTGAGGTAACAATTTACTAACCGATGTGACAAATAACTGAAATATCATTACTTAGAGAAGTTACATCACCCATCACTAAGGCATTTTTAGCACTTAGTAAGATAGGAAAGTTACAAATGAGATCGGATCATGACACATTTATTAGACAATATTGAGATCAGATCAGAACACAAGTTCATCACTGATAGTACTTCCTCAAGTGTTCGATATTCCATTGATGAGGGAGTGCTTTCTCTGCCATGTCTTCAATTTCAAAAGTGTCAGGTTGGGATTCCCTGTGGATACAGTAAGGACCCTTCCAATTCAGTCCCAACACTCCGGACCCGGTTGGCTTTGATGATGGAAAAACTCTTCTAAGGACGAGATCCCCGAGACGAAGAGTCCGATTTCTGACGTTGGAGTTATAATAGAGGGTCATCTTTCTATGATACTTTGTCAAGTTAGCCTGGGAGGCATCTCTCCTTTCTTCAAGGAGGTGGAGTTCGCTCATTCGAGCCTTATCATTACCAATCTCATTGAAGTATATTCGGCGGTGCGATGAGACTCCTACCTCAATCGGGCTCATGAACTCGGCTCCGTAGGTCAGAATGGTGTCTCTCCTGTTGCAGTTCGGCTAGTTGTTCTGATGGCCCAGAGGACGTGGGAAAGCTCATCGACCCAAGCCCCCTTCGAGGTATCAAGCTTCCTTTTCAGAGCATGCTTGATTATTTTGTTTACTACCTCAACTTGCCCATTTGCTTGTGGGTGATGAGGTGTTGAGAAATCCTTCTTTATGCTCAATTCGTCGTATAAATCTCACATTTTCTTGTTATTGAACTGTCTCCCGTTGTTGGATACTAAGGGGTGGAGAATGCCAAATCTGCAAATGATGTTCTTCCAGACGAATTTTGTAGTATTCGCCTCGGTGATCTTGGCAAGAGGTTCAGCTTCGACCCATTTGATGAAATAGTCAATGGCGACAATGGCAAAAGTTGCGCCTCCTCTTCCTTTTGAGAGTGGAACAATAAAGTCGATGCCCCATTTGACGAACGGCCAAGGGCCAGTCACTACGGAGAGGCTTTAAGAAGGTTGCCTTTGAATATTTGAGAAGCGCTGGCACTTGTCACACTTCTGGACAAACTGGCAAGCATCCTTTTTCAGGGTCGGCCAAAAGTAGCCTTGCCAGAGTACTTTGTGTGCTAGAGCCATTCCTTCGGAGTGATTCCCGTAGATTCCCTCATGGATTTTTCTGAGTATATACATGGCCTTTTCGCCTCCTACACATCGGAGAAGTGGCGAGGCAAAGCCTCTTTTGTAGAGGACATCTTCTTGTAGGACGAAGTGTGCAGCCCTTCTTCTTAACTTACTTACCTCGCTTCTAGAAGCTGGTAGTAATTGGTCCTTAAGATAGGCGATGATGGGTTACATTCATAATGGGATGCCCTCTATCCATAGCACATCTTCACCTTCGAAAATGGAGGGCTTCGATAAGTGTTCAATAGGGACAACCTTTAGTAGCTTTGAATCCTTGCTGCTGGCCAATTTTGACAGGGCGTCTGCATGAGTATTCTCTAGGCATGGGACTTGAATAAGCTCGAACCTTTCAAAATGAGGAACTAGGTCCAGAATGTCAAGTATGCAACCATGCCACTGTCTTTGGCCGCGAAGTTTCCATTGATGTGACTCACTACAAGCTGAGAATCGCTGCTTGCTAGGAGCCTTCTGACCTGCATTTCCTTCGCCAGTCTAAGGCCTGGTAGAAGGGCCTCATATTCAGCAACATTGTTCGAGGCTTTGAAGCCGAACCTTACTGCGTAATTTAGCTCGTGGCCTTCGGGGCTTTCCAAGACGATCCCTGCCCCGGAGCCAGCCTCTCCTGAGGATCCATCTATGAACAGTTTTCACGTTAGGGGCTCGACTGGTTCTATTGTCGCCTCCATTTCTGGGGCTTTGGCAAACTCGGCCACAAAACTTGCAAGGGCCTGGTCCTTGATGGCATGTCGAGGTTGGAACAGTATGTTGAACTCACTAAGCTTAATCGCCTATTTTAGCAGCGTCCTGATGCGTCTGTTCTTTGCAGCACTTGCTTCAATGGGAAGTTGGTACGAACTTCAATTGAGTGGGCCTGAAAGTATGGCCTCAGTTTCCTTGAGGCTGTGATGAAAGTGAGTGTCAATTTCTCCATGTCTAGGTAGCATGTTTCAACTGGGAGGAGTACTTTGCTGACATAGTATACCAGTGACTGGTGCTCATTTTCTTCTCTAACTAGGACAGGGCTGACCGCCTCATTCGAAACCACCAAGTACAGTAGTAGTGGCTCTTCTGGTTGATGTTTTGACAACAGGGGTGCCTCTCCTAATTGCTTCTTTAGCGTTTGGAAGGCTTCTTCACACTCAGAAGTCCATAGGAAGTTCTTTCCTTGCTTCAGCACATTGAAGAAGGGTAAGCTCTTATTTGTAGCTCTGGAAATGAAGCGACTGAATGCGGCTATCCGACCATTAAGGCTTTGGACCTCCTTTGGTTTCTGAGGTGACCTCATTTCAAGCAAGGCCATTATCTTCACTGCCCTGGAGCCAGCCTCTCCTGAGGATCCATCTATGAACAGTTTTCACGTTAGGGGCTCGACTGGTTCTATTGTCGCCTCCATTTCTGGGGCTTTGGCAAACTCGGCCACAAAACTTGCAAGGGCCTGGTCCTTGATGGCATGTCGAGGTTGGAACAGTATGTTGAATTCACTAAGCTTAATCGCCTATTTTAGCAGCGTCCTGATGCGTCTGTTCTTTGCAGCAGGCCTGGAAGTATGGCCTCAGTTTTCTTGAGGCTGTGATGAGAACGAGTACCAATTTCTCCATGTCTGGGTAGCGTGTTTCAGCTGGGAGGAGTGCTTTGCTGACGTAGTATACTGGTAACTAGTGTTCATTTTCTTTTTTGGCTAGGTCGGCGCTAACCGCCTCGTCTAAAATCGTCAAGTACAGTAGTAGTGGCTCTTCTGGTTGAGGTTTTGACAATAGGGGTGCCTCTCCTAAGTACTTCTTCAGCATTTGGAAGGCTTCTTCACATTCAGAAGTCCATAAGAACTTCTTTCCTTGCTTCATCACATTAAAGAAGGGTAAGCTCTTATCTATAGCTCTGGAGATGAAGGGACTGAGTGCGGCTATCCGACCATCAAGGCTTTGGACCTCCTTTGGTTTCTGAGGTGACCTCATTTCAAGCAAGGCCATTATCTTCACTACCCTGGAGCCAGCCTCTCCTGAGGATCCATCTACGAATAGTTTTCATGTTGGGGGCTCGACTGGTTTCATTGTCGCCTCCATTTCTGGTGCTTTGGTAAATTCAGACACAAAACCTGCAAGGGTCTGGCCCTTGATGGCATGTCGAGGTCGGAACAGTATGTCAAACTCACTAAGCTCGATTGTCCATTTTAGCAAGCGTCCTAATGCGTCTATTCTCTGCAGCACTTGCTTCAATGGGAAGTTGGTGAGAACTTCAATTGAGTGGGCCTGGAAGTATGGCCTCAGTTTTCTTGAGGCTATGATAAGAGCGAGTACCAATTTCTCCATGTCTGGGTAGCAAGTTTCAGTTGGGAGGAGTGCTTTGCTGACATAGTATACCGGTAACTGGTACTCATTTTCTTCTCTGACTAGGCCAGCGCTGACCGCCTTGTCCGAAATCACCAAGTATAGTAGTAGTGGCTCTTCTGGTTGAGGTTTTGACAACAGGGGTGCCTCTCCTAAGTGTTTCTTCAGCGTTTAGAAGGCTTCTTCGCACTCAGAAGTCCATAGGAACTTCTTTCCTTGCTTCAACACATTGAAAAAGGGTAAACTCTTATCTGTAGCTTTGGAGATGAAACGATTAAGTACGGCTATCCGACCATTGAGGCTTTGAACCTCCTTTGGTTTTTGAGGTGACCTTATTTCAAGTAAGGCCATTATCTTCACTGGGTTCACTTTGATTCCTCTTTTGTTTACAATATATCCCAAAAACTGACCTGAAGCCACTCCAAATGTGCACTTGAGGAGATTCAACCTCATTTTATATTTTCTAAGTATCTGAAAGGTTTGGTCGAGGTGACTTACGTGTTCATTGGCCTGAAGGCTTTTGACTAACATTTCGTCCACGTAGACCTCCATAATTTTGCCAATGAGTTCGGCAAACATCATGTTGATCAGCCTCTAATATGTAGCTCCAGTATTTTCCAATCCGAAGGGCATGACTTTGTAGCAGTACAGTCCTCTGTCTATGATGATTGATGTAGCCTCCTCATCAGGTCGGAACATAAGTATTTGGTTATACCCTGAGTATGCATCCATAAAGCTCAAGAGTTCATATCCGGCGGTGGAATCCACAAGTTAGTCTATCCTTGGAAGTAGGAAGCTGTCTTTAGGGCATGCCTTATTTAAGTTTGTGAAGTTTACGCACACCCTTCACTTTCCGCTAAGCTTTTTCACCAGGACCGGGTTGGATATCCACTTCAGATAGATGTCTTCTCTGATGAAGCCATTGCGGCTAAGTTTGTGTACTTCATCTTTCAGCGCCTCATACCGTTTCGGGTTGAGGGCACGTCTTTTCTGCCTATATGGGGCACAGGAGGAGTTGATGTTAAGATGATGGCAACTGATCCTTGGATCTATTCCCACCATGCCTTCATGCTTCCAAGCGAAGACATCCAAGTTCCTTTTCAGGAAGCTCACAATTTCTTCTTTTGCTTCGTAGGACAGTGCCTTTCCTATTCGCAGGACCTGACTGGGGTCCTCTGGGTTGGCAAAGAAGGTTTCAAGTTCTTTCATTGGGGTTGCATTTGGCTCGGAATCAATGATTCGGGGATCTAATTCATCAAAAGGGTGCCCTTCTTCAGGGGCTTCTTCCATGTCGACGTTTTCCTCCTGATCGGAGGTATGACCTTGTTCAGGGGCGTTGAGTATTTCCACTTCCAAATTAGGTTCACTTGCAACTTTAGTTATGATCAAGTTAACAGTTCGGGGCTCTGATTTTCACAGAGAGTTTAAGTAACATGCCCTGGAGCTCATCTGGTAAACTCGTACCGTGGCAATCCCATATTTAGTTGGGAATTTCATGCATAAGTAGTGGATAGAGGTGACAGCCCAAAGATCATTCAAGGTAGGTCTGCCCAATACTCCATGGTAGGCTGATTTGTGGTCTACCACTAAGAATTTCATGAAGTGTTGGGTCACTAGAGGAGCTGAACCCATCTCGATGGGCAGAGTAATTTGCCCTTGTGGGACGATGTTGTTTCCAGTAAATCCGAATAGTGGATCGATCATGGGGATCAACCCATGTTCAATTTGCATCTTGTCGAATGTGGAGCCGAATAGTATATTCACCGAACTGCTATTGTCGACGAGCACGCGTTTGAGCCCGTTTCTTGTCACTACGCCTCTCACAACCAATGCGTCATAATGGGGGTGGTGAACTCCTTGTGCATCTTCCTGGGAGAAGGTGATTGGGGCCATCCTATTTGCCTATTGGGATTCGTTGACAATGTAGGTGAGCATTGGTGGGTCCTTTGCTTCCTTTGTGTAATTCCTTTGGATATTCCTGGTGTTGTCACCGATGTGAGGTCTCCTAATAATCGTGTTGATCTCCCTGATGATTTGGCCTCTAGAAAATGGGGCCTGATCTTTCTATCTGGACTCTCCTTAATCCCTTGATTCTCTTCTCCGGGGTGACTGCACTCTATACCTTCTCTCTCCCCTGTTCGGGGAGGCGGATCTGTGAGGGTATTCGTTCCTTCTGGAGGGATGTGGGTTGTTCCGATTCGGGCGTCGAGGAGTGTCTCTGCACTCACCGATGTCATGCCTATAGAGTTGGTGGAAAGCGCAAAATCTTGCCCATTCCAAGGGCTTGTTTGACCATTTCTTCTTCTTCTTTTTATTACTATCAGTTCCTCTAGATGGCCCTGCTCCGGCAGGAAAATTCTCGTATGCCAACACTGGCACTGCATTTAGCGTGGCAGAAGCCGATGCCTGTCTGGAGGTGGGAGCTATTGTATGACCTACTTGAGTCCATTGTTGATTGACAAGGTGTATTGCGGTCCTCAACCTACTTGCCTTTGAGGTGGAGGGAGTCCCTGCGTGGAACGGTTTCGGTGATCAATCATCTCTTCGCTGACGACCTCAACTCTCATCATTTCTACCAGTTCGTCATAAGTGGTGGGATTTTTACTGCGCACATCCCTCCAGAACAAAGTGTTCATGTTGAGGCTGCCTTTCAAGGTTGAAAGGGCTTCTCTGTCAGTGACCTGCTCGCAATATGTGATTTCATCTGTAAACCTAGCAAGATAGCTTTTTCAGTGTCTCTTCAGGAGCCTACCTCATATCTTGCAGGCGTTGCACCGGGGCCTCTCATTCTCTGCGTGAGAGGTACTGGTTTAAGAATGCCTTCTTCAAATCTGGCCAACTCTTAATGCTCAAGGGAGGAAGTCTGATGTACCACACTTCAGCAGCTCCGCCTAGGGTTAAGTGGAAGGCTCTACACTTCAAAGCAGGCGAGGCTCTCTTGAGGCTCATCTGTGTCATGTACTTGGTGATGTGCTTCTCCGATTCCCCTTTCCTTCATACTTGGGGATCTTAGGGGGCATGAAATTCGCAGGCATTGGGAAACTTTGGATTTTCCTTAAGAAAAGGGAGGTTATCATTATCATCATCAATTTCATAGGATCAGCAAGGCCCATCTGACCTTTCATCATCTTGAATGTTCTGGAGAGGTGGAGGTGCTTCTCCTCGACTGCCCCAATCAACTAAATCCCTTCTCTCCTTCCTATTTCTAGGAGGAGGAGGTGCTTGTTTTTGCTTCTGTTCTTGCCGAACTGATCTTCGCACTGAGCGGACCCTATTACTATTCGATCGAAGATGCTGACTGACCTTTGTACTTCATATTCTTGAGGAAAATTGTCCCCCAATTGTGGTTCTGCTGGCTGTCTCCCTTGCACATAGGATGTGGCTTCAATACCTACTTCTTTTTCGAAAGGGTGCTCTTTGTGTTGGCTCACATTTTAGCCATTCCTTCAGTGAGCATGACTGTTCTTTCACCTCGGCGACGTCGATGATGGGGTCTCTGGTGAGTGACATTGTTACGGAGCACTTCTTCTTCAGAGGCCTCTCTCATAGGGTTCTCGTCTTCATGGCTGTAACTCATCTTATCTCCTTTTTCAAGGGTGATAAGAATTTAGATTATAACTCGACTTTGCTCTTTTACAAGAACGTGTCCTTTTCAAGGTAAGTCACTAGTTTTTCGGTGATTTCTCTGGTGGAGAATGTTTCTTTGGACGGTTCGTTTCCCACAGACGGCGCCAATCTGTTGACCTCGCAATTGGACCTTCCACGTGGCCAACCGATAGTTACCCCACGTATTCCTCCCTACGCATAATCAACAGACGGTCAGATGCACATGGCCGGAACCAGCGGGGGTGGTGGCGACCGCATACACTCCGACGGTCAAGTTAGCCTCAGATGATCGGAACAATACCAAGGTTATGCAAAATAGTGGGGAGGAGAATATATATTTGCTTGTTATGGAAAGCTATGTTTTAAGAGTTTCATTACCTCTGTCCCTTGTCAAACCTTGGGTATTTATAGGTGAGGAGAACCGTTGGATGTGGGACACGTGTATGCATTTGACAGTGTGAGGCGTCTGTTCATAGGCGTCAATCAGCCGCGTCTCTAGAATAGGCGGGTAATTACTTCTCCCGAGTTGAGTTGACATAAAGTTGATACGTCACATCAACTAGGCTTATGGAGATGTCAAATCAATTAAACCTTGGGGGCAGAAAGGATCTTGACATAGATCTCTTTTTGGAATTGACGGTAGATCCTCTGATAGAGAACCTCGAAATGTACTGCGCCTCGATTTCAGGGACGAGAAGCTTTGGTCGGTTCAGTAGATTGTCTATGCCTCACAGTGCGTTAGCAAATCGACAATGTTGGTGGTGGCATCACTTCGAAACCACTTCGGATGGGTGTTGAACACCTAGTAAGACGCGGTTGTAGACTTTCCAAAATGGTTCAGGGGCGTAATGGCTTTCCCCGTCTTCTTCTGCATGCTTTGGTCAATGTAACCCTTATGGAAATACTTTGATGATGGAAGCCTAGCACTTGTTTGATTGAGTTGGCCATCTATTAGCAATCTCTCCCCCCAAGAGAACTACCAAAACCGTTGATAATGTGGAGGCCAACAGTTGGTTAGAGAATGGCAATCTGTCTTTAAGGGTGTTGAGGGAACAGGAAGTGCTAGCCTGGAGTAAAATGTGCAAAACAATATCGGTCCTCAAAAGTAGGAGAAGTTTGACAAAAACTGAAGATATTTGAAGTTACTGTGTAAAATTGCGGATTTAACGTGCTCAGAAAATGGGATCTTCAATTGCAAGCTCCCATCCCATCGGGTGGAATGTATAATAATTAATAAACAAGATTTCAACTAAGAAAACTGTTAGTGTTCAATCCACCTTACCAGATGTACCTAATGGGAATTGATTCTCCTTCCTTCGTTGCTATTCTTTGGTGTTGGGAAGAAGCTCTAGTGATGCTTTAATGATCAGTTGGAGTCTTGGATCTTGTTGAGAGGAGTGAAATGGTAATGTCCGGAAGTATTCTTTATTGTAGTTGAGTAAACATTGTTTTATGAGTTGTAGATTTGTAATAAGAATCTCCTTGAAAGGAAATCTGATTCCTCCTCTTTTTGTTCAATTATGCTTATTGTACGTCGCGATGACATCTTCTTTGACCATCCATTTGTGTATAAAAATTTTGGCCATTGATTTTACAGCCATGCTTGGTGTATAACCTATTTGACAATGTCTTTGATAGAATGTCACACGACAGTCTATCAATGGACAGTTTAAAAAAACACCATTTTTTCTTACAATTAAATTTTGTCAACAATCTTTTCTGTCCACAAGGTGGTAAAAAATAATGTACAAATAGAAAAATCTTTGATTTTACAAAATGTTGTTAAATTTAATCTAGAAAAATTTGCCGACTCACATGATGTTAAAGAAGTTGTCAAATTTAGTTCCCGTTTGTTACTGATTAAAATTCAAATTTTAATTTAAATCAAAGTTAACAATTAATTTTAATAATATATTTTATGGATTCCACAACTTGTCAATCACATTTCATCAACTTTAATTAAAATCTACTAGAAAATTGATTTTAATCTCCATCAAACAGGGTTTAAAATGTATGTAGCATGATTTTTTTTTTTTTTGATTAACTTTGACTTTGTTCTCGAAATTTGACTATTTTTGTTTAAAGATGATTATTAAAAATAACATTGTGTCAATACATGGCTTAAAGATGTTTGAATCAATAAATCAATGGCTTCGATAATCATTTTAGGGTCAATTGTAGTGGCAGTGTCAAATCTTTCAAAAAATGTGTAGATTTTACCCGATTCTTTTAAATTAGTGCAGAAAAAGGGCATTGGGACGACTTTCGTCCAAAAGCTCACGAGCTCGTGGACTTGTAAAAAATGGGGAGGGGGGGGGGGAATCTCGAGCTCATGGGCTTGGTTTGTGAGTTCACGAACTCATGGGTCGAGTTGAGTCGAGCTTGACCCCTTGAGCACGAGCCAAACTTGGCTCATCACTTTGATGAGTTGAGCTTGTGGGTACATGGGCTGAGCCGCCCATTGCCACCTTTACGTTTAGAGATCATTTCACTGCACGAGTTTAAAAGGGTTGGAATTAAAGAGGTAAAAAATGACGATTGAAATAGTGAAATAACAATAAAAAAAATTAATTTTTTGGAGGGAAAAATTGTTGTCAAATGGAGGCTAAATTGTTCTAACAAAATATCCTAATATTTTACTATGGTATTATTTCCATCAAAATGTCATTTAAAAATATCAAAAGTTATAACCAAGTTTGGCCGAAGAACCCTAACACAAGTTTCATCAGTTTAATGCCTCTGTGTAGCAACAGAACAGTGACTACTGAAGAAACGGTGAAAAATACGAGCTTGAATTGGGCACTTGACAAAGTGATTCGTTGATATCTTGTATCTTTGTCAAGAAACATTCAAAGGTTTGGCTTCTGTTTGCTTACATCTTTATGGTTTTTACATTTATGGCATGTTTGGCTGGATAATGTATACCAAACATGAGCTTTTAATTTATGATTGGATTTTGGTTTTGTATTATTTTATTCCCCTGCCACTTGATATATGCATCCGCTTGGAAGGGGAAAAAACAAAATTTTTTCCCCCTTTACTAGAAGAAAAATTGAATTTTTCATTATGAGATTATATATTGGGATTTGGTTGAACACTAGAATGTGCTCAATTAGTATGTTACCCAATTCTTTGATTAAGTTTAATTTAAGATGATATATTTTGAGCTTTTCCAGTGTAAACCTAATAATGCTGCTTTCCCTTTTATAATAGTTCTCTAAAGTGTGTGTTAAGTATTTTATGAATCCTTTTATAGTTTTGTAATTCTCTTTTCGATGAAAGTTCTATACTTGAACTTGAGCCTTGATCTTTTCATAGATTTATCCAACTTTGGTGACAGAAAACAACAGAGATCAATGGCAGCCGAATCTGATGTGGGAGCAACTGTAAGTGAAAATCAGCAGCCGCAACAAAAGATACAACTATATCCCACCTCAACTGGTGAAATATCCTCCTTTTGGAGAGGTCTCTCTCAATTTCTCCTTGTTTTTTCTTTAATTTTTCCGAATCCGCTTCACTCTTTTCTTGATTAATACTTAATGAGCATTCTGCTTGCAGAGAAATATGAAAGAGATGCCAATAAATATTGGGATATATTCTACAAACGTCATCAAGATAAGGTCGTTTCTTTTAGTTCCCCAGAGCTCTAATGAGACATAGAAATTTAATAATTTTAGAAAATAATTGCAGTAGAAAAGGATGTGATCCTTCCTTCGGTGGTTAGTTTTGAAGTTGTGGAGTTAAACGCAGGGAAAATGTCCTATTACAAATGTAATAATCTTTTCAATGTATTGAAGAATTTGATTCTTGAACTGTACAATAATAGTTGATGTATACGCTGTCACTGCTACACGGGGATTTGCATATTCTTGGACCTTATATTTATAAAAATTCCTGGCGACTGTTGATTCTCATTTTTCCCTTTTTGTTGCTATTAACAATCAATATAGTGGCAGTAATTGGTGCAATACTGTCTTTTTTTCTCAGTTCTTTAAAGACCGTCATTACTTGGATAAAGAATGGGGGAACTACTTCTCTGTAAGTAAAGCAAATTTTCTTTTGCTAACAGTTTTTCGTAAATTACTTGGTTAAATTTCCTACTTACACAACTCAATCCTCATAGGGAGCAGGAAGAAAAGTCATCTTAGAGGTAATCCTATTTTCTCAGTTATCATAATTTGGTTGATTAATTTTGTTCGCCTCTGTTCTGGTGCAAGTAATTAATTTGCCTGCACGTGTTAAGCTCACGTTTAAAATTCAAATTTATCATAGTTCTGAGGCATTTAAACTACTTTCTTTATTGGTTTCACTCTAAAAACGAGAATCATGAGAATTACTAATTACCAGGTTGGATGCGGAGCTGGAAATACTATCTTTCCTTTGCTTGCAGCATACTCAGATATATTTATACATGCCTGTGATTTTTCACCACGTGCAGTGAACTTGGTTAAGGTTAGATTTCTTGTTTGCTGTTGCGTGCTTTTGAAATGATGATAGTCTATAAAATAGTTATATTAATAAATCTTCACTTCAAGTGTTTCCTAAATCTTACTCCAATATAATGCACATGAGGCACAGAATCTACAAGATGGAATGAGGATAATGTTTTAAAAAAGGTTTCAACATTTAGAGTATGTTTGGTAAACAATACTGAATAGGACAGTATCTTAATTCATCGACAAGATATTAACTTCCTCCATAATACCGTTCAGATGCACAAGGATTTCAAGGAGGACAGGATTAGTGCATTCATTTGTGATCTGACTGTTGATGACCTAAGCCAACAGATTTCTCCTTCTTCAGTTGACATTGTGACCATGGTATTACCAATGAGTTATGCTTTGATGTAGTTGGTGCTATATTTGAAAACTTATTCATATTATATTATATTATTTTGAAGTTACACTGTTCAAATCTAATTTTTTCCACAACTTGTTGATTATTTTAATTCCATGATAACCAAGTAGCTATTTTACTTATCACACTCGCTGACATGTTAAGTAGGTATTTGTTTTATCTGCAGTATCCCCCGAGAAAATGCCCCTAGTGATACAGAACATCAGAAAAATTATGAAGGTGATTGGTGATTTTATGCCATGATGAATTTCTTTTTACTATTGAGCTTTGTGTGAAATTTGAATTTGTTCAATGTGTATCCTAATTTTTTCCCCTTCGTATACAGCCAGATGGTTATGTATTGTTCCGTGATTATGCAACTGGTGATCTTGCTCAGGTTGGATATGTCAAAGTTACTTTTTCTTCATGGTGCCATAAGCAATTATTGTTTTTACTTCTCTGTGCAATAAATATTAATGTTTACAGTCATTAATTGGTCGCATCATAATTCATATGGCCTTAGTGCCCATGCTGGGACAATTTCTGGTATTTGTTAATTCATTTCAGATTTTTGCTTCAGTTTTTAATTATTATACGCGGGGTGGTCATTACACGTCTCGAGTTTTATCTACCTAATGTTTTATGTAATGTTAAAGCTCCAATGTTGGAACTTTTACTTACCCAAACATTGTTTGGGAACAAAGTTTACTAAAATGTAATGTTTACTTAATTTTGAGCTAAACCAAAGATGCTCTTAATAATAAATGATAATCACGCTTTAGTTAACTTTCTCTCTCTCAATGTCACCTTCTCAAACCCTGCAAAGGCTAGACACTAAGGGATAGTAATATAAATTCTTCAGTAAGGTCAATTGTTTTACTCAATAACAACAATGTGTTTGTTGCAATGCCGTTTACCCTTATGTCCTATCACAGGAAAGGTTCTCAGGCAAGGAACAGAAGATCTGCGAAAACTTCTATGTTAGAGGTGATGGCACTGTAAGTTGTTTATTTATTTATTTCCCCCTCACTCAATTC
>NC_036249.1:7932919-7938848 GCF_002742605.1 Olea europaea var. sylvestris | reverse complement strand
CACCCCCAAAAAAAATAAAAAATAAAAAATTAAAACTAATATTTCATATAATGTTTAAAAACCATTAGCCAGCTTTTATAGCATCCTACTTCTGTTGCCAGCGAGCTTTCTACTTTTCAGACGAGTTCTTGCGAAATCTGTTCAAAGAAAATGGATTCAGCATGGAAGAACATGTCTTGTGTTGCAAGCAAGTGGAAAATCGATCAAGGGAAATAGTGATGAATCGGTAACTAAGGACAAATTTCCCTTTTTTCAGCAGATTATCTGAATAGTATATCACATGTGTGCATTATGGGAGGATTCTGTCAAAATATAATTACAGACATACAATATAAATTATTCATAGTTTCATGTATTTGACAAACTATGGTGGTGTTTATATTTCATTCTGGCCTCATTTCTAGAGTACAGTTGCATTTGATTCCCGCTTATGTTTAAATTTGCTGTTGGATTTTAGCCGTTGGGTTCAAGCTGTATTTAAGGCAGCCCATGGTAACTGTATGTCTGGTGAAAGAACTGGGAAGCAAGTAAATCACATGGAGGAGGATTGTTATAAACCCAAAGTCAAGGACATTACTTGGAAAGATGCTACAAATAGGTCCGAGATTGATTTATCAGAGGGAATGGGTGTTGACATGTTTGGTATTTCATCTTCCAGCGAGGAGGTAAAAATATCCTTGCTTTTTAGTTATGCAGCGTAATTCCTTCGAATATGGTGTATATGGCAGGTTAATAACCATGTTTGTCACACCGAATTCATGTTGTTTCACTTTATTAACTGATCTCTTGTTTTTTGTTTCAAATTGTTCACTGAACTTCCACTGTTGTTATAGTTTAGGCACTCCTTGTTTATCTTTGTGTTATTTTTGAAAGACTTGTATGATGGAAATGATGATGTGGCTTAAAAATCCGTTAACGCATTGATTATCATCTAATTTAAAAAAAAAAATGCTTATCCTTATGAAAAACTAAAGCTTTTACTAAGCATGACGTTTAGAAGATTAAGTGATCTTTTGCAATATTGATGACAAAATCGACTTGTTAATGAACCTTCTAAGCCACATCATCGTCTCATCATACAAATCAGCAATTCTATTATTTTTGAATTTCGAAAGATATAGGTCGATGGATTTTCTAAAACAAAGGTGTAAGTTCAGTGACTATTTGGAACAAAATAAAGTTCGGCAACCATAAGTGAAAAGACACTACTAAGTTCAGACCTTTCAGTGACCTATGGTGTTTCTAATCCTGCATTTTGCATCTTATTTTCTTTTCCTCTGCCATCCTTGACTTGATCTACTATCTTGCACGTCTTAGATTGTTGACATCATTATAAGAGATGATAAGTTCAAGATTAAAGTGCTTTCCAAAGAGTACCAACATACCTGCAAATCGACTGGTTTGATTCTCTGGGAATCAGCTAGGTTAATGGCTTCTATTCTTGCTTCCAATCCTGCCATTGTTTCTGGGAGAAGGGTTTTAGAAATTGGATGTGGCTGTGGGGGAATCTGTTCAATGGTTGCCGCACGATCTGCTGATCTTGTGGTTGCCACCGATGGAGACACTAAAGTACTTGACCTGTTGACGGAGAACATTGCTTTGAATCTCAAATCACCATCTCTTGAAAGATTAATTACGAAAAAACTAGAATGGGGAAACAAGAATGATATAGATTATGTCAAGCAACTCAGCGAGAAAGGTTTTGAGGTCATTCTTGGCACTGATGTAACTTACGTTGCTGAAGCAATTATTCCCTTGTTTGCAACAGCTAGAGAACTGATTTCATCCAGCAGAGTTGTAAAGGACAGAGAGCCAGCTCTGATTCTATGCCATGTTTTCCGCAGAGTTGATGAGCCATCAATACTTTCGGCAGCATCTCAGTTTGGTTTTAGGCTGGTCGACAGATGGCCTGAGCAAACCCCGACTGGCCCATATCAGGGCACGATCAAGAGTTGGTTTTCAGAGGGCGATCTTGAAGTTCCAACAGCAGCACTCAATATTATGTATTTTCAGTCGAGTACAAGTGATTGAATTTTTTCACTAGTCTTCATGACTCCTCCCCATTGTCACGTGCGAAAAAGGGGGATGGAAATGTTGTTTTTTCAGAACATGGAGGTCCATAGAACGCTTAGTCTTAGTTTTTGGGATGAATGAGTTTGAAAACTAGTTGTGACTTTTTATTCATTGAACGGGAAAATTTGTCTATGTGCTCATCAACATGCATATTTGAGATAAATAATTATTAGTTTTTAAAATTTTAAAAATACTGTATAGGAGGCAGCGAGATTAATCTGAAGATGATTCCATTACGTAAATGTTATATTTCAGGGCAATAAGTATATAAGGTCGCCACTAGAAATTTTAAGATTTTTTTAATTATTCGAGAAATCAAATTAATGATAAATTAGTGTAATACAATTCATAAAAGTTTTTGACTTTTATATATGTTATATGTTCTCGTTGATGTATGCAATTGAGGCATCTGAAACTCTTAATACAACATAATTAAGCCCTAGGAATGACTTGAAATGTTTCAAAGAGGAAATTAAGAACCTCCTTGTTCCATAGAATTAGATACCCTTATATAGCTTATATACCTTATTTTGTGAAAAAATCGAAGAATGTCTAAGCAATTGAGTCTTGGTCTCAATAAAAATAAAATAATATTTTTGTGACAGGGATAATTGACCAAATTTAAAAAATAGGCATATGTGTCAACCATTCATTTGATAGTTTGAAAAGAAAAAAGAAGAAGATTCATACATGTGCTGCATGTCATGAATCCTTGTCCAATTAGTCTTCCCGAAATGACTAAGTCCCTGTTTGAATTCCATTTTTGGGCTAAAAGGCATTTTGCAATAGTGTTTTGTTGAAGTATGAGCGGTTAAACTTATGTGTAAAATTATTTTATAGGAGATTTTGTGGTTGAAACTAAGTTTTAAAAAAATGAATTTAAAAAAAAAAAAATAAGGGCCGAACATAGGCTAATAGTTTCTCTGATGTAAATTGACATATCAAGAAAAGGAACAAGAATCAGCTTAATGTATGTAAGTGTGTCTAGCTACACAAATACAAACTAATCGACTTGTTCCAAATGTATTTAGAGAATGGGAAACTAACCCAGTTTTTGTCACTCCACGTTGCGTCTATTGATAAATCTATTGGAAGATTTAGTCAATATTTGGTTAAGACAAAAATGAAGACTTTAGTAAATTTTTATAAAAGATGAAAACTGTATGATTGAAAAGTTGATAAAGTTAAGCTTCTTGTATATGAAAGATTGCCAAGAAGAATGCTAAGGAGACAGGTGACGCTTGTGTATTAGCTAGGATAAAACTGTATTTTGTTCAAGATCCAATGAATGCGCTTCACTATCTCCCTACAATGACAATTTTTCTTGTGCGTGTAGTAGGGTTGTAGTCGATAAAAATTATGGATATCATGTGATTAAAAGTAAATTCAAAAAGAATAAATTATAAAAAAGGGACCCAACATATGCTTAAAACAACTTAAGGCGATACTTCAACAAACAATGGACCCACCCATTATACCTTGCAAAGTCAAAATTTCAGCAGCAAAACAAACAGTATTCTTTTTGTCTTTTAGTATGTGCTTTTGTAATGTGTTGAAGAAACCATCCACATCAGTAATATAACTTTGCATAGCTAAGAGCCCCACATATTCAGCAGCCACTTTTCTTTCCGAATGGCATTTTTGATAATATCCGTCCGGATTAAATAAGAAAATTAAAGAAGTTGAAATATCATTAATTAGAGTAGAATTGAAAAGTATTATAGACTAAACATCTATTGAGTGTCCATATTGGTATAAAATTACAAGCGTACGATATCTATTAAACAATTAGTAAAATGGATCCAAAAAGTTTGGATTATCGTCCTATGGAGACTATTTTATTTAAAGACCAATTTTAATAACTCTATCCCTTATTTGACGCAAACAAGGTTTCAGACAAATTTTTTTATTAAATTAATATTAACTATGAAAAAGTAAAACAATTAGTGTTTTAGTGTTTTATTTGGATTGTGGATAACTTAAATTAAACCATTTAATATGATGATTAAAGCATTGTGATTCATGATTTTACTATAGTTATGACATTTAATCTCGCTTCTCAAGTTCAATTCCAAAATTGTAATTATTCGAATCTACTAATTTAATTCATTTATCTCCATTGAGTTTAAATTAATCATATTTAGTTGAGTCACACTCATTATGTTTGAATCAACATTAATGCATTAAATCTCCATCTGAATTTGAATCAACATTAACTCATTAAATCACCTAGAAAGTTAATTAATTACTGCAACAATTAAAAAAGTGTATCTTTACATTTTTCTCAATTATCGAGTTTTATCACGTGATCTAAATTCATAACTCATTCGGTTTATTCAATTCACAAATTACGAATTAGTGACCAAGTAATTCAAGCATCTAGAAAAGAAGTAAATATATAAATCAATTAATTACCCAGTTAGAGAATTGAAATTAAAGATCCAAACCTAAATTATATCATTCATCCTAATTAATAATTAGTTACTCATCATACAAGAAAAAATTGTTCACATACATCAGCAAGTTTCAAGAAAAACGAAAAAAAGATAAAAGTTTTGTACAAAAATTTCGCCTTCTCCACACTGAAGTCTTGAAAATTCCTTCTTTTTTTCTCTATTCTGTTGTATTTCCCTCCTCCTTTAATTTGACTAAAAATATGTCTTTATGTAGCCCCTGTTTGTCTACTATTATTTTAAGACTCATTTTTTCTCAAATTTATTTTCAATAACACGTACTCACAATAAAATATTTTATATTTTGTTTGTTTTAAAACTCATTTTTTTTTTTTTCAAATTTATTTTCAATAGCACTCACAATAAAATATTTTATATTTAAACCCTTTTTTCCTACTTTTTAACCACATATTCTCCAAAAATTTACCATTTCAAAATTCATTTTTATTGAATAATGGTAGACGAACATGGCATAGCTTAAATCACATTGAAACTCATGTGTACAAAAGGATTTAAATATCCCCAAATAAAACAACTGTTGAATAATACACAATTGGACGGACGGCGGGTTGATTGCAGTCATCAGCACTTCATCTTTCTTCTTTTGCATTTTGGCTCCTACTTTTGAGTTTCTCGTACTATTTTGACCATTTTCGCTCCAAATCTTCAAACATTGATCTTGCAATTCCCAAAAGCTTCTATGTTTGTTCTTGAATCTCCATAGTCATCCACGATTGGTCTTCCTCAAGTTTCGAAAGTGTGCAAATCAGCATTCAAACTTTCCATAAGTCGAATTTCACTCCCTGAAACTTTTGAATTTCCTCCAACTTCTCTCTTAACGCTTTCCATCAATCCCATGTATCTCCAAATATGATTTTTACCTACGACGACTTACAATAAATTAAGTAAAAATGCATATATAAAAGTCGGGATAAGCGTTATCAAGCCACACCCAACAAATTCATACCATTTGTGAACTATATATGTCAATCCCTTTCATGGTGATTATTATAATATTTTCAAGAACCACGTCCTAAAATACACAAGTTAGGTTTAGATATGATACACGTAAACGCAACAAAAAAGTGTGGGATCAAACCTAATCGAGATGCAAAAATTTCGATGACAATTGTTAATTTGTTTCGTATGAAATGAATTATGTAACTCAACTTTCTTGTGCTGGATTAGACTTCAAAACACGCAGAAGAGATAAATATGCATACAAAGGGCTATGAAGTATCATTTTAGAATACGTACAAGACTTTAAATATACAAATTAATTGCAGAAAGAACATCACTATACTTTGCGTGTGTGTCTGTATATATATATATATATTTGGGGGTGGGTGTGTGTGTGTGTGTAGAGAGAGAGAGCGGGGGGGGGGGAGAGAGAGAGAGAGCAC
>NC_036249.1:7903234-7932488 GCF_002742605.1 Olea europaea var. sylvestris | reverse complement strand
CTTTCTGAAATAGGTGACTTCATGAAATCAAGTTTTCTATTATTAGAATAGCCATCTCAAGCCGCTCTATCTTTGACAATTGTGCTTGTTGTGACTCAGATACTAATTTAACAGTCATATAGTAGAATACATACTTAAAACTTAAAAAAAAAATTTAATTGCTTATAGAAAGTGGAAATGATTGAAAAAGAAAAATTTAGGATGCATCGTTCAAAGTATCGATCGATACTTGAGTGTACATGGGCGAGAGAGAGAGAGAGATATCTTACTCTTTCTTTATCATATCCTAAGAGATCTCTCTATCTTCTCTGCAAGTTTGGATCAACTTTTGAATGTCATCTGCGAGTGAAAATGCTTTTAAATTCTCCATATCCCTTTACCTGCCAGTTTAGAAATAGTTTGTAAATTCAATTATAGTCTAATTTTAATTTCACTCAAATATTCATAATTACTTCTGATTTAATATGCAAGTCTTATAGGACTTACTATTATTCCTCTTTATAAATAATATATATACTTGCCAAATGGATTATTTCTCTCTGCTCCTCTCATAAATCCGCAGGTAATTAACTTTCTAAAATTGTCAACATATTTGGATGAGGCATATGGCATTAATGCATTCATTTTTGTCTTAAAAATTACAAAATTCATTTATTTGCTGCACAAATATTGTACATTTTCAAAAAGAATAAATTTCAATGAGCACAACAGAATGAAGAGGAATTTGTATCATTTCAAATCCCTATTCTTATTCTTTAGTTTAGGGAATAATGAATTTATTTTGTCGTCAAATTTTGTAAAATCCGATATTCTTTCTAAAATTGTGATTCATAAATGTTTTACTTCTTTTAAGGAATAAATGTTTTTGATAGTTTGATAACAAATGAATGCATTGTGCTCATGAGGTTCTTGATGGAAAAATGATTTGAAATTAACATCATTTCGTTACTAATTAATTTATTCATAAATCTTAAACTTGAAACATACATGGAAATTATCCTAATTTGCGTAGCTAATATTCAAATTCGTAATTGGTAATCTATCATGTTTGTTTAGTAACAACAACCGAAGATGATTGTTAATTGTTATGTTTGTTTTCTTCTTCAATAGTTACATTTGTAATGAATGTTAGCGACGAAATTTATTTGTTATAATATTCGTCGTTGATCCATCTTATTCAATTCATTAGTGTTAGTTCTTCACTGCTGATGCCTTTTCTAATATTAATTAAATGTATGATCTCACCTTGATTCTCAATGTAATTGGAAAATGCTTTATTCTCTTTTCAGGATTATTTGAAACTTTAGTCCTTGATTGGGAAGTTTAAAAAACTAACCCAAAAAAAAAATAAAAAAAAAATTAAAGATTTCGTCACAATAGAGAGCCATTGTTGCTCTTAGAAGTAGACAATTTGCTGTATTCGGCACGTCCTTAAAAAATTAATTATAGACAAATATAATTATTAAAAAAGATTAAAAAATTTGGATGTGGCTCCATTTAAAATATATACAATTATTCCATACGTAGTTACTTGTGTGTTTTAGGTGAAGTTGATCGACATAATAAATGGCACAAATATTCCACTTAAAAGTATAGTAACAACCCATTGAAAGTACATCACACATTAATGAAAATATATAGTTGAAATGCACTTGAAGGATAATCGGAGTAGTAATTCCACATGATCCATAGCTTTCTTTAAGGTATTAATGTTAAAGAAATTACAATTACGAATAAAAATAAACAACTAATTTAGGTTTGGTTTCTCTAACTCACAATATACTATAAACATCCAATTAAGTGTAAGTAGGAGAAAAACTACTTTTACTTATCAATTCACATGTATCCTTTTCCTAAAAAATTTAAATCTTTAGGCAAGTAGAAGTCAGAGGTGTAGTAGTTAAGTAAGCAAAAAATCCAACCTTCCTCTCTTCTACTCAAGCTTGCTTGGTATTTATGGAAACAATATCTAGGAGCACAGCATGCATCTATAATCGAAACAACAAGAATCATCCTTAAAAACCAATTCTCCTATGAATATTAAACAAGAAAATTATTTAATTTCAAACAGGTTTTGCATGGATTAATGTAGAAGGGTTATAAAATCACCGCTAATTGCATTGAAGCATGTTGTCTAGTTGTGAGAAAAATTTAAGTGGGATGGCTGTACTATCTTACCTGATGCGATTATCGAATAGGGAGTCGCTACTTCATCGAGTGGTCCACCCTTACCCAATGAAGTGAAGTTATCTCGAGACTTTATTTTTTCTCTATTTCCACCTCAAATCCCGAGATGGTCTCACGTCATTGGGTGAGAGTGGACTACCTGATGAAGTGGTGGCTCGCAATTGGACGGTCGCATCGTTATCATGTAGAACGGTGCGACCGTCCCACCCCAAGTTTTTCTTGTTGTAGTGACATTATCAGTCAAAAATGAATATAATTATCACCCACCAGAAGAGTGAGTGCGTGGGGTGCTACTGGAAGCTTTCCAGAATACGGACTTTTGCTTTTAAGAGTTGCCATGACCAGCCGCACAAGGAATGATTCTATTTGAAGACACTTTTATCAAATCAACGGTAATAATGGAGTTATAAACTATAAATTATATGCTATATTCGAGAAGGATAAATCTACATTTGTTATTAAAATAACTTGAGAACATATCGATTCACTCTCAAGACAAGTCAATTAGTTCACCTTCAAATCTGTGTTCCTATTTATTTTTTTATTCAATTGGTTCAACTTCGATTATTACTTTTTGATTCTCGATCTTTTATTTTCTCGAATCAATCCCCCCCGACCATTTTTAAACATCAACATGTAGAAATTAATAAAGAAATTATAAGATGGGATGCCCTAGGCCCCCATCTCTTTATATAAAGATTAAAGATAAAGAGGAAAGGATAAAGGTTGATGATTTGATCAACCAATTAAAACTGAACAGAGAGTCACGCGTAGATCTTCCACGGCTCTAAAGCAGCTTAAATGATATATGCTTTTTTATTAATAAATTAATTAAAGAATAATTGACTTTTGATTGTGTTTGATATAATTCATACAAAGGGGTTGTAACAATTGGTTGGTTTCATAATGCATGCTACAACTTAACCTAATGATTAATCTATGAGATTAAATCAATCATTTAAGCCAGATTAAGATTTTGATTGAAAGTTTAATTAATTAACTAACTAATTAATTACATTGCATATTAATTGGATAGGTTTTGTCACACTAAAAAGTTGTTTAATATATACCATTTCATTAGAAAATAATAAATACCTAATTACTATTGGTAATAAACATCAAGTTGGCTACATGAATTTCTTTTTGTCATTCTTCTAGATTTGTGAAGGAATACTTAACTCCTATTTGGATAGAGATTTTTATTATTATTATTATTTTTTTTAAAAATGGATTTTTCAAAAGCAAAATTTTAAATGAATATGTAGTTAAAAATTTGAAAAAAAAAATTATGGTTGCATGTGAAAAATTATTTTATTAAAAGAATATATAATCAAAAATAAATTAAAAAAATTTGAATTTTAAAAATGAGATTCAAACATGGGCTCAGTATGATTGTATTTTCAATTGACTATAGTTCGTCTAATAACCGTAATCTATAGCCCATGTTTGGTCCCAATCTTATAAAACTCATTTTTTACAAATGCATTTTAACCACACATATGGGATCCAAAACACTTATCTATTTTCAACGATAGATTTCATCATCTATTATAAAAATCTACTGAAAATTTGATTTCTAACCAAATCAAGTAGGGGCTTAACATCAAAGATGATTTTCATATTACATAAAATCTCTTTAGCACTTCTCTATTTTATTTAATTATAAATTTGAATCTCTTAAATAAAAATTAAGAAAATATCAAAACATCCCTTTTGTTAAATGGCATGCACGTGCATATTTATAATTTTCACTCTTTGGGTTTATTCCTTTCTTAAAGAAATGTGGTCGAATGATTGAACAGTGAGGTTCTGCATGATAAAGATTATGAAATTAAGGGAGATAGATTTAGCTAATTAATTCATCTTAAGTACTTGATTAATCCATATGATTTAGGGTTTCTAATCTAATGATGATGACATATGGTGGGGATAAAAACTTGCCCTTTATGGAAGTGGCAGTTCTTTAATAACTTTCCCTTGTTTGGGTTTGGGGTGTTGACGATAGCTAGTGTGGGTGGGAGAGGGGTTGGAGGGTTCCAAGATTGTACTTACAATACATAATATAGACACACACACACACACACACACACACACACACACACACACACACACACACACACACACACACAGAGAGAGAGAGAGAGAGAGAGAGAGAGAGCTCACCCGCTGCTCTTGAATCCATTTCTAAAACGTACTCAAAATTATTTTGCCAAGTTTCAACCAGAGGGAAACAATTTTTGCCATTATAAATAGTGAATAATTAAAATCTAAAACTTTGTTTCTTTTTAATTCTGTTTAGTACTCACCATTATATAGATATTATGGAGTTGCACCTCTTGATGCCATTTATGAAGACAAAGCTTTGAAAAATTAGTGTATTTTAAATTATATGAAGTCAGTAGGTAACCAACAAATTCATGTATAACTGAACCTAGTATCAAGAAAGTCAAGATTACAAGTTGTTAGTATTCTTTGAAGGGTGCTTAGATAGAATATTTTATCAATTTCTTCATATACTCTTTTTTTATTAAAATATTTAAAAAGTTTATATACTTGTGAGGCATAAATTCACAATCATTAATTTTCAAGAATTATTCACATTCTAATCGGAACTGCTAATTTATATACTAGTTGCATAACTCATGGGTCATGATTAACTGATCCTTTTTGGATTTGCCATTCGGGCTTCAATTCATATCCTACGACTTGTCAAATTTCAGTGATAATTTACCTTATTACCCTTGGTTGTGTCTATATCCTTACGAGTTTTTATTTAGCCCATGTTTGATCTGGATAAAAATTAGACTTTTTGATAAAATTGGTGAAATGTGTGGTCGAAAGTTGATAAAAGTTGTAGATCCCACATAAAATGTGTTGTTAAAAATGAATGTGAGGAAAATGAATTTTAAGAAATAGGGACAATCATGAATTTAGTTTCTATACATATATGCTGATTAAGTTTTTATCACTCAATGCATGCTTAAATGTTCATGGATGAAGATTCAATCAACTGATTTTGTTCTCGTGAGTATCATTGTGATGTAATTAGGGTTGTCAATGTATTGAATTTTGATCCGAATCCGATGAAATTAATGGAAGATGGATTTACGGTCTCAGTCCAATAATTCAATTAAGATCCGAATCCGATAATCTGTTAACTAAATTGAACAAATATGGATATAAGTCGATCAAATCCGATAACAATCCGATCCGATTTATTATAATAATATAATATATTTTATATATTATATCATTATCTAGTAAACATAATTTTTTCCATTTTGAAACTTATATTATGCTTTACACATAATTTTCAAATAATAAATAATATTAGATAATAGTATAATATTGTTAATTGAAATATTCAAAAAGATTTAATTTTTTTCTTAATTAAAATAAGATAAAAATAATTATAGTAATTTGTTTTATAACATCAAAAACTAATAATTAATATGTCCAAAAATAATTTACATTGTTTAAATTGATATTATTTGCAATTATAATCTTGTAGAGGCTATGATTTTTAATGAAAATAATAAAATAAACTGGCAATACTTAGAATTGACAATTGACTAATATCATACATTGAAAGATTACTAAAATATTTCGAGAGTCTCCTTTAAAAAGTAACTAAAGGAGCATCATTTGGATAAAAAATTTGATTTAGGCCTTCTAATATAATAGGTGAGCCCATCAAGACAGTTAAAATATTTTGGGATAATTAGGCTCAATACTCTAAAAAAAGAAATAATTGGATAAATATGCTTAAACCTAATTATGTATTTAATTTCCGTATTAATTACGGTCAAATTCATCAAAACCAGGCGGAAACGCTTCTCCAATCTCAAAGGGATAATTCTTCATCTCAAAAAATGTATATCCTAATACAAGAGGTCAAGTTCTTGGTGGAACTAGTGCGATCAGTGCCGGTTTCTGTGGAGATCCAATCAAGACTTTTTCAAAAATTAGCTGGGATTTAAGAATGGTTAATGAATCGTGTGAAGGCGTTGAGAAAAAAATGCACCCTTAATCACTCTTCAGTTTGTCAATCCAAAAAGAATATCAGAGGGGTTTCAGAGTTTGAATCTATGAAAATATAAGACCTAGACTGGCAAATAGATCAATTGAAAAGGTGCTAGCCACTCAAGGAATCTGAAGTCAAAGCCTTTTGTCTCAAAGCCATGGAAATTCTCGTTGAAGAGAGTAATGTTCAGTGGGTGGATGCCCTCGTCACCGTAAGTAGGAGAAGAATTCTTAATTAAAAATTATGTCCTTTGTGTGTTTTATTACTAGGTGTTTTTAAGTTTTTTTTTTGTCGTATTTATTTATTATTATTTTTTTTGGGGTACATTCGGTCACTTTTCTAAAAAAAGTCATACCATCTTATTTGAACAATTAACTAGATGCACCTGTGTGTATTTTTAAAAATTTGAACATAAAAATTCAAGCCTTATTTTATAATAATACATAAAAGATAGTTTCGAATCAATTAGATTGGTATATGTAATGTGTTTATTCAGGGAGAATGTGAAAAAATGATAGAAGAAAAGTCACATTAGCTCATTGGAGCAATTGACTAGATGAATATGTGTGTGTGTGTATGTGTGTTTTTTTTTTTTGGGAGAAAATTTGAACATATAAATTCAAACCTTGTTTTATATTAATACTTACGAAAATGAATACTTTGAATCAATTAGATTGATGCATGCAAGGTGTTTGCTCAAGGAGAATGTGGAAAAGTGTGTCACTTTTTTCTGTCATTTTTTTGAATTTGTGTAACTTTTTCTGATTCGTGTCACTTTTTTAAATTTCCATCCCTTTTTTGAATTTTTGTTACTTTTTAAAGTAGTTGTCACTTTTTTTGGAATTTTTGTCAATTTTTTTAGTGTTTGTGACTTTTTTCAGTTGTCTTTTTTAAATTTCTATTATTTTTCCTTAGTGACAAATATTACTTTTTAATAAAAGTCAGATTTTATGTCATTTTTATAATATAAAAGTAACACTAAACTTTAAAAAGTGACATTGTGTCACTTATTTAAAAAAGTGACAATTTTTATATACATAAAAAAAAGTGACATTGTGTCACTTTTTAATTTTAGTGTTACTTTTTAATTTTAGATAGTATTTTTTACTTCCAAAAAGCTTTTCGTATAATTTTTCAAAAGATCCTTAATTTTAAGGGTATTTTTGTAAGTTACCCTAATATTTTTGGGAAAAAAAATCATATTACCCAAAAAAATTGTGGATTTTTTTTTTTTCAAATTCGGATCGGATTATCAGATCGGATATCTGATAACGTAGCAAATCCAATATGGATTTAAAAATTAAATATCCGTTGAATTATCAGATCGGATAGGATAATTTTTCTTAACGGATCGGATCGAATTTGGGCAAATCCCCTCCATATCCGATTCATTTACAACACTAGATATAATTAATACAATGAATACTAATTTTAATCGTGGGTTTGTTCGGTAGTGATATTGAGAATTGACTTTTTGACTGTTAGAAGATAAGTGGGGGCCGTCTGTGAGAAAAGAAGTCAAAAATTACGATTGAAATAATGAAATAACAGTCCAAAAATCAATTTTTTTAGGTGAAAAATCATTCCTAAACGAGGCCTTGAAGGCATTAACACATTGTGATGTTCATTTCTTTTCTTTGAAAGATATGGTAGATCATTGTTCTCGAGGACGGATGTATGAGGCAGCTCATGCCCATTTCTTTTTTTATAGAATTGTTTTTCTATCTATTAGCCTAGCGCAATTTTTCTTTTTGTCCTCTCCTAGCTCTGACTCTAATTATTCTCTGCAATTATTCTAAAATATTCATTATCACTTGAATCACCTACGCAACATGTTCAGGCCACCTATTTGTTATCAACATAATTCTCCATACCTTGAAAGAAACTACCAAAATTTACTTTTAACGTTAGCAAGTCCACTGCATGATCCGTAGCTTTAGATATGCTTAAATCCGGGATGTTTCGCCAGAATTTTGCGGATCATAATTTGGTGTATGGGAGTGAGAGAAACGAATTTTGAGCATACACTATTTTTAGCAATAGTCAATCACAGGAAGACAACTGTTTCTTTATAATAATTCTTTGAAAAAAATTATGTATACTTAGAATAACTCCTTTATCCATTGTAAATTAATCGAGCACTGTAAGCTTAATGAAAAATCAGTATTTGATGAGAGGATTCTAATGATGTAATTTTATAAGAACTCTGCTACTGAACCCGGCTCAGTAACCGATTCAGGGATAAGGCCCCTGATCTCATACATTTTTTTTTTTAAATTTCAGATCCAAGGGCCGAGGTGAAAACACCTCGGCACCCTGACTTTGGGCCTGTTTTTTGGCCGGCCAACAACCATTTTCCAATTTTGTAAAGATCAGCTTAAGGAGATCACTGTAGGCTGGCTGCTTGAGCTCAGTTTTGAGATTTGAGTCTGATGCCTAATCTCATGGCCCAATCATTCTCAATACAAGCATACGCTGTCGTTTAAGTGAAAACAATAGGGGTAAAACAGGAAATTCATCAAAATAAAGAGAAGTGATCCTAGTATGAATCCAAGTCCTTAAAGACAATCAAGAACTGGATTTTTTCTTCAATCTTCACTCTTTCATCTTCAGTCTACTCCTAAACTCCGCGGCGTATATCCGAGGAGTTTCGGAAAAATTATTGATACAAAAATACGCAATTCTCCTTAAAAGCTCGCTTTCCAGATCTTTACTGCGAACCTACTTTTCACTACTATTCAGGTTATGCTCACCTTTATTTATGATGATGTGGCCCTTTTTTAAGTGTTTTGATTATTGATCAGTGTCTTGTGCTTAAATGAGGCCTTTTGCTTATTAGGTTTTATCTTGAAAAAAAGTTGGTTAATTTGTTTATGTTGAAGATCTGTATCTAGTTTCGTTATGTTATGCTGCTTTTATTTGGTTTTAAAAAATGGATGTTTTGTTTTATTGTTTTTCACTTGTTTTTATCTATGATCAATATAGATTTACCGGATTTTAGTTTTTGCTTTTGATATTGGTTTTTTTTCTTATTGATTTTTAATTTTTTTTTCCGGTGTAAGTATAGATTTCAATGGTTTCTTACTCCAAAATTGGTTTTCTTTGCCGATATAGAAGCTCAAGATTTTGTGATTTTTCAGTAGGATTGAGATTATTAATATGTTCTTTCATATTCACTCAATAAAGTAATTTCTTTATGAATTCGATTCCGTAATGAAGCTCGAGGGATATTTACTTATTCTATATGTAAAGTTACTTGTTTGGAACCATTTTCCTGTTACTGTGGAGTCATGTTTATGTAGTCAATGCTGTAAATATACGGAAGCAGAGATGGCATATTTTGACTTTGCCTTTAAAATGAATATGCATTTTGTTGAAGGACATTGTATAATGGTTTCTGAAACTGGTCATTGTTTTTGTGCAATCTGAAACATTACATGAATTGTTACCGCAATTTAATTCCACGGCCTGTAACGCTTTCTTGAGTCAGCTGTTTCTCTGGTTTAGTTAACAACTCTGAAACAATATTAGACCGTGTTAAATATTTTGCTCAATGAGAATGTGACCACTAATATTAGATGAGGTACTTGTGTTTCAATGCATACTGTTCTTCCATCCTCTTGAATTTTGCTCATGATTTCAGTTATAACCTTACTTGTTGAGCTGATAGTCTGTTGAGAACTGCTCTTGTTGAGCTATATTTTTATTTGTTTCTTTTTGTAGTCATACCTGGAATGGCGTCTGAAGGCTCTCAATTTGATGCTAAACATTATGATAACAAAATGAATGACTTGTAAGTTCCATTTTATTATAAGTTTACTGACAATTTGGCTCGAGAACATAGTTAGATTTTGCCATTTCTTAATTTCGGCTTGTAGCATTTTTGGTAAGGAGGATTGACCATCACTGGACATAAAAAAAATAAAAATAAAGAAGCTAAAAGTCCTAACTATCGAGTCTTGCATATCAAACATGCATGCCCTTAGGGTCTAAGATCAGGTTTTGTCTGTGTTACTTTCTCCTGGTGAATTGATAATGAAGTCTTTTTTTTTTTTTCTTAATTTGTGAGCACAGGCTTGGAACTGATGGAGAGGAATTCTTCACGAGTTATGACGAGGTGCACGAAAGTTTTGATGCGATGGGCTTACAAGAGAATCTTCTAAGGGGCATATATGCTTATGGTAGACTGTCACTATTATTTTTGCATAGCTATAGGAGCTTATTTCTATGTTCATGATTGCTTCACTTTTTCTCTCTTTAAGTGATAAAATAATAAAATTATTCAATTTCCTGAGGAATCGTCTCTTGAATTCATTTCCTATGCTTCTTCTCGATAGAACACTTTATTTATTTTTATTTTTTGGGTGTGGGGTGGCGCTCAAACTCATGCTTGTCTGAGCTTAAAAAGTATAATTTCGAGCACATAAGTAAGTTTAAATAAAAACATTATTTTTATTGGCCAAAGGTGAACCTAAGTTAATTACTTATTTTGAACCTAAGTTACTTACTTATTTTGAGAACAAGTTAGAGCTACTTCCAAATACAGTAATTGTTTTAAAATAGGAAAAATAGTAAGTTGTCTGAATATGTTAGAAAATTGAAAGTAACTTTACTTGTTTATCTTAGCCAAACATGCTCTGAAAAGAAGGATTCAAATTTCCTTGCTTTAATTTTTTTTTTTTTTTTGCATCGTGATAATGAGATATTGTTTAACTGGTGTACTGATGCATATCTATGTGGGCAACATCTGGCGTCTGCTTCTGGTTAGTCTCGGTTTGTATTTGGCAAAGTGAATGAATCAAAATCTTTTCTGTATTAATATGAAGGTTTTGAGAAGCCCTCTGCAATTCAGCAAAGGGGAATTGTTCCCTTTTGCAAGGGACTTGATGTGATTCAACAAGCACAATCTGGAACTGGGAAAACTGCAACATTCTGCTCTGGAATCCTCCAGCAGCTCGATTATGGGTTAGTTGAATGCCAGGCTTTGGTTCTTGCACCGACTCGTGAACTTGCGCAGCAAATTGAGAAGGTCATGCGAGCACTGGGTGACTATCTTGGGGTTAAGGTTCATGCTTGTGTTGGGGGTACCAGTGTACGTGAAGATCAGCGTATTCTTTCTAGTGGGGTACATGTTGTAGTAGGTACCCCCGGTCGTGTGTTTGACATGTTAAGGAGGCAATCGCTTCGCCCGGACTACATTAAGATTTTTGTGTTGGATGAAGCCGATGAAATGCTTTCAAGAGGTTTTAAGGATCAGGTCTGCTTCCATTATTTATTTATTTATTTAGGGTATCTTGCTTTGGTTACATCTTTTTGTTCATAATTTACTTTGTGGACTTCTTGTTTACCTTGTCATTTGTTTCACCTGCAACGTTCCAAATTGCAAATTATTTCTATTGTTGCTCCCCTGCTTTCACTTAGTGTTTAACAACCATATAGTTTGGAATTCTTTCTCCTTTGCTGGAATTTTTGTGTGGTGCTCGTGTGTGGAATCGTTACTAGCCATTTGTCATGGACTTGGCTATTCCAAGGTACCCCCCACACTTAGATCCACGATTCCACTGTGTTCAATGTTACTCAACTAGGCTCTGATACTACTAGTTACAGTAAATTGGACAGTGCGTGACAATTTTCTTGAAACGTAATTTAGCCTTTTCCCTTGGAATGCAATATGGTATCAAATGCAGGGTTTTATTCTTTTCAGATATACGATATTTTCCAGCTGCTGCCACCAAAGATTCAAGTGGGAGTATTTTCTGCCACTATGCCACCAGAGGCTCTTGAAATTACAAGGAAGTTTATGAATAAGCCTGTCAGGATTCTTGTGAAACGTGACGAGCTAACCCTAGAAGGTATTAAGCAATTCTATGTCAATGTTGAAAAGGAGGAATGGAAGCTTGAAACCCTCTGTGATCTTTATGAGACCTTGGCCATCACCCAGAGTGTCATTTTTGTAAATACCCGACGCAAGGTTGACTGGCTTACAGACAAAATGCGCAGCCGGGATCACACTGTTTCTGCCACCCACGGAGACATGGATCAGAACACGAGAGATATCATTATGCGGGAATTCAGATCCGGTTCTTCACGTGTTCTCATAACCACCGACCTCTTGGCCCGTGGTATAGACGTCCAACAAGTCTCCCTTGTGATTAATTATGATCTGCCAACTCAACCCGAGAATTACCTTCACCGTATCGGACGTAGTGGAAGGTTTGGAAGAAAGGGTGTTGCTATCAACTTTGTTACGAAAGATGATGATCGTATGCTTTTCGACATACAAAGGTTCTACAATGTTGTAATTGAGGAGCTGCCTGCCAATGTTGCTGATCTCCTGTAAGGTGGTTTTGATTTGCTGAGGTTTAATATTCCTGTTTCTAGTAATATGTTGTCTTATTTCTTAGGTTAGTTAACCATGCAACGGACTCATGTTTGGGAAATGCAAAGCCCATCATTTGCAAAGGGGGCTTTTCATTTCTCAATATGTTTTCTGTTCTACAACTCTTGAAATTTTTGGTTTGTTTTTATATTGTAATCTTGTCCAAATAACTGCAGATTTGGATGTTGTTTGTGTTGCAATATTGTATCTTGTAAAAGTTGGGTTCCAAATTTTTGATTGTTTGAGTAGGAGATATCAGAAATTGAGATATGTGATATAAGTGCGTATCATTTTGACATTAAAGCTTGGGGGGGGTGCGAGGGGGGGGGGGGGTTTACTTTGGGGGGGTGGGAGGGGGGGGGGTGGTTTACTTTCAAAATTAATTATTTGTTTAATTTTCAATTTTGACCAATAAAAAAAATTTATTTGTTTTACAATGATAATTTCAAGTAAACTTGATTTATAAGTAAAATTTTCAACCATAGTAGTGATGTCTTAACAGAGTATTGTCTTCCCTTCATTTTCTTGTCTGGAAAAGTAGGAATTGGCCGGTTGTCTGTGCCCCCCATTGGCCGATAATAGGAGGGCACAGACAGTCGGCCAATAGGGGGTTGCCACGCCAAACATGAGCCTGTCCATATCTCAGAACCCATATTTCTATTACTATAGTTTTAAATTTTCTATTACTATAGTGAAAAATTGTTTTTGTCTGCATTAAAATTGCACTGACTTTTATTTGACTTAAAATTGGATAGCAAAATCGTCAAACCACTTAATGTCTAGCTGTAAATCATGTGAAAGTTGCGATTTGAATGTCCACATTGATGGTTTACATAATGTAAAGGTCTAAATTCACATGTTGATATATATTAGGGCTTTTAAAAATCAGGGAAAGATCTAAATTCACATGTTGAAATGGGTTGGGGACTTTTGAAAGTTAAAAAGACCCAAAATCATGCTACCTTAAAGGATGGGGAAGCATATACACAAGGATAGATATGTGTGTGTAATGATTATTAGAATTAGATTGAGAAGTTCATTGAAAGAGAAACCTAATCGCATAGTAGCTTTATGCATTTCTTCATCTCCAATTATTATAGAAAAAACAAAACAAAAAACTCTTTCAAAAGATAATTCTTCTATTCCTTCTCATGGAACCTTCCCTAATAAAAATGGTGGATGTTTAATACGTAATATCACACAAAACTAAATTCTACCTTACAATTTCGGAAACGAAGTCACATGCATTAGTGGAGGTGGAATTTCTCAAGGGTCCCAAGTCATCACAAGATTCATGCATACGATACCCTTTGCCTTGCTACGTTTTTTTTCTCATTTTAATTTTTCCCCCTTTTAGATAAAGTGTAAGTAATTTTGCTTTCTTATATTTCAATTTGGTTTTACACCTAAGATTTGAAAGCCTCATTTCTATGAATAATTACACTTCTACTATATTTAGCAAAATAATTCTTAATCTCCTAAAGGGGAGTTTCAAAATATATTTTAGATAAAATACAAAGTTCATATTTCTCCAACTCTCAAACAAAAAACTCTTTCAAAAGATAATTCTTCTATTCCTTCTCATGGAACCTTCCCTAATAAAAATGGTGGATGTTTAATACGTAGTATCACACAAAACTAAATTCTACCTTACAATTTCGGAAACGAAGTCACATGCACTAGTGGAGGTGGAATTTCTCAAGGGTCCCAAGTCATCACAAGATTCATGCATACGATAGATATCCTTTGCCTTGCTACATTTTTTTCTCATTTTATTTTTTCCCCCTTTTATATAAAGTATGAATTACTTTGCTTTCTTATATTTCAATTTGGTTTTACACCTAAGACTCGAAACCCTCATTTCTATGAATAAGTACACTTCTACCATATTTAGCAAAATAATTCTTAATCTCCTAAAGGGGAGTTTCAAAATATATTTTAGATAAAATACAAAGTTCATATTTCTTCAACTCTCGGAGAATGATCGATTCAACGATCTTACATTATAAGTGTATTTAGTATGTTGAATTCGACAAAATTAATCCAATACTATCTTATTAATTCTATACAAGCCAGAAATTGAATCTCCATCTTATTTTGTTCTTTGTTTATAATAGCATTTGCAAATTGCTCATCAAGTGAAATCATAACCATTGGCAGGACCCACATGGGGTCATGTGACCCCACAAAATTTTTGGATTTTTTATTTTTTTTATTTTTTATTTATGACAAAAAATGATAGTGCAAGACCTAAAAATAGATATACTAATTAATTAGTTGATTTGTAAAAGTTTCAAGCACTTTTAGCTGACTTATGCAAACGCCAAAAAAAAAGTAAATTGACAAGCAATTAACTGCATGATTTGCTAATAATCTTTTAATAATTGCGTAGTGCTTACTTAACTATGATGTATACCCACACTAAATTTCTTAATGCCCTTACTTTATTACCAAACCACAAAGCTTTAAGCTTATCGAAAACAAGTAATAGCATTTGCAAATTGCTCATCAAGTGAAATCATAACCATTGGCAGGACCCACATGGGGTCATGTGACCCCACAAAATTTTTGGATTTTTTATTTTTTTTATTTTTTATTTATGACAAAAAATGATAGTGCAAGACCTAAAAATAGATATACTAATTAATTAGTTGATTTGTAAAAGTTTCAAGCACTTTTAGCTGACTTATGCAAACGCCAAAAAAAAAGTAAATTGACAAGCAATTAACTGTATGATTTGCTAATAATCTTTTAATAATTGCGTAGTGCTTACTTAACTATGATGTATACCCACACTAAATTTCTTAATGCCCTTACTTTATTACCAAACCACAAAGCTTTAAGCTTATCGAAATTTTTTCCCCCCCCCAAAAAAAAAAAAAAAAAAAAAAAAAAGAGGGAACTTTATAGATGCAAATAGTGCAGCAATATGAATTTTAATTTTTGACCTCATGATACAAAAAGTTTAGATCCGCCCCTGAACATGACAATCTTTTTATCATTCTACCAAAACACATACATGTTATCTCGGCCAATGCAAGTTGCATCTACGTCATACTATCATTGTTATTATCAAAATATATGACAATCGTCCATCTATATCTTGTTACTGACAATCTCATCTTTATAGTACTTTTTAATAGAAAGCGAAATTTTGCATACCTCCATATCCTTAATTTCTTGATCTCCTCTAACCAGTAGAATTTGCATACCACGTTCTCACGACTGTCGTAGTTAATATTCGCATAACATACTTTACTTTTTTTTTAAAATGGTGAATCGTGTTCTAAAAATCTGATTTCACTTCAAATTGGGCTGCTATTTATCTTACCTGGAAACCTTCACTAAATCCTAAATAATTTGTTCTGCTCACCATCTGACGGTAGATCATCAGATATGATTTGCACGGTTGGGGTTGTCGTCTTTAGGAGTCCCTGAAAATCGCATTTGACTCTATTGATGAACACAGTTAAGGTATGTTGGATATCTTGAAGAGTTATGTTGAACTCGTAGAGCCATCGGTCGATGTTTTTGAGTCCCTATCATTGATAGCTTAGACTCAACCAGTACCATCAAGTCAGGTAAAATCCTTGCTTTGATACCAATTTGGTGCAGAAGTGAAATTGATCTCTTGAAACATGAAAAAAATTTCAAAACTTGTAGAATTTTGTAATAATAATTGTTTGTATCGAAAAACGGTTGATTGAAAAGTGTACAAAGTTTTTTTTTTATCTGGATATAATAATCCCATAATCCTAATGACTAAAATAATTAGGATCCTGAAAAGAGTGAAAGAAAAATAAATCCAAATCTAATAATAAAGAAAAAATTATATTCTAAACAACAAAAAGGGAAAAAAAAATCGCATTCTAAATAAAATAAAGAAGAAGAAATATTTATTTACTATAATAAAAGAATCATTCGTGTCCTATTTGTAATATGATTTTCCTACATCAGAATCCTACAATTTTTTCTTTACTTTTTAAGTCAATCTTTCATTGTTTTTTAATATGCTGTGACAATAAGGCTCAAGCACTTGAATTGGAACCTCGAAAGTTATGATATTTCACATGCATTTGTCAAGAATAATCATTAAGCACTCAATGATGGAGCTTTTGACGAAAACATTCACTTATTTTTACATTTATCTGATTGTTTTTCTTCTTTTTCTATATTCTCTTTCCCGTTCTACGTCATTTGAACTTTTACATTTTTTACAAAGTATGACATACGTTTCAAAAGAAAGAAAGAAAGAAAGAAAAAAGATTTATGCCATAATTGTCAAAATAGCAAAAGTATCATACATGATATGTTGCATTGAATTATTGATACAAAGGGAATATACCACCAAATCTAAGTTATCCTAGTTTTCATTTTTCCTCCTAGTAGAGTGTTCAATATTTATTTATTTATTTACTTTTTTCTGAAGTGGACTAAAAATTAGAATTGAATACTTCAAAGTTAAATTTTAAACGTAGTAAATTTTTTTTCCATATATGAAATCTATTAAATTAATTTAGCCATGTATTATTTTTGTTGAAGGTGATCATGCAATCAAATTTGTACAAAACATGAATAATCAAAAAGAGTGTGAGATAAATAAGCTTCGAGTATCATGTTTTAAGTTGGATTAGTTGAGTGACAACATTTGTCGAACGATTTGATGATTGAACAACTTTATGAAGTAGGAGGAGACACCAATTATAATCACCTCTCGTGCTTGTATACTAAGTTCCGCATCAGAATTAAAAAAGACACATTAATATCCATTAATCAAATAGTGTGTATGAGATAAATAAGCTTCGAGTATCATGTTTTAAGTTGGATTAGTTGAGTGACAACATTTGTCGAACGATTTGATGATTGAACAACTTTATGAAGTAGGAGGAGACACCAATTATAATCACCTCTCGTGCTTATATACTAAGTTCCGCATCAGAATTAAAAAAGACACATTAACATCCATTTTGATTTATAGGATTCTATATCAAATGCAATAATGCAAAAGAGAAAATTGTGTTCTGTACAATAATGAAAAGATTGAAAAGATATTGACGTTATCTCTATTTGACTCGTCCAATATTTGGATGATTTTAAAACGTCATTAATGCCAACATTTTCAAAATAAAAAATAAAATAAAATAAACCACCCCTCACAAATTTTCTCCTATAGCCTTAATCCCACCTCAAGAAATCCTCAGGTCATTCAACGAACGATTTGATGATTGAACAACTTTATGAAGTAGGAGGAGACACCAATTATAATCACCTCTCGTGCTTGTATACTAAGTTCCGCATCAGAATTAAAAAAGACACATTAAAAAAATGAATAATCAAAAAGAGTGTGAGATAAATAAGCTTCGAGTATCATGTTTTAAGTTGGATTAGTTGAGTGACAACATTCGTCGAACGATTTAATGATTAAGCAACTTTATGAAGTAGGAGGAGACACCAATTATAATCACCTCTCGTGCTTGTATACTAAGTTCCGCATCAGAATTAAAAAAGACACATTAACATCCATTTTGATTTATAGGATTCTATATCAAATGCAATAATGCAAAAGAGAAAATTGTGTTCTGTACAATAATGAAAAGATTGAAAAGATATTGACGTTATCTCTATTTGACTCGTCCAATATTTGGATGATTTTAAAACGTCATTATTGCCAACATTTTCAAAATAAAAAATAAAATAAAATAAACCACCCCTCACAAATTTTCTCCTATAGCCTTAATCCCACCTCAAGAAATCCTCAGGTCATTCAAGAATTGAACATTCTCCACCCGACGCCCAGCCCATGGGAAGAGAATACAGATCCACGTCCTTTAGCAATAACATGATGCAGATAGAAAAATACTATGGACCTCCTCCTCCTCCCACCACCACCACCAGGCCTAATGATTTCAGGCCATACAGTGCTTCCTATGCGGCGGCGCCACCACAAATAAAGGACTGGAAAATCAAGAAAGACAGTGGAAAATCTTGGAGTTTCCATGACCCTGAATTCCAGAGGAAGAAAAGGTTGGCTAGTTACAAAGCTTACTCTGTTGAAGGCAAAGTCAAGGGGTCTGTCAGGAAAAGCTTTAGGTGGCTTAAATATAAGTACAACCAAGTGGTCTATGGATGGTGGTAAACTGGTAAACTCAATCATTCGTATTTGGGATTGGGATAATTTGGAGCATGTTTCCACGATTCAAAGTACCTTTCTATGAATTAGAATGTTCTTATTTCTCTTGGCGTTCAATTTCCAGATATTAAAATCAATTAACACGACTATGATCAGCTAGTATTTGAAGGGCGCAGTGCTAATGATTTTTATGTTTAAACATATTATGTTACAAGTTTTCTACTTATTAATAAAAAAGTATTTTCATCTCTGCTCAACAAAACAAATTAATTAGTTTGAAATAAACTTATTTACTTATGGGAGGGTGTGAGGCCAAAATCCACATGTTTGGTTCTGTTCATCTACAATTCAATTAGACCAAAAAACAATCGAGATGCTTATATCATGTTTATTATAGTGAATATTTCTCTGAGGTTTGCCATGTAATATCACGTGCGTGATATTAATTTAATGTTAGTAGGGTTAATTTTTGAATTCCTGAAATGGAATAGAACGTGTGCCCTATCAAGCGATATAAACTTTGCTCGGAAAAACTTCTAGAATCCCTTAGGTAATATCCTTCTCTCAAGAGTTATTCGAGAAATGTCCGCTATTGAGTAAATAGTACTATGGATGAATTGTATTCACTTGAATATTTCAAACCGAGGGAAGCTTAGACAAAAATCGACGAAGAGCATAAATTATCCCTAATTGACATAAGATTTAAGAAAAACTCAGCTCAATACTTAAAATGCCCCTAGAAAATAATAGATATTGAAGTGATATAAAAAGATTATGAGTTTTAAAATATGATTCACGACTAATTAATAACGTAGATATGTATATTTTCAAATTTACACACACACACACACACAAATTACATTACATAAATGCAGATTTACTTAATATTTTGATAACTTGTCATTATGTAGGTTTATGAAACACATATTTGTGATGTTTGGATGTGTTGGGGAAAATTCCACTGAATACACAACGAATGCAACGAACACCAAAATAAATAAAAATAAAAATAAAAAAATGTTAAAAAATAAAATAAAATAATAAATTTAATTAATTAAACTTCGTTAGGTAAACCCTCGAAAACAACAAGAGAATTAGAATTCATTGATTAACAAATAATTCATAATACAATATTTTTATCACTTTCACAACTTTTCTTTACACAAAACTAAACCTTAACTTGAAGTTCGTATTTCTTGTTTTCTTCAGTTTTCTCCTCTGCATAAAATCTCTCGCAGGATTCCCCCAAAAACTTTGGTCAAGCATTGCATGTAGGGATATCCACGAGTCGAGCTGAAACTCGAGCCTCGAGCTCTACTTGAATAAAATTAAGGCAGGCTTTTTTCAACAAGAGCCAAGCCGAGCAAAAGCTTGACCAAAAAATCTGGACTCAACCTAAATTTTTGGCTCGAGCCTTATCGAGTCGAGCCGGCTCAATTTTTTTATTTTGTTACTTTTATTTAATTATAAACACAGCTGCCTTTAAAGTCAGCTATGCACTGCCTTTAAAAAGGCAGCATGTATTTAAATTTAAAGGCAGCTACTGCCTCTGTGTTTTTCTTTTTACGGGTTGGCTTGAGCTCGGTCGGACACCCCAAAATGGGCTCGACTCAAGCTTTGAACTGGGCCAGTTCGAACTTTTTTCGGGCCTAGCCGAGGAGCTAAATTGGCATTCCTAACTATGTGTGATGAATTGATCATGATATATATTTATAGCATTGGTACTCGATTTTTTATGGTAGTTTCTTTTTCATACCAAAATTCTATTTTCTTTACCAAATTGCTTTAGAAGTCCTTTTCCCTATATAAAGTCCATTTTCACCCAAAATTAAACATTGAATCAGGACTTAAATTAAATTATTACTTTCACTTCTAATTTAACTTTATTAATTTGATTCAATCCCAACAATTTTCACATTCACTCAAATTTTCTAAATCATGACACATTTTTACTCTCGTACTCAGGGGCGGAGCTAAAATTATTATTCAGTGTGGGCAATTTTTTTTTTTGATGTGTTCGTATCCTTTACATGCTCAAACAATTCTTTCTCGATTGTTGTTTTTATGACAATCATAGCCGTGCTCGTTTTAATTATCTACTTTTATAGTGCCATGATTTAGTTTAGCAGTATCGTGTCACTTCCGTCAACTACTTTCTATAAGTCTTGTCCTTGGAGATAAAACTCAGTAAATTTGTCATGTGGTATAATTTTTTGTTATTGAACTTTTTCATTATGTCTAGGACTTTTAGGTTTTCTATTGAGATTTAATTTACCTCTTTGTAATCAAACAAACTTTATAGAAGCTTTAGAATTTTCCTTAGTATAAGAACCCCAAAAGCTCAAAAATTTGTCTATGATTACTACTCTCTAATATCAAATTGTTAAATTTAAATATTAAAGAAACAATTTAATTAATGAAAATTTGTGAAATATTTTGTTACAAAACACACACTTTCTCATCAAACACCAATACACTTATACACGGCACCTCATTTTCTACATCACTTAGTCCACTTTGCTGCATGCAAGTTCAATCTCTCTCTATCACAACACTCAACCCACTTTCTCTCACTTTATCTGTTTCTCTTCTCACTCTATCAATTCGCTGTAAGACTGCATCCAGTTTCTCTCACACTCCATTTGATTTTGAGATATATATATATATATATATATATATATATATATATCCTGGTGCATATATATACATTCAGCACCTTCAAGGTTCTTCAATGTTGATGATTTACTCACTTACGAACCCCAAAAGCTCAAAAATTTGTCTATGATTGCTACTCTCTAATATCAAATTGTCAAATTTAAATATTAAAGAAACAATTTAATTAATGAAAATTTGTGGAATATTTTGTTACAAAACACATTCTCTCTTATCAAATACCAATACACGGCACCTCATTATCTACATCACTTAGTCCACTTTGCTGCATGCAAGTTCAATCTCTCTCTCTATATCACAACACTCAGCCTACTTTCTCTCACTTTATTTGTTTCTCTTCTCATATATATACATTCAGCACCTTCAAGGTTCTTCAATGTTGATGATTTACTCACTTTTATGAGTTTTTCCTTTCCAATTTGAGGGCATCCAAAACCAAAACTGGAGTCTGAAATGAAATGAGCCAAAGTTCAGTGCGGGCATACCCTTCATAGCTCCGTCCCTGCTCGTACTTGTACCTTTTTATCGCTCGGTGTCACCGTTCCTTGGTCAACGTAGTAGTAATGATCCAAATCAAAGGCTCGTTAAATGCGACTCTGGATTTTTGCATCTTTAAACTTCAATCTTTCATTATTTTTACCATCAGCCACAGGATACATCTTCTTCGACAACGACTAGATCATCACAGCTCTAATTTTTTGCAACTTTGTAGTTATAGCTTTATTTGAAACCGTCTTTCCTATAAGTCTCTACAAATTGCCCAACTTTCTTACCTTTAATTATCGCTAAATTGTTGCCTTTACCAGCAATCAGTAGTATATCAAACAACACTAGGAACATAAATGATAACTCTCTGCCATTGCTATCTATTATTTACTCCACTAATGCAGCTTGTGGAAAAGTTCAACATATTCATTTAAACCTTGATATTAATTAGATGTAAAAGCATCTTCCAATACTTTTAAGCAACCCCTAGAGATAACCATAAGTTCTCAAATATACGCAAAGCTTCCATGAAACTAAGCCTGAGCACCCTGAAGAAGACCGTCTCGTATTTGTGAAGCAACATCTTTCACCACGGTGCCCAACAATATGGGCCTTGGCGCCGCGATGCCAAGGGTGACTGACACAAAACTGTGGCTAGGCGCCACGTCGCCACCTACAGAAAAAACTAGGGCGCACTTTTCGCTGGTTTTTGAGTCTAGACAAAAATCCTACCTTCTGACATGGCAAGGCACCTATAAATACGAATTTTTCAGACTTTTGAAGGGGATGCATACATTGAGAGACAAGAAACACAATTGGAGAATCAAAGAAGGAATTCAAGGGAGAAAACATCAAGAATCTCACTGTGTGGAGCATTGATTGGAAGAGAGAGGATATCTTGGTGCAAGAATTCTAATTTTTCTTCTACATCCTAAATACAAATCCGATGATGTATTCTAACACAATTTGTTTTTTTTCTTCTTTTCTTTTGTTATGAATAGCTATATCAATTGTTAGGGCGAATAATGTAACCAATTGAGATCCTTTATATTTTTTTAATTACGATTCTTGGTTTTTATTGTTCCATGTGTTGATTTTACTATGGAATGAATGCATTAAATTACTTCTTCACTAATTTGATAATTTCGTGAATCTTTTACGAATAGAGATATGAGTTTATGATTTAGACCATGTAGTAAAATTCGGTACATTGATATAAAGAGTGAAGATACTTATACTAATTATTTCGGTCATAATTGAATTCTTAGGACAAAGAACTCGTTTAACTAAGCTAGAATTTGCATAGAGATATGAATCGAGTTAGTTAAGTAGGCCCAATGAAAATTTGAGAGGGCTAAATTAAAGACAAAAACACTACATTAGATTTGAATCTTAATTTAAGATGTAAAGATAACTGATAGATGAAATTATACTGTCCTAATGTCTGTTCATTATTTAATTTCTAAACCAATCTTGTGTGCATCCACTTATTTTCGCGTATGTAGATTGCAACTCAAATCATACAAGTCTTTGTTTGTTTTCATCAAATAGTGGTTAGAAAGAAAGATTAAATTTAGTGCTAAAGTATAGCTCTCGTGAGAACGATAATTTGAATTCTTAGGTCCACTCACTATTGTTACAATTCGTACACTTGCAGAAATAAAATTGACAACAAGAACCATGTCCATGACACCCTTAGTAGTCGTTCTGTTAGAATTGAATGAAGAATATTGAATAGAAGTAATGAAAAATATTGAATAGAAGTCTCTTCATATGTTGTAATTCAAATAACTCAAGTCCCTTCATGTTTTTAACTCTTTTATCAATGAATGGTTCAACTCCTTGATTAATGAGCTAGATTTTCCTCCATTGGTATAAATAAGAGTCTTTCTAGGTTGGAAAATCACAAGTGAAATGCAAGCTTCTTCCTATAAGCAACAATCTTCTTTTCTCACTTTCAAGTTCTTCCTTATGCTTATAATTTCTTTGTGAGATAGAGTATATCACAGCTAGTTTGCAGACAGTTAATGTAGTGCAGCATGAACCGACAACCGATTGTATCCTGAGAATCGAACACCGATCAAAACCTCTTGCACTCTGGCGAGGCGGCGAATTCGATTTAAGGAAACTGTGAATACACAGGCCTTCGGTTTGATTTGATTTTCTAATATTTACCTACAATACCATATTGAACAATTTCATCTAAAAGTTTTGGACTAGGTTGTTCAACAGTTTCAGGCATCACAAGATTTTCTTTTCCAACTGCAACCAACACCAAGGCAAGTCAAAGTAACGCACGTGTTATGCATGAATTGTTGTTTCATACATCACAACTCAAGAAAGCTGTGGCAAAATGAACATATTATGTAGATTGATTCAATAATTCAAAAGGCACAATAATTTGCAGACTTTCTAACATTTATCTCATTCATGGCCTTCTTTACTTGAACATCTGGTTCGATGTCTACGATTAGAGTCTGGACAATTTCAAACCCATAAGCAGACATGACCTGCAAAGAGAACAAGATATTCTGTGAATGTCGGAAGAACATCTACATAGTTGTAGTGGTCAAGATTCTGCTCTGGGCACACAGCACAGCGTTTACTAGTATTGCCGAATTGAATAAAAGTTTTACCTAATCAAGAAGACAAATTACCCTTTCAAGTTCTTCATCCACAGCTTTGGCAATGTCATTCTTCTGTTCAAAAGCAGAATCCACGTCCAATCTTAGCACACTTGCCATGATAACTATATGTATTGACCTAGAGTAAAAACCAAACCTATTGCCCAAGAGTTATATCTAAATTATTGTCATTTAGTAACAACACTACTTATCATATTCATTTGCATTATCAAAACTAGAGGTGTCAAAATGTGCCACCCTATCCCTAGAGCCAGGCCTGAAGCCTATTCGACTGGGCTGTGCCCTCTTTCCTAGCCTTCTTTTGGGGATTGAGGAATAATAATAAGAAAGAGCAATTGAAATGACTAATGCTAGTGTTATACTATTTGTTTCATACATATTATCTTTGATTTTTTTGATTATTTTTTTTCACACTTTCTTGCATGCCGAATACCAGAAAGGAAAAGAACAAAAATTGCGAACCATATCACCAAAAACATATGCTTGGATCTGTGCCTTTGTGTTAGAAAGCTTATAGAATGCATCAGCTGCCTTTTCTGCCAAGACTCGAACTTGATGGATGCAACCACAGTCACAAAGACATTATCCCGATACAGAAAGCCAACTGATTATAACATAATAGAACAAAATTGGCAGAGTATAGTGGTGGCAAGTAGCCATGCAGAAGCAGAGGCAGTTAGAGACATGAATTCTAAGACAACGTTGCTCTATAAAACCTCAAACATAACAAACTATGCTTGGTTTCTACCCTTTTTGAACCCTTATGGTAACCCAAGAGAAGAATATGATGAAAGTCTGAATCAAATAGATTCATACCTGAAGAGGCTGAATATTAAGTTCTTACAAAATCAACCCATAATTTTTTCTAACGTCACCAAATATTCACCCGAAAAATCTCATAACGAAGGTTCTCCCCAAAAAAATTCATTTATAAGTATTTGAGTTAAAAAGGCTGACGAATATCAAGGGAGAAAACACACACTAACGTTGTTTTCGAAGAACAAGCTGAATCATGCTTGGTTGTCAGAGTTTTTTGACATCTTGGGTGATATGATGTCACATGACATTCTATTATTAGACCGTTTAAAAAAAGTCAACACTGTCATCCAATCATATTTTTTTTTCACAACTTAATTTGTCATCTAAGATGTTGAAAACATCGGGAAAAATAGCATTATTCAAGCCGAAATAGTTTGATTTCTCACACTTTAGCAACCATGATTCTAATGTACGCGTATTAAACTAAATTCAAAATAAAAAAATTAGTGTATAAATCACCTTAGTTTTTGTTCTACAGCGAACACCATCAAGTTGTCTGACTCAGAGTGAGAGTGAACCAGTCAACTTGAAGCCGAGACACCTGGGCAAGCAGTGACACCCCGGCTCAAGCACAAAACTAAATCTACCAAACTGTTCCTTTACCGCAACAGCAGATTGATCTACCTTAACACAACAAAGTAATTGACCCATTCTTCATACCTATAAACACAATAAGCTTAAGAACATAAATTGAGACATTTAAAAACTCAATTAAAGAAAAGATTAGTTCTCTATTAGAAAAGGCACACTTTTAACTCGATAATTTTCAAGCAAAGGGCTAAATGACCCATTCTTCACACCTATATTCTTGCAAGATGCCACAAAGAACAATTATATTCGCAACAAATGAAGCTCAAAAACAGTAAAACTAAGAAAATAAGTAAGAAACACATTAAGTTCAAGAAATATTCCCATGTAACATATAAATTAAGTAAGAAAATAAATATGACAACAAATAAATATGTACTAAAATTATCACAATATCATCAATTTAACACAACAAAGTAATTGGTCCATGTGAATATAATTGTTCATTCAAGACACTTAACTTTAATTTATTGCAATTTTGCCATTCATCTTTGATTTTAATGTCAAGATCTTATGCGGCAGTTAATATTATGACGTGTAAACACTTGCATTAGAGTGGAAATAAACATTTAGTCCCTATTTGGTGAAATTTTAATCCAAGTCAAAATCAACAATTAATTTTAACCACACATTTTATAGGATTGACTACTTTTCAACCACACATTTTATCAACTTCTATTAAAATATACTAAAATTTTGATTTTAATCCGCAATCAAACAATGGCTTAATATATTATAATACACAAAAGTCATGTTTGCTACAAGCTATTTTAACTGTTTAACTTTATTAAAAAAATGACTGACGTGGCATATTTTGATTAAAATTATTTATATGTTATGATATTAACATTCAGGTATATTTTTTGTTTATTTTTAGTTGTAGTTAAAAATACTAGAATGGACCTATAGTGCAAAAAATTGAAAAATGAATGACTTGATTATAACAAGTTGAAGTTGAATGAACTTGACAAGATTTTACCAAAAGAGTGACCAAATATATATTGTATCCTTCACACGCACTGCAAATAGACTGAGTGCACGTTTGATATTGATTTTTCATGTTAAAAAATTAAATTTTTGACCGTTATTTCATTATTTTAGCCGTTATTTTTTACTTCTTCTTTCATAGATAGAACTCACTTTTCTCTCTAACAATCAAAAAAATCAATTTTCATAACCACTACCGAACGAGCCCTAAAAAAGATAGACATGGGATGGGAATTCTATAGAACCTATGAGGACCACACGGTTTTACAATTTTATTTTACGAAAAGTAGTACCTATACGACTAATCGCACATTCAATTGTTCAATATGGGAAAAATGAAATAAATGCAGAAATACCAAATCTTTTCCTTTTTGAAATTATCGTGTACTTTCATTGATTGGTAGAGTTGTAAATAAAAATCATCAAATCGAAACCACCTTCCGAAACAATTGGTTTGATGCCACGTGGGCCGTTGAGACAAAGATTTTGAAATAAGTCACATTGTTCTAAAATGAATTGGTCTACATTTTTAAATTTTAATGACGGTTTAAACATAATAAAAATGTATAGTATAAATTTTAATTTTTTTTTTTCAGAAACTAAAATCAATAACTAATTAATTACCGTAATATTATAACACAATTGTTGAGACTTTCTTCCATTTTGTTAGTATTTAAATTTAAAGTTTGATATAAATATGTAGTTTTTAATCACTAATAAATAATGTGTGAAAATATTCATAATCAATGAATGGAGATGATCAGGTGAACATGAAGGAAAAAAAAAATATGACCAAACCACGATTTGAAATTGCAGCAAACCATTAGGTTTAGATTTTGAAAATTTCAAACCATTTTAAAGAGTTTGGTTTATATTTGGATTTTTTTCAAATCGTTTTCGAAAATATCAAAAGCTTATCAAATCGAGCCATTTACATCCTCGATTTTATAGTTTTAAAATTTCTGTCTAGACTAGGGTATTCGATTAAATTATACAGTAATAGGAGCCATTGAAAAGGTATATATATAGTATATGTATGTATATTTATATAAACTAAGAACCCATACTTAGTTTATAAAATAAGCACTGTGCTTAGATGGCACACTACAATAGGTAATGTAATTAATTTTAAAACTAACTATTATCTTTCATCATTTATTGTAGTATGTCACGTCACTTAGTGCTTGTACTTATAAGCTAAACACGGTGCTTAGAAAATCATTAACTTATGTTAAGCACCGATGACATAACACATCATTTAATTGTTGAATCATTAAATATATGAGACATACCGTTACCTTTTTCATCAATTAAATGATGTGCCATGTTATCGGTGCTTAACATAAACTAAGTATTGATACTTAGGAGATTATTTCCGTATAAATTGGAACAGTGAAATTGATGTAGAAATATTATTAAAAGGTTTCATTGATTGGTTTTGTTTGCTTTTAAATTTCTGTCCTGAATATTGTTTTAAATTCTATAACAAGAGCCATCAGAAAAAGGATTGAACGTAAAAAATGATTTGTTAAATTTTCGCTACTATTTTTGAATGTATAGAAAACGTAAAAGAAAAAAAAAATGTATAGCTGGAATTTTCATTAATCAGACCGACTCTTCCTACTTGTCGAGTTGGACGACTTGGTCGAGATAACCTCAAATTATCTTTGACAAGGACACAATAAACATATTCAATTTGTTAGCCAGAAGACCATTTTTTACCAAAAAAGTTGTTATTCTTCATCTTAGATTTTAAAATAAGATCTTTTGAAAACTCACCTAAGGCCTCTCCACAATTCAACATGATGTGAGTCAGTGGCAAGATTATTTGTCTATTATTGTATAACTCAAAAAGATAAGCCAAAAAAAAAAAAAGTAAAAAAAAAATAATAAATAAATAATAATTTAGATGTCTTAACTTTAGTATAATAAAAAAATTGTAAAATAAATATTCATTTAGTTAATTTTCCAGGATTTAAAATTATCTAAGTCCATAGTTTCTCCTTTCTTATTTTTAGTTTTCGCTCAAATAATGTTCATTAGTTATAGAGGCAATTTAGAAGGGACTAAATGTAAAAAATGTGATATTCTACTTTCGAGTTTTTGTATATATAGAAACATATAGAATGAGAAAAACCAAAAAGAAAGAAAGAAAGAAAGAAAAAGACAATATACACCCATAGATTTCACATTAATTAACCAACTCGTCCAGCTTGTCGAGTCGAGCCGAGCAGTCTTTACCAAGATTTCAAATTGTCTAGTTTTTGATAGTGGGTTGAGATTTTTTATTCTTATATTCACTCAATAGATCTTTATTTAATTTTCTAAAGATTTTC
>NC_036249.1:7881925-7902149 GCF_002742605.1 Olea europaea var. sylvestris | reverse complement strand
TAAAAAAAAAAAAAAAAAAAAAATCCTAGTTAATCAAAACAAATTAAATACAATGTAAATTAAACTCTATTTTTAAATTCTATATTTATCCGTATCATCATTCTGGATCACATACTCTCGAAGTCGAGCTTAGAAATTGCACTCAATTTATGAGGGGATTTCTTTCTTCACGAAATTCGACCATTCGAGCTTTCTTCATGCTCCAAGCTCTCAAACTCGAGATTCTAACACTTTCTGTCCCATAATTAAATGCATAGAGGTGGGATTTGTTATCAATGGCTAATTCAGGATAAACTCTAGCAGTGATACAAGCCTTTCCTTCACCACCAAAACTCTCTACCATGGAATGGTCAATCTGCATAAGCATAAAGCATAAATGTATCAAATTTTCCATTACCAAAAATAATGGTTTTCACAGGAAATTTTGCAGACATGATCTCTGATTTTGGGGTCATTAACATTTGGAGCACCAAAACATTTTTTTTACAGACATTTAGCTCTCCAATCTTTAATATTTGTAGCAAAAGAGTTATTTTCAATAGTTTCTGTCCAGAGAAAAGACATTACAAGTAACTTACCAAAGTTCTTAATGAGATTTTCTGAGTAGGATCAACATCAAGAAATGCCCCAAAGATTTTTTTGTCAACTTCTCCTTTCAGAGAAGACCTGCATTCAAATATTAGAGAGTTAGAGAGAAAAAGCTTGGATTCAAACACATCACTCGTGAACACGCTTATTTATTTAAATTTATTGTCTAGATATGTAAGCTCACCTGCTTTGATCACTGCACATTAGGACAACATACTTGTCATGACCTTTGAATATCCGAAAGAAGATGGCAGTTTGTTCTGTTAAGTCCTTCGAAGCCAAGGCTAACAAACCAAATGGCCCGAGTACCCCTTTTACTGATGAATTATTTTCACTACAAAGTTGTTGGGGATCAACTGATTTTGTATCCATCAACTCGACACGTCCTTCTAAATTTGGCAATTGGAATGAGACTTCTATATCAGCCTGGAAGGAATCAAATCCAATTCTTAAAATTATGATTCTAGTATAAACTGAAAAGACCTTTTCCTATAGGATTACAAGTCGATCATTTGAGGCTTTCAAACAGTCGATAGGAATATTTAAGAAGATGATTTGAGCATATACCTGTGAAGCTGTGACTCCTGAAATTTTAAGCACAGTTCCACCCTTTATTTCTTTATTATGTAGAGAGACTTCTCTTGCCCGTAGTTTTTCGAGTTCTCTGATTGGCCATTGCACCAACTGCTTCCCTTTTTTGTCTAGCAATACGGTTCTTGGAATTGACTGCCAAAAATCCAAGTATCAGGAAGTGCAGTCTAGATTCATATTTTTATCAAACTTTTGCCTTGTGAAATATTCATAAATGGGTGGCCATGAATTATAACATGTTGAGATTTCGAAAAAAATCAAGAAGCAATTAAATCACCAAAAAAGAAGNTATTCATAAATGGGTGGCCATGAATTATAACATGTTGAGATTTCGAAAAAAATCAAGAAGCAATTAAATCACCAAAAAAGAAGAGAAAAGATTAGACATAGATTACCTGAATTCCAGACCATCCTTTCTCGATATCATCTGACTTACTATCAGCCTCGGTTACCCATCCCCACAATATCCTTCTCTTTTTGTCACTGTCATAAAATGTTTTGGAAGCGTAGAACATACCATAATCATATCTAAGCTGCCTAATACTATCCATGAAATCAACATCAACATTATATCTATCCGTTTTCGAATCATAATTTCCTATTATATAGTAGTCATGATCACTAAAACTCGCCTTTAGGACATGTTTAGTTTTTCGACCGTTGAAAGATGAGTGGAGCCCAATTCTAGGACGAGTACTAACCGGATAAAAATCAGGACACTCCCACATTCCTGTTTTGACTGACGAATGAAGAGGATTTCGACTCCTAGTCCAGCTAACAAAATCTTTACTTTTATAAAGAATTGCAGCTCCATGGCCATTAATTTGGCTGCCTATAATTACTCGCCATATTTTATCTGATCCCTGCCACGCAGTCGTAGGATCTCTAAACATATCCGGCTTTATGTCATTAACTGAAGTCATCATCGGATTTGCGCCATTATCTGGAGTTATCATCGGATTTATGCCATTAACCGGAGCCATCACTGGATTACGATCCAATTTTACCCATTCTCTAAGCAGTGGATCAGACATATTTTTAGGCACTGCCAGATTTTGAACCTGGTGGTTTTCAAAGTTATTTCCAGTGTATAGAATGACAGGTTTTCCGACCCCCGGAAGAATTGTCGCAGAACCAGAAAAACAGCCATTAATATCATAAGGCTCAGTTGGATTAATAGCATTATCAAGATGCATCCAATCAACAAGATTATATGATACAGAATGTGCCCATGAAATATTTCCCCATACTGCAGCATAGGGATTGTACTGATAGAACAGATGGTAAACTCCCTTACGATACATCGGCCCTGTGCGACATAAACGTGTCTCAATAAAAATCATAACAGTAATATGGACAAATATTTTTCATCTGATTAATTTCAACGTAAGGTTTTATGAAAATTCATTCTGTATTGATGAATAATACATATAATAAAACCTATGAGAAGGTAGAGAGGGACACTTTACCATTTGGGTCTTCAAGTTCATCGATGTGCAATCAATAGTTTCGGCCACATTGAAGAAACAAGAAAATTAATCAGTACCAGAAATCTAAATGCATATAATTGGCGAAAAGAAAAAACAAATTACCCAACAAAATATACCATTCATCCAGTTTTTGGGAGGTTGAAAATGGTATGCAGTCCTATAAGGCTGAGAAGCTCCAGCTTTATTTCCATGGACGAACAAAATTATGTGCAGCAGAAATATCCAATACACAGATCTCTTCATCTTTACTTTTGCTTTACAAAGGAATGGATTGGATGAATAAGGAAAACTTACAAGTTAGGCTCTCATATTTATAGAGAGAAATAAAGCTTACCTGGAACACAAGTTATTTTTCAAAACGACTTCTTATCCATAATGGATAAGCTGGTCGTACATAACATGTAAATAAAAAATTATTTATTTATAATTTAAACAATTTACAAACACAGGCTAATTTTACTTTATCATCTATTATTTTTAATTTTAATAAATTAAAACGGAAAGGTCGAAATAATTCTTTTATACGAGGAGGAGATGTATATATTGAAGATAAGATTCAGATAAATAAGTCCTTCAATGTGTTTCTTTACTTGCTAATAATATTTAATAATAGATAGATATGATAATTCCACAATTTTATAAAAATAATAATTACGAGCGAGGAATTTGTCAATACTTTTTCTTGCTTTATAGAACAACCTCTTTAAATAATAACGTATTTATACAAATATATTAATAGAGTATTTCACGTTTCATATAAATTATTAATTATTCACATTTACAGAAGAGTGAAAAACAAAAGGTTCAAGTTGAGTTAAAATTCTAGTATTGGAATTCTGACGAGTATCTTTATCGTGTGAGAATGACACACACCTAAAGAACTTCAAACACTGCGAAGAGGTGAATTATGACATTTAGGACTTTACTCTTTGTAAATCTCTATCAAATTTGAGTCAATATTTTTTATACGTGTGATTTGTATATCTATCATTATACAGTCTCTTGTTTATTGTCTATTATTATTATTATTATTATTATTATTATTATTATTATTATTATTATTATTATTATTATTTTGTAAAATTCAAATAGTGAAACATTTATATATTTTTTTATCTTCCATAAAAAAACATAAATAAAGAATATTTTTTTGTTGGGTTAATTTCACAAATGGTCACTGAACTTAGGCAAAAATTACAAAACGATCAATGAAATTTAAAACTTTCAGTAACGGTCACTTAAGTTTCCAAGCGCTTTTAAAAATGGTCACTGAAGTTTAAAAACTTTCAGAAATGGTCACCGAAATTTAAGTTTTTTGGACTACTTTTGCGGCAATTTTTCGGCTACTTCCGATCACCGATATCATCAAATTTCGTTGGAAAGACCACAATCTCTTATTCCATTACCATCCAAAATCTCCCCATAATTCCAAGGGATTTGACCAGAAAATCGTTGCAAAATTCACCCAAAAAATAGGAAAATCTGTCCAAATTTCTTGGGCCAATTTTGCGATGATTTTTCGATGACTTCTGACTACCAAAATTGCCGGATTTTGATATCGTTGGAAAGCACACAATGTCCTCTTAAATTACCATCCAAAATATCCCCCAAACTCCAAAAGATTTGGCCGGAATAAACCCACAAATTTGGCTATCTAAAAAGGCGAAAATGTGGGCTGATTTTTTAGGCTACATTTGAGGCAATTTTTCGACAACTTCCGACCACCAATGCCACTGGATTTTGATACCGTTGGAAAGCTTACAATGTCATCTTCAATTATCATCAAAAATCTCTCCCAAAATCCAAAGAATTTGGCCGGAATAAACTCACAAAATTGGCTACCCGAAAAGGCGAAAATCCTGGCAGATTTTTCAAATTTTATGAGCTACTTTGAGGCAACTTTCCAGCAACTTCCGGCCACCAATACCATCAGATTTTGATACCTTTGGAAAGCCTACAATTTTCTCTTCAATTACCATGAAAAATATCCCCTAAACTCCAAAGGAGTCGGCCGGAATAAACCCACAAAGTTGGCTACCCGAAAAGGCGAAAATCATGGCAAATTTTCCAGTTTTTTGGGCGACTTTTACGGCAACTTTCTGGCAATTTCCGACCATCAATTTTGCCATATTTTGATACCGTTGGAAAGCCTACAATCTCCTCTTCAATTACCACCCAAAATTAGTCGGTTTGGTGGTCGGAATTCACAGGAAAATTGCCGCAAAAATCACCCAAAATGGAAGAGGACATTGTGGGCTTTTCAACGGTATCAAAATTTGGTGGTATCAGTGGTCGAAAATGATAGAAAAGTTGTCGCAAAAGTAGTCCAGAAAATTGGAAAAAAAAATTAAGTGAGCATTTCTAAAAGTTTTTAAACTTTAGTGATCATTTCTGAAAGTTTTTAGACTTCAGTGATCGTTTTGGCAAGTTTTTAAACTTCAATGACCATTTTTGAAAGCGCTCCAAAACTTAAGTGACCGTTACTGAAAGTTTTAAACTTCAATGATCATTTTGTAATTTTCTCTATAGTTCAGTGACCGTTTGTTAAATTAACCCTTTTTTTTTGTTTAGTCTAAACAAGTCAAATTTTTAAATGATGGGAAACAGTATATTTAAGATTTTCCTTTGATAAGTGCAACTTGCATATTGAAACTACAAATATAGACATGCCACGACACACTTTTTCATACATCACGATGTAATCTATTTTCAGACAAAACAGATAGGCCAACCAATAACACCATGTGACTGCTCTGATAATTAAAATTTATTTTACTATAAGGTAAGTAAATAATTTTTTTTAATTTTTTTATTACTAAAAACTTCTGAATTCATATTTTATTGTTATTCAATAGAAATATACTACACAAATAGGATTAGAGAATAGAGTCTTTAAACAGGGGGACAATTGTCAAATATCGATTGAATAGTTTGAAAAAAATAAGAAGCAGTAACCAACTGTGACCTGCAATTCCTACCCTAAACCTTATCACTTGTCCCTGTTTGACTAGCATGATTCTATCAAGTATGAATGTGTGCATCCACATATGGGTGAATTTATGAGTACAACTTGTATGTGAGAGGTTGATATACATATATATATATATACTAGTCTTGTGCCATGCAATGCATGACTTGAATTTTATAAAAGGAGATATTAGCATATTAAATAAGGAAACAAAGGAAGACTGCAAACAATAAAAAATTGATTCGATTAATTAAACGATTTAATTATATCAATTAGATATTCAACAATAAAAAAAATGATTCGATTAATTAAACGACTTACTTATATTGAATATAATATTATCAAATACATCATTAATATGTAAAATAATCACTTAGACTAAAATAATAATGTTTGAAAAAATACATTTGAATTATAGCAACAAGAAATTGAGCCAACAAATTTTTCATCTTAATTATTTTAACATCTAAAAAAAATTTATATATAAAAAAAATTCGATAATTTTTAGGAATTTTTTTCTTATTGTTATTTTTTCTTCTTGATAAATTAATTTTTAAAATAACCTAATACAATTTTTTGCATAAAAGAATGATTATTAAAAAGTTTTACGTTAAAACCAAAAAAAAAAAAAAAAAAATTTGACGTCAAACAAAAAAGAATTAAAAAGGAATAAAGAAATAATTTTTTTTAAAAAAATGCATTTTTAACACATACGTTTAATCTCCGTTTAACTATTTTCGATATTTATTTAGATCATTCGATATCTCTATGATATAGTTCTCAAAATGAGTTTCGAGAGAATGTAAAACATTTATCGATTCGATTATCGTACAATCGTCGACGAATTTTTAAAGTTAACTTGTTATCGAAAATTTCGAAATAGTAATAAAATAATTGATTTTTTTTAAGAAAAACGAACTATTCGTATTTTTTAACACATACGTTTAATATTCGTTTAACTACTTTTGATATCTATTTAAATCATTCGATATCTCTACGATATAGTTCTCAAAATGAGTTTCGAGAAAATGTAAAATATTTATCGATTCGACTATCGCACAATCGTCGATAAATTTTTAAAGTTAGCTTGTTATCGAAAATTTCGAAATATAGTTTGAACATACCTACTTTGACGTCCGATAACATTTGCTATGATTGACCGTTTCACGCACCGTGAACGACGTGCAATACTATGTCACGAGTACTTCAAAACGATATTAAGAATATAATATTTCGACTTCATTTGATATTCCGTAATGAGCTTGAAAATGAACACAAAAACATAAGAAAAAAAAAATATCTAAATTTTGAATTCAGGCACTCCGCACAGCGCGGAGTGCTTGAATTAATTTTACCCTTTTTTTTCTTACGGACTTATTTTTTTTCTAAATTTATTATTATTATTTTTTTAATTTCGCTATAAGTTTTGCTACAGTTATCGGAATTGAGCCCATGACCCCAATTCAGAAAGCTCTTTTCGACACGCACGTCATGGCCACCTAGCTTCGCTTGGTGGACATCGTTTTCGAGGTCAAATTTCGCCGTTTTCCCTTCCAAATTCCCAATTATAGTTTGACGTCAAATTTAAAAAATACGTATAACTCGTCATTTTTTTGTAACGCAACATCTATAAAAAATATATTGTCTATATTTTATCGAACTCGTTTCGAGAACTATATTATGGACTCATCGAATTGATCTAAATGAATATCGAAAATAGTTAAAGTTACATCAAACGCGTTTCTTAAAAAGTTTACAAAAAAAAAATATTAATAGTACAATTAAAAAAAATTAAAATTAAAAAAAAAACTTGTCTGTGAAACGAATTATTTCGTATTTTTTAACACATACGTTTAATATCCGTTTAACTACTTTTGATATCTATTTAAATCATTCGATATCTCTACGATATAGTTCTCAAAATGAGTTTCGAGAAAATGTAAAATATTTATCGATTCGATTATCGCACAGTCGTCGATAAATTTTTACAGTTAGCTCATTATCGAAAATTTCGAAATATAGTTTGAACATACCTACTTTGACGTCCGATAACATTTGCTATAATTGACCGTTTCACGCACCGTGAACGACGTGCAATACTATGTCACGAATACTTCAAAACGATATTAAGAATATAATATTTCGACTTCATTTGATATTCCGTAATGAGCCTGAAAATGAACACAAAAACATAAGTAAAAAAAAATTAAAAATTTGAATTCAGGCACTCCGCACAGCGCGGAGTGCTCACTGGCAGGCACTCCGCGCAGCGCGGAGTGTCTAATTTTACTCTTTTTTTTCTTATTTTTTTTTCTTACGGACTTATTTTTTTCTAAATTTATTATTATTTTTTTTTTAATTTCGCTATAAGTTTTGCTACAGTTATCGGAATTGAACCCATGACCCCAATTCAGAAAGCTCTTTTCGACACGCACGTCATGGCCACCTAGCTTCGCTTGGTGGACATCGTTTTCGAGGTCAAATTTCGCCGTTTTCCCTTCCAAATTCCCAATTATAGTTTGACGTCAAATTTAAAAAATACGTATAACTCGTCATTTTTTTGTAACGCAACATCTATAAAAAATATATTGTCTATATTTTATCGAACTCGTTTTGAGAACTACATTATGGACTCATCGAATTGATCTAAATGAATATCGAAAATAGTTAAAGTTACATCAAACGCATTTCTTAAAAAGTTTACAAAAAAAATATATTAATAGTATAATTAAAAAAATTAAAATTAAAATTAAAAAAAAAACTTGTCTGTGCAAAGTCAACAACTGTGGGTACAAGTGACCATTAAGCCCTCAATGTATTAATTAGTGTAAGGTGAGATTTTCAAGGGTAAAGTGGGAAAACAATGTAAAGGAGGAGAAAAAAAAAAGGACAAACAACTGTAGCAAAATCGGATAAATTGGATTCAAGTGTGAAAACGACTGTGACATAAATGAATAGTAACAAAAACCTCTCTTTTAAGAGAGTAAAGATATATATGCACTTCTGTGTTCAAATATATGTTAGTTTTGAGTAGGAATGGAACAAAATTTGATCGATCCAAGACTCGTGGAGCCCCAACCCAAATGAACGGGAATTCCTCACCCTTGGCAAAGTGGGTTCGAGGCAAGAAACCTTGCCTTGTTGGGTTCGGCGAGGGGATGGGTATTGGATGGCCCTTCACTCTCTTTCCTGTTTAGTATTATTTAAAAAGAATATTTGAATTTTAAAGGGGGGTGGAGGGAGGGGGAACACAACATATACATATAGCTCTTGTTTGATTGAAATTTAAATCGGATTTTTAGCAAATTTTAATAAAAGATAGTGACATGTATGATTGAAAAGTTGTGAAATCTATAAAATATGGAGAAAATCTTCAGTATGGTGGTGGTGCGACCGCCCAAGGGACGGCCACCCACCGAGGTAGATCTTCGGCACGTGGTGTAACCACCCTACTGAAGATTTTCTCTGAAATATATAGTGAAAATTAATTATTGACTTTGATATCGATAAAAATCTAAATTATAATTTCTTTTATCAAATATGGTAATAATATTAAACGGGACTAATGAGCTGCCTACCCCAAACCCGTTCCATTCTCCTCCTAGTTTTGTGATAAGGCAATAAATAAACTCAGTACAAAGATGGCATACATATCCTCTATCATGACAAACTCAATATTTGTCCCAATTAATTAAACTTAGTCACATGAATATTTTAAAGGAGGCTAGATTAGCCGAAAGCTGGTTATTGGTTCTTTTCAACATTTGCATCTAAAGCCAACATATTCTTGCACAAATGGTCATTTTCGTCACATTTCGTTCAATTTTTCCGTTAGATCCACCCAACACATTTAAGAAAGATAATTTGGACGATCTACTATAGGGTGAATGTCGACGTCGAAGGGACATTGAGACATTTAAGGTCTACTTGCGCAAAACACTAACAAGAATTCTCAAATTTCTCTCAATTTCGTTGATGAGGTGAGAAACCTAGTCCTATATACCTATTTTATCTTTATTATACGACTCGAACTAAGAAATCTGAAATATTATAAATTCTACCCATTCTTACAGGGTTTTATCTTATTTCGAATGTAATGAGTGATGAAGGTTTTATACTGCACTTACAGGGGACGAAAGATTAAGATTTTACCACAACCAAAAACACCAAAGATCAAATATTTTCGTACAAATGACAGGCAAAAATTTGTACAGATAACATAATTGCAAAAACTACCGCTTCAATAATATTTCCAGAAACTTTAAAAGAGACCTAATTTGTCTAAACAACGGCCAACAGGATTACACGATAAGCAATGTGCTCCAGTATACACATGCATTATAAGAACTAAAAGAGCTTGCAAATGGCTTCAATGTACATCAAGGTTCATACCATATCAGGCTTCCCTGAATCAGGTATTTCCCGGGAAGGCTTCCAGCAGATGGTGCAAGGTATGTGATTTTCTTGCTGAGCATGGCACATAAGAGTAAAGATTAATAACATTAGCAGCTCACGTACGAAAATTGTTTCACTAATAGAAGTGTTAAAATTTGAACCTTTCAAAGTCAATGTCAGTGATCCAGATGAACCCGGCAACATTACTGGCAAAAAAAAAGGAAAATCGTTACAGAGAATTATTCGACAAAACATTGACTCCTCTATTTTGTAATAGGCAGGAAAATTATGTAAATAATGCCTATAATCAAATAATTAATTTCCGCACAAAAAAAGCAGTTTTGAATTTGTTGGCATTAAGAGAGCATTTCCTTTTGGTTTATCTAAGCAACAAGTATTGGATATGAGCTCAAAGTAGTTCCCAGTAATAAGAGGAAGGATAAATGGGAAAAAACTATACCCATCTGTGATGATTGAATCCAGTCTTCAGCATGCCCCCTCACATATGGACTGAATTCAAGTTTTAGTCTTCAAAGTTCTACCGCCACCATTTATGAAATTTTTGCACAAGTGAGGCCTTTGGTGAAAAAATAAATCCAACTTGCACATTGGAAGGCATGTTGAAGACTAATCTAGATATATAAATCGGCCCCATCTTTAACAACTTGAGCTTTTAGACAAGGTGGTTTAACAAAAAGGCTAATGTGTTGTTGTCACCAAGCTGATAGAAAACAAGCTCGTATTTGCCCATTTAAAAAGGAAACTGGGAAACTGACAATACCTTGAAATAATTTCATCTGGTTCTTTGGCAAATGAGACAGCTAGGACTGAATGGAGCAAGTCTCGGTTAATATTAACAGGGATCAATCTTGTAGGGTCTGCAGCCGGCTCTGCACCAATTGGCAGAGCTGAACGTGGGGCTTGTGGTCCTCCGCCTATTCGGTAAATGCATAAGTCACTGAAATTTGCAACATTAGAATGTGGAGAGAGATCATTCGAAAGGCCATAAAAATATTCCTGCAATGAAAACCAAACAAAAGGCATTTCTTTATGTGTCAAAGGAATAAGAAAACATATGTTTAAAGGTCGCGTACTTTTGAGAAAAGGCATTACAATAATGGAATTAAGGACATGATTGGGTGGGGATTATAAGATGTTTTTTTTTTTCTCTCCATCTCATAAATAGCCATTTATCCCCATGTGCTACTACTTTGGCCACATGATTTTAATTTTATAATTAAATCTTAATTTCGAATTTCCGAAGGAAACAAACTTGTGCTACTAATATATGAAAATCTGAAAAGAGCATGTATGGCTTAACTTAACATTTTATTCTTTGATTTTACTTAGAAGTATGTAAGTAAGTTTTAATACAAGTAATGCTTTTTATTAATTAAAAATAGGAATACGTAAGTTACTAATTATGACGATAACAATAACATGCTAACATAAGAGTTACTTTTAAATAACTCATCTTTTGTCTCCAAAAAAAAGTTGATGTGGAAAAAGTATCATATCAACATGTCCGAGTCAAACAGTTAGATTTTACTTATTTGCAAGCTTATCCAAACATGCACCGTCGTGATTCCATGAAATCTACAAGTGTTTGCATTACCCGTATTCTATGGGACCTGGCCTTCTGACGGAATTTTGCATTTCTCGACACAACACCACCAGACTTTTGAAGTTTCACTACATCCACATTAGGCTTGTTTTTCAAAACATCTTTTAGCATGCTGCAAAGCTTTTCCTGCACAATGTCCATGCATATAAAGATGGAAAGAAGATCGACATTTTACTCTTAAAGAGGTACCCAGATGCAAATAATTTATGATGAATAGATTTTCAATCTCGACTGATATTAGAAGGATGACCGTGAATCACCTTAAAATGGCGATATAAGGTGGAAGAAAGCCAGGTTCCTCCGATTTGCAGGAAGAGAGGGAGAGTTCCACAGTTTCATGACTATCCTCTTAATTTCAGCTCAAAAGTTAAGCCTCCATTTGGGAAGAATTTATAACGGTAATTTATAAATAAATAGAAATGACTCGTGGATAAGTAGACTGTATTTGTAGGTCTATAGGAATCTGTGGTTGAAAATGAAGTTTGATAATTTATAAATTTTGCCAAATGGAGGCTAATTAAAAGGTCAAGTTCAAAAAAACTGTAACTTTCTTCATTTCCTCTATAAAGTTTTCCAAGGAAATCAGCTTGTACAAACCAGAAGTAGAAGGATTTCCACTTTTCAAAACTATCAGGCTAGGGTTGGGATTGTAAATTGTCAAGAAAAGATGTGAAAGCAGTAGCAGCTTTTACATCTTTAAATGTTGAGTTCCCTGCGAGGGACTGAATCGTGGGATGGATGGAGAACTGTTTATTACTGAATGACGCAGAGAGAATTTAGTTATAAGGCCATATTAAAATAATCTATGAATTAACAAAAATAGCAGAAACTTGCATATCAACAGTGAAAGTTATCAGAGATATAAAGCAAATGGGAAAATCAAAATGCGTTCTCTTGGGGAGAATATATTCACCATAAATCATGTTCCTACTTCATTACACTAAGCAGCATAAATGATCTTGGTCCATCATTTTTTTTCCCCTAAAGGGGTGGGGGGTGGAAACATAAGGGCTTATCGCAGTTACAACAATCTAACATTCTAGGGGTCCTCCAAGGTGTGTCGTTAGTTTTAAACAGTAAAAGCTGAAAATATATAATAATTCCAACATATCAAACAAAGAAAAAATCCAATATGATGACATTGGTATCATCATATTATTTGATGAACATATAGGATTCCATTTCATACCGAGAAAAAAGACCATACCTGGCCCAGAACAAGAACGACAGTTGCATTAAATGTATCAATTGCATGGAGCAGCAACTGCCAAAAATGAGGATAAAATATTAAAAAACATATTTTATGATTTTACACCATATTTAATTCATCAAAAAAGTTTGCAGTGATAAAAAATAAGAAGTCGAGTACCTCGTAACCAGTGCTTTCTATCCATCCCATGGTATTTATAACCATGCCTGCAGCTCGAGATTCGGCATTTCCGGCAAACTGTCTCTCCAAAATTTGAGCAAGCTCCTTCACAAGTACCTTGTATAGATCAACATTAACACTGAAAACACCAAATTCGAAAAAGAAGGTATAGAAATCAGCAATTTTGTGACTATTGCCAAGCATAATGAAGTATGTAATAAAAGAGCAAAGGTAATCTTTAATAAAAAACCAATAAAAATTGTTTGTCAATTACCTAGGAGTCGTGTGCCCATGGAAGTAAACTAGAGGCATATCAAGAGGTATTCCTTCCACTGGATCAATGGGCAGTTCAATCGGAGTTGCAGCAATGCAACCAGGAATTGTTATAGATCCTTGACCAATGTCTAAATCTACAAAAGTAGGTTTCCATCCCTGTTTAGCTGCCCAACTAAGAAGCATCCTCGCCAAAGTACTCTTTCCAGAATCCGTAGGTCCCACAACAATAACCCGAGGACCCTGGATAAATAGACTGGAATAAATACTTGCTTTCCAGACCCCAGTGCGCATCAGTTTTAACGTATGCATGGTATTGAACTTAGCAGAAAAACTTGGGCAATAAGAATAATTGATCATAAAAGAGACAAATTATAGAAAAATATGAACTTTATTAGAATGCAAAGCTGCGGAACATCATGCTAGATGGCTCTTTACAGCATCAGTAAACAAATGGCACTTAAGAGCACTGCTTCTGAGAGTACTGCCCTCATTTTGTTGAGATATTAATATAATATGAAAATGCACATCTGGAAATTGTGTTTCAAGCACAAAAGAATGCATATGGAATGGGGAAGGATCATATCACATACTCTGGTGATACACACACAGAGGGGGAGGAATCAGGTGCCCCTAATTTTCTCATGTAATTTCCCCTTATCTTTAAGTAAGAAAACAATCAATCAATCAATCAATCAGATAATGGAAACTAATCTCAAGGGGTAATATCAAGTAACGGCATAGTATGAAAATTTTTGTGATGGGTATTGCTTGTTTGGCATTGTTTATATAATGTAACCTACTTTTATCTACACATTTCCTTTCCTAGGACCCACAAGTACTACCTATTTATCCACTACTCATTTCTATATCTTTGTAAACCATTCCCACCAATCTATAAATGTTTGAAATAGGCACCAAAAAGAGCTAATTCTCCCAGTTATATTAACATAAGCTTAGTTGAAAGTTTTACTTATCAATATTCAAGAAAATACTTGTAATCCAACTAAGATCAATATGTTTTCGACAGTTTCATTTAATGGATGAGCTCCCATGTTAATTAAAAAGATAGGTAAAAGTACAGGGATTGAAATAGACAAAAGAAAATTTGTAATTGAACTGTCCTAAAAGATGAAATACTGATAATAAATCAAAATGAGCTTGACATGTCATTCATTTATGTTTCTAATATGTTTATAGATGAGCTGACAGTACCTGAGAAGCATCTGAATCGCCGGGTGAAGCTTTGGCACGGTTTCTTCGAGCATCCAGTACAGCATGAACATTCACATAACTGATCATGGGTGTCTAGAGGTCAAGAAAGCAAACATACTTATAATTACTCAAGAATATTAGCAGGTGGGGGTGCGTGTGAGAGAGCTGCTAGAGAGACAAACTGGGTAAATCATACCTCATCTGCTGTATAATCAGTTTCAGTTGTACCATCCACTTCAATTGTGGCACCGTACCATGTAAAAACCTGATTTCAATTTCGAATTAGAGCAAACACATCTAAACATTTGCCAGTTGAGTGTATAACAATTTCTACATCGATAACCCTGCATACCCATAGATTGTCATATATGTTTGGCTAAGCTTAATAAGTTCACTTGTAATTAAGTTTTACAACAATAGTTTTTTTTTCCTTGTTCAATGTTAGAAATACCCAAGTTAATGTTTGAGTATAAATTAAAAGTAACCTTTCGAAAAAAGTTTAGCAGACTCGATAACATGTTTGGAGACCAAAAAAACTTTAGACTTATAAGATATATATATTTACAATTTGGGATTCTTTCACCTTAACAACACTAAACAAAACAAAATCATATGAATTCGAAGGAAAATGATGAGTATATGTGTGTATACAGCGAATTTAAGCCTGGGAGGAAAAGTTAGCCATATCTCTGGCGGTATTTCGGTTCCGTATATCTCGGCAGAGCCGATGAGGAGACGGAGGCGGAGTGGCGCATCAGGACTGACTTCAACTCTGAATTCGCATTCCTTTTCAAGCTTCACTTGTCTTATTGTTGCCGGGCCACTCGCAGCAGTTGAACCTACGGCTGGGCCTCCATAAGACATGGTAAAGATTGTTCTTTTGTTGAACAAGAAGTTTTCGTAAATGCAGTGAAGATTATAATAAGCAAATCGAGTTTTCTGGGGAGAGATCCGGTGACCCCAAAGGCTGAATAGTGGGCGAATAAGTGGCAAGGGGAAAGGGTGGCTGGACGGTGGGGAAGAGGAAGAGAGAGGCCGTGTACGGTGGCGTGGAGTGGGTGGACGGTTTCTATCCTTTGTTTTTCCAAGGAACCCCAATTCAAAATTAAACCGGTCAGCTCCCGTTTCCGGACCGTCCGGTTCGAGGTTTAACAGATAATTGGCCTAGTTTACAGACTTGCGATTCTTAATAGAAGTCTCGACGTGTCATGCTGCTTGTACATATTCTTTTTGTCATATTGGTGTCAGATTTATACTTGATAATTTGTAATTGAATGGTTGAAAAATATTTTTAACACAACTATCAATAAAATTCTGTCAAATATGAATTTGGCGTCATTCTGATAAAATGAATTTGAACATGTAGTATATCTCAGTCTCGATCGATTTTTCATTATCAATAGTCCCGATTTTCCCAGTTGAGTCCATGAGTAATGTTCTATTTTCATAACATTGGCTCCCAATACATAAAATGAATTTTCTTTTGACAAGATTGTATTTAGTACTTGTTTGGTTCCATTATTTTTAAAGTACATTTTTCTTTTTCTTATTTTTCAACAATATATTTTTTAATAAAATAATATTACGCATAAACTAAAATTTTTTCCTTATTTTCTAATCACGCACTCTCCATCAAAATACTATTTTAAAATGCATTTTATTACTCTTATTGAGAGGGGGGGGGGGGTGCTAAGTTTTAATTTAAACAAATTAAAAAAATTAAAGGAAAATGATAGCTTGGGAAGATTGATGTGCACTGGATGTAGGGCCGACCCTGAGAATTTAGAGGCTCTAGGCCGTTTAATTATTATGGGGCCCCTCAACACAAAATTTATTTTACAAGTCTAACAATATGTAAATATTCGAATAATTAACACTTTTATATTAGAAAGAAAACTTCATACAATTCGAAAGATAGAATAACAAAATAAAACTTCTTTCACAACCCGTAAGATTAGGCTAGCATAAGATTTAACCTTCTCACATTTTGAGATATAAAATTAGTAATCAAACTACTAACATCAAGTTTGTCCAACATATTTTTTTCAATAGAAATCATAGCTAATACATTCAATCGCTCTTGTGACATGGATGATCGAATATAAGATTTAATCAACTTCAACTTTGAAAAACTTCTTTCGGCAGAGGCAACTGTGACAGGAATAGTCAATGATACTCTATAAGCAATCCAGGCATTTGCATAACAACAATTCATTTTCTTAATGTAATCCAATACATCAATTGCTCCAAAAATGTTTGCAGATATCGCTTCCCTTAAAACTTTCAACTCAAAAAATAATTCTATTCCATCAATATCAGAAATCGTATTATGCTTCAAGTAATTTTCAAGTTTAATGCAAGAACACTTCAAAACATCATCATCAATAGACTTAAGTCTTTTCAAATCAAACAAAAATCCAAAAATATCATCATATTTCTAAAATTGCTCAAATTTATTCTGAAGTGATGATAGAGCTTGATCCACTATATATATGAAATAATTGATCTTAAAAGATTCTTCAGCTGTTTGTGTTATTTCTTCAAAAGAAATCTCATCAAACTGTTTTTTTTCTATGTATAACCCGTTTTTCACGAAATATCGGTTCAATTTCTAATTCACTTGCAATCTCTTTAGCATCAACCATGGCCGATTCAAAACCAGATTCTCTATAACTTTTGAAAAATGAATTGAGGCCTTTTAAATGGTCTATAACAACATCAATATGCATGTCTTCTGCTTGCAATTGTTTGCTTACTCTGTTAACATTATTCAACACTTCATACCAAATAATCATTCCAAGTAAGAATTCAAAATTGTCAATTTCATATGTTGCCAAACACTCCGCCTCACTTTTTGTCTTAGGATCATCAACATTTGCTAATTGAAGTAACGCTTTTTTTATCTGCAGAGCTTGAAATCTTATCGCTCTAACACTTTCAATATGGCTTTCCCAACGAGTTTGTGACAAAGGCTTAATGGTAAGACTAGTTACATTCTCTTTGAAAACTTTCCATCGTTTAGTAGATGAAGAAAATAGAGTATATATACGTTGCACCACCCCAAAGAAAGATTTAGCTTTTGAACAACAAGTGGACATATCAAAAAGTGCAAGATTAAGACTATGACATCCATAAGGAATGTAGAATGCTCTAGGATTTAGTTGTAATAGTCTACTTTGAACTCCTTTATGTTGTCCTTTCATGTTAGCACCATTATCATAGCCTTGACCCCTGACATTATCAATATCAAGTTCTAGATTATTCAAAGCATCCACCAATTCCTCAAAAAGCCCCTTACATGATGTATCATCAACTAATAAAAACCCTAAAAAGAATTCTTCAACCTTCACTGGACTTGTCGAAATATCTACACACCTCAATATCATTGACATTTGTTCTTCGTGACTTGTACTGGAGTGCAATCAAGTATAGCAGAAAAGTATTTAGAAATTTTGAGTTTCTCAATGATTATTTTTTTTATCTCGCCCGCTAGCATAAGTATCAACTCATTCTGAATTTTGTGTCCTAGATAATGATAATGAATCTCTTTACTTTTTATTCGACGAATATGCTCTTGCATTACGGGGTTGAACTCAGCAATCATTTGAATTATGCTTAAAAAGATACCATTATTTTCTTGATATATCTTCTCATTGTCCCCACGAAATGCTAAATTATTCTCAGCAAGAGTTTTCACCACAGATATTATTCTCAATAATACTCGTCTCCAATGTTCTCTATCTCTATTGATTTGTTCTTGCACACTTTTGTCAATTGTCTTAGTCTTTTCAAATCTTAATTTCATTTCTATCCATTTATTCATGTTATTGATGTGGTCACAACTTGCTTCATGAATTTTAAGTTTTTCACCAACATTTTTCCAATCATTTACTCCATCATGTGCCAATTGGGTTCTGATCCCATCATTCTTAAATAGCTTACAACAAAAGCAAAATACTTTATCCAAACTTTTTGAATATATCAACCATTTTCTATCATATTTCTCTCCATTAGGTAATCGTCGAACGTAATGTGTGGATGAGAAGTGTCGATTTGCTCCATCTTTCGGAAAAGTCAGATCATTTTCTCTTACAGGACCTTTCATTACAATTAAATCTCTTAAATTTGTATTCATATTTTCCCAATTTGCTCGGTCAACAAGGTCAACAGAAAATAGTTCATTAGCTTTGTCAGTAGATACCTCTTCATTCATCACACAATGTCCTTCTTCAATTGTATTATTGTTGTCATTCTCATTTAACACTTCTTCAGCAGCTATGTCATCGTTGTGTGTTCGTTTACTACTACCAAAAAACTTATCAAGTGCTCCCTCTTGAGATTTAATCAACTTTTCAATCTTTTCCTTCTTTTTCTTTTGGCACATCTAGATTCAAATTTTCTCGTAGACATAATAACAAGTAAAGAGCGATAAAACCTGATTGATGAGTCTCAAAATGAAAGGATTCAGAAATTGGCGGTCGCAGTGATGATTGAAGTAGACAATGCGGCTGTAAGATGATATGGAACATAATTAGAGCACTTTTATTCAAAAAAATATGGAACATAATTAGAGCAATTTTATCCAAATTAAATTCAAAGAAAAAAGACATAAGATGGTAAGAAAATGAACTAAATAACATAATTATAGCTTCTCCATTTTTGTTAAATTCTACCTGCAATTTATGTTTAGTAGTGAGCATAGCTTGTACACTTCGTTTTTTGCTAGATAGAAGGAAGTAACAAAATAAGTTTTAGGGACATGATAAAAGGCATACATTATCTCATATCAAAACCATATAATAGGAATTATAAAAATAGAACACATTCCCAAGACTCATTCCCATGAAATACCTTACGGTTGCTTTTTATGAAATTATTTAAGGATTATGTAATTCTTGCATCAGTTTGCCCTCTGAATTTCCCAACATGAGCCAGTTTACTTGTCTTTTTAATAATTTCTCCTTTTTTAAGTTGATATTTTTGTATTCCTAATATTTTCATTTAGAAGCAACAAGCCCCAAAATGAAAACACTACAAATCTTACGTACCAGGAGTGCACTAAATTGTATACGCCTCAAATTATTATCAAGAGTCAATGTCCTATGAAGTGCACAAAAAATGATTATTAGAGTTCTTTTTTCTATTCTAAGTTCTGATTCTGAATATTAGAAACTATGTATTTCAACCTTGCATTTTTACCAGGTTTCTCCATTTCTGTACCGCTTCATTTGTCCAAAATTTTAGTAGTTTTTACAACCAGAAATCTCATCTCAATTATAGTCTTTTAATTCAATAATTCTCTTTCTTTATATCTTTACTTTCTGGAAGAACCGAGCAGAATATCAATACAATGGTGAACACCAAAGCCCAATCGAAGAAGCCGCAAAACGCAGAATAGACTTCAAAATATTTAATGGCAATACTGTTTCTTCTTCCCATTAGTATCTGTAAACATCCCAAAATAGAACTTTCCGGCTATTTCACGGGTCGGTAACTATAGAACTAAACAAAACTTCATCAATACAAAATAAATGTCTCTCAACTAATCTTATGACGGCGGAAAAACTAAACCCATTCCTCAAAAATTTATAAACAAATCAATTCAAAAAATAAAACAATACGAGACAAAAGTTAATTTATTAGTTCAGAGACATAAACGAGCATGTTGATAAATAAAAAGGGATGACCTCTTGCCGGAGACAGGTCTTCGT
>NC_036249.1:7862848-7881721 GCF_002742605.1 Olea europaea var. sylvestris | reverse complement strand
TCCTTTTTTTTTTTTTTTTTTTTTTAATATCCTTAACAGATGAGGCCCCCTACAATTTGAGGCCCAAGGCAGTGGCCTCAGTTGCCTTGGGCCAGGGCCGGGTCTGACTGGATGTGATCCTATTTATGAAACAATATCAAAGTTGAAAGTTTATTGAAATGATATGTAGTTTATATGCTGCTAAGTAACAAAATTTACAATAGTTACTGGAACAAAATAAGGCAAATCATATACATGATAATATTTCAAAAAATAAATTTATTAGCCAAAATATAATCAAAACAAATAGAACAATAATGATCAAAACGATCAGAATTCTTGACTTGATAGGGAATTCGTTATCCTACATATATTTTGGCAATGCAATTTTCTTGTACTACAAAAAATTATGCTTCAAATCCAGCATTTTTCTTTTCCAAAAACCATCTTCCGTCGTGACAAACACGGGCAGACCCAGGAGCCCTGAGGTCATGTGACCCCCCAACTTTGAATTATTTTATTATTTATTTATTTTGGATAAAGTCCTATTTGATATCAATTAAAATCTAAATCTAAATTTTAATTTTAATCAAAATTAATAATTAATTTTAATAACATATTTTATGGAATCTTTAAGTTTTTTAAATTTTATAAAAATTTACAAAAAAAATCTGATTTTAATTTCGACCAAACAAGAAAAAATCACAATAAATTTGAATTTTTTTCTCTTTTCTCTTACTTTATCTTACCTTTTCACTCACTTCTTTTATCAAAACTTTAACCCTTCTAATTTTTTAAAATTTTTCTTTATTTTCTCTATAAATTATCACATCTACTTCGAATTTTAACTTTTCAATCGAATTTTCAATTAATTAGAACCTAAATATGCATTTCTCCCATCCTTTTTCTGTATATAAAACGTGTCTGAACTGGTTATATCCAATTTATCTTATATTTAACGAATTGTGTTTATTTGATTGATTATTAGTATTGCATATTAGTTATATATATATTTTTTTCTTTTTGATTATTTGAATTAATTCTTTGTATTAAGTACAATATAAATTTTTTAAACATAAATATACATTTTCTTATGATGAACAAGATATTAATAAAATAATTGTCTGAAATCAAATGGATGATAATAATGAGCAAAATATTAAGGAAAAAATATTTTTTAAATGTAAACATTCATTTTCTCAAGTTAAGTATGAATAATTCAAACACCAAGAACAAAATGTTCAATTTATACAGAGTTTGATTGTACCCCAACTCAAAACATTTGTGTTCGCCCTGATGACAAACGGCATCTATATAACTTACTGGCCAGGTCATGACTTCCATCGGCCAAATTTCCATCAGCGATATTAACATTTCCTGCCTAAATGGTGAAATTAAAAATGAAAAAAAAAATAAAAATGAAGTGATTACATTTGAAACAAAATTTCAAATTAAGTGATGAAGTTAAAGCAAATTATAGACTATTTATAGTAAAAAAATATTTTTAATGGATTATAGTAAAAAATATTTATATATTTGGAAATCCGTAAGGCTAGAAAAATTACAGATTTCTAATGAAATAACTAATTTAACGGTTTAAAACACAAGGGTTTAGCTGGAATATGAGACTATGCTTCATAGCCTCAGCTTTCGCTTTAGCAGCCCTCAATTTTGGCAATATGTTTCGGAAACCAAATGAGGAAAAACAAATCACAAACCATTTGCTTTCTAATTTTCAATCTCTACAACCATAAACGTCGGCGAAAATAGTCTTTTTCCGTATTTTCTTCGACAACATGGATCCTTTTTCACGATTCCTTTCGACCAGCAGCTACACGTACCACCATTCCCTCTAGCAATCAACCAAACCAGCCTTGTAGCTCAATTTTGATTCTTGCAATAAGGTAGAGAAGTAGAGAGAGACAGTTTCCGAGGTCTCCAAGAACAGTCGAATCCATATCCAATCGAAAAAGGACACAAATTGAAAACAACACGTTCTCCAAGTCTGAACGGGTTGAGTTTCTTCATTATTTTCTCAGCCATGGGAAGAAAAATTCCTATAGCCGAGAGCCCTTCAAATAATCATCATCTTATCTCATTTTCGTTGTTCATAGTATGCATTACTGCAACAATGGCTGTAATTTCAGTTCTCTGTGGTTCTCTATCGCGTAAGAAATCGCCTACCCCATCAGAAGTTGACAATGCAAAAACAAAAAATTCCCAGCTAGACATTTCATCAAACGGAAAAGATGCATCCCACAAATCCCCGGCTGAAGTTGAATCTTTAAAGGCGGAGGAAAAGCGGGACGATGAACACCAGCGGCCATTGCCACCACCACCTGCCATGCAACACATAGGGGCCGCCTCGTACCACCACAGATCAAATTCCACCGCCTCATCACATGGAAAGTTATCATCAAGCATGAGCATGAGAGTGCTAGGAAATGCGATTGCATCGCGGATGGAAGAGAGGAAAGAGAAGATATTAAAGCGTGAAGATTCAGTTTGGAAGAAAACAATAATTTTAGGAGAAAAATGTAGGGTTCCACAAGAAGATGATGACACAATTCTTCATGATGAAAAGGGAAATAGAATCTTAACTTATCATCCAAAAGCTCCATCCACTGTCCTCTCAATGTCCAGGCAAAATTCAGGAATTGATTCAGATGGAAACCATTTATAGATATTAACATTAATCTAATTTTGTACCTGTCGGGATGTCAAAGCAGCTTCACTACAGTTGCAAAGTTCTGAGACAGATATTGTTGGCATTATCCATTAGCAAGAATGGTAACTCAAATGCATAGAATTCTCAATCCACACTTCGACAATGCTCTAATTATTTGTCCAATATTGTTAAGGAATTCCAAAGTGAACTAGATTTTCCCTACTAATTAGATTGATAAACTAGCAATTGGGATGCATAGATTTTTTTCCTCCGTCTCTATCATCAAAATACTTGAAAGTGAACCACCTCAATTCACATTATAAATATCTAAAATCACCAGCATACACGGGTGAGATAAAAGGCAGACAAGTAATACGTGTACTCAAACCAGATTTCAAATTATAATAAAAGAGAAACCTGGGTTGTAATAATATACATCCCATAACTCGAGAAACCACGCCATATCAGTGAATGACAGAAGACCTTAGAGATTTAAATGAAACTAATATATATATATATATATATATATATATATTTATTTAACATCAATGATATGTTTGAAGGGTAATGGATGTCAATCAAGGAGACAAAGTCAAAAGTAAATGTCAATCAAGAAGAGTAATGGATGTCAATCAAGGAGACAAAGTCAAAAGTAAATGTCAATCAAAGAAATAAAGTTGATGCCAACTTTTCAAAAAAGAAGAAATTTTCCAAATGGACGGCATAATTTTTCATGTTGAGTTTTAGGTTACTCTGCCTAGTTAGGATTTAGATGAGCTTCTCAAGTACATTGTTTTTTATCTTCGTAATTCATTATAAAAGCGGACTCTAAACGACTAAATTTCTGCTTTGTATCTCAGCCAATTAGCCAAATTTGTTATAAATCCAACTGCTTCAAAAGAAATTGAGAATAGTTTTTTATTCACAATGATCTCTTTCTACCCTTTCACTTTTTTTAAGTTTCGAGAGAATATCAAGCAATTTAATTAGTGAAACTACTACGAAGTTGGGGATGAGAACGCAACTAAAGAAGTAGAGACCTTTGTTACTAACTTTCCACTTGATTAAGGAATTAAACATTGTAGAGAATAGTATTAAATATCAATTCAGTTTGCAGGAAATTCAATTTTGGGCTCATTCTTCCATATGCTTCACTGGTTTGGTGGTATTACAGTATTTATTTATATTTGGATTAAGTTTCAAAGACCTTTTATGAGTTTTAACAGCAATTAGAAGTATCATACAAAAGGCAGAATTTCTATTCTAATGCAAATGTTAGAAGCAAGTGAATGCATCTGCACTTTTATTTACTCATAGGTATCTAAAGCAACTTGTAAAAGCTAAGCTACTGCCAAATATTTACAAATCATACCTAATTTTTAATTGAACAGTTATTTTGACATATATATATATATATATATATATATTTATTTAACATCAATGATATGTTTGAAGGGTAATGGATGTCAATCAAGGAGACAAAGTCAAAAGTAAATGTCAATCAAGAAGAGTAATGGATGTCAATCAAGGAGACAAAGTCAAAAGTAAATGTCAATCAAGAAGAGTAATGGATGTCAATCAAGGAGACAAAGTCAAAAGTAAATGTCAATCAAGAAGAGTAATGGATGTCAATCAAGGAGACAAAGTCAAAAGTAAATGTCAATCAAAGAAATAAAGTTGATGCCAACTTTTCAAAAAAGAAGAAATTTTCCAAATGGACGGCATCATTTTTCATGTTGAGTTTTAGGTTACTCTGCCTAGTTAGGATTTAGATGAGCTTCTCAAGTACATTGTTTTTTATCTTCGTAATTCATTATAAAAGCGGACTCTAAACGACTAAATTTCTGCTTTGTATCTCAGCCAATTAGCCAAATTTGTTATAAATCCAACTGCTTCAAAAGAAATTGAGAATAGTTTTTTATTCACAATGATCTCTTTCTACCCTTTCACTTTTTTTAAGTTTCGAGAGAATATCAAGCAATTTAATTAGTGAAACTACTACGAAGTTGGGGATGAGAACGCAACTAAAGAAGTAGAGACCTNAATAAATCTGGATCCAATTGCTGTAGTGTCTCTCTGTAGATCCATGTACAATTAGAATCTGGTCGACCAACCTAACGAACGAGGAAGCGCTGAACCTCTCCATCATTAGTAAACACAGTTTCTTCATCTAAAATAACATCAATTTTATCTGTGTGTGTTATGAGAGGTGGTAGTGGGTTAGAAGTGGCCAAATAGTCAGGATCAAGGTCCACAAAAGGAGGTAACAAAGGATCATCTGAGGGAATGAAATGACCTTTATAAGCTACTAGGTCCTCGACATTAAAAGTAGAGTGGTAACCAAGATGTGGTGGAATGTCAACAACATATGTATTTGGACCAACTTACTTTAAAATTTTAAAAGGACCAGCACTACGAGCTTGCATTTTGGAGCTATTATACGCAATTTGAGCTATAGGAAGGATCAAATCCCAATTTTGAAGATTTTCTCGGACCAGACAACGAGGTTACCAAGACTTCGATTAACTACTTCAGTTTGATCGTCAATTTGAGGGTGGTAGGCTGTAGAAAATTTCAATTTGGTACCCATCTTTTGCCACAAAGTCCTTCAAAAATAGCTAGTAAAACGAACATTCCTATCGAACGCAATGGTCTTAGGAAGCTCATACAATTTAACAATCTCATTAAAGAACAACATGGCCACCTTAGACGCATCTGAGGTCTTGCTACAAGGGACAAAATGAGCCATTTTTGAAAAATGATCGACAACCACAAAAATAGAATCATGTTTCTTTGGGGTGCGTGGAAGGCCTAATACAAAATACATACTAACTTCTTGCCAATGACAATTGGGGACGGGAAGAGGGGTGTATAAGCCTGTGTTCTGCCTCTTCTGTTTACTCAATTGACAAGTGATACATGTACTAACAATTTTAGCCACATCTTTCTTCAAACTACGCTAATAGAATTGGCGTTCAACTTCCTCTATGGTCTTATCACATCCAAAGTGACCGGCTAACCCTCCCGCATGAATTTCTCACACTATGAAATCTCGAACTGAAGTTCGAGGGATGCACAATTTATTGGCTCAAAAAAGATAACCCTCCTCAAGTCGGAAGCCATCTGTGGTGTTTGATTTTCCCTTTTGCAATTCGAGAAAGATATTCTTAAAATCGGGACATGCCTCATAGTCCTCCTTAAGCCTTTCAAAATCAATGACCTTGACACTCATGATCGACAAAAGGGAGACACGATGACTTTATGCATCAGCTGCTTGGTTCTCCACGCCCGTCTTGTGTTTTAAAACAAATGAATAGGCCTATAAATATTCAATCCAATGACCATGCCTAGAGCTTAATCTTTTCTGGGAGTTGATATAATGGAGGGCCTCGTGGTCCGAATAAAGGACAAATTCCTGGGGCAACAAATAGTGGCCCCAATAGCGCAAAGCCTGGACCACTGCATACAGTTCCTTATCATAAGTCGAGTACCATTGTTTGGCTTCATTTAACTTCTCACTGAAGTAGGCAACAGGGTGACGATCCTGACTCAAGACTCCGCCTATACCTACTCCGAAGGCATCGCATTCAACTTCAAAGACTTTGGAAAAGTCGGGAAGACGCATGACAGGAGCCTCTGTCATTCGCTTCTTGACCAACTTAAAGGCCTTAGCCGCTTTTTGTGTCCAATGAAACTCCCATTTCTTCATGCACTCCGTAATAGGCGTCATAATATTGCTAAACCCCTTGATAAAGCGACGGTAAAATGTAGCTAAGCCGTGAAAGCTCCTGACGTCATGAATAGCTTTAGGCTTATAGTTAATAATCGCTTGAACCTTAGTAGGGTCAGCAGATACCCCTATCGAAGAGACAATGAACCCCAAAAAAATGACTGTATCGGTGAAGAAAGAGCACTTCTTGACGTTAGCATACAGATTAGTTGCACAAAGGGGAGAGCAAACTTGTGTGAGGTGGTTACGATGTTGCTCCTTAGTCTTACTATAGATGAGAATATCATCAAAGTAGACAATAAGAAACTTACCCATGAAAGGTCGAAGAGTTTGTATCATTACCTGCATAAAGGTACTTGGCGCATTACTTAGCCCAAAAGGCATGACCAGCCATTCATAAAGACCATCTTTCATTTTAAACGCAGTCTTCCACTCATTACCTGGGCGAATTCTAATATGATGGTATCCACTTTTCAAATTGATTTTCGAAAAGATTGTCGCACCAACCATCATATCTAGCATATCATCAAACCTAGGAATGGGAAAACGATACTTCACCGTGATCCTATTAATAGCGCAACCATCCACACACATTCTCCAAGAACCATCTTTTTTTGGCGTCAATAGGGCGGGGACAGCACAAGGGCTTAAACTCTTACGAATGAATCCTTTGTGAAGTAGGTCATCCACTTGTCTTTGGAGTTCAGCGTGCTTGATAAGATTCATCCTATAGTGAGGTAAATTTGGAAGGGATAATCCTGGGACGAAATCTATGACATGTTGAATGTCCCTTAAAGGAGGTAGATGACCAGGTAGGTCCTCCGGAAAGACATCGCGAAACTCCTGAAGGATTGACTAGACTTCAGCAGGGCTCTCTATTGTGGAGTTAGATAAAACCTCCATGCCTACCAAGGTGAACACAATTGAGTCGCCAACAAGTGTACGCTCAAACTCCGTAGGACTAATGATATGAAATCCCTTTCGTTCCACACACTTCTTCGTTTCCGATGAGCCAATAGGCTTTGGGGGTAGTGGGTTAAGATGAATCTTCTTTCCATTAAACACGGAGGAGCAGGAATTGGATCGACCATAGATGGTTACATCTAGGTCAAATAACCAAGGTCGTCCCAAGATGATGTGCCCAACATCCATTGAAATGACGTTACACCATATATGGTCCTTATACTCTAGGAACTGGATAGGGACTAACTAACGCTCCTTAACAGCTATAGAAGATGTATCAACCCAAGAGACACTGTATGGCTGAGGGTGAGAAACTAGCTTCAACCCTAGACGGGATACAATAGCCATCGAAACCGCATTAATGCAGCTGCCACTATCCACGATAACTTTACAGCCCTTATTATTAATCTTGATGTAAGTGTGGAAGATGGCATGACGGCGCCAATCATCGGCATCCCTAGGCTGGGTAAGAGTGCAACGGACGACACTGACTCTAGGCGTATGTGGGATAAGGGGACTAGCCTGAATACAACCCAAGAATGTATCTTCACTATCCTCCAAGTCATCAAACTCTTCTAACTTAGGCTCATAAACCTGGTCCTCTAGTGGCTCGTCAACTATACCTTCACGCTCTTCCATAACTAGGGCTCGGCTATGACACTTAGAAGAAATGTGACCAAAACCCTTACAGTTGAAGCATTGCAAATGGGAGGACGTTTTGAAACCTCAGGACCTCTACCTTTGCTATCCGATGTAGGGGTAGTATTAGAAGGAGGAGGCCCTAGAATAGACTTAGGGGATTGAGTGGATGCAGAAGAGGTTGCAGTGCAAGAGTCACTATGATTTCTATACGGTGTCCTAGTCACTAACTCGTAATCCCGAACGAAAGAGTAGGCATGGTCAAGAGTGGTGACGCCTCTAAGGACAAGCTCACGTCTAAGATCATCCCTTAGGCCTTGCCTAAACCTACTCAAGGTCATGACCTCGTCCTCAACGACCTGACATCTCATTCGAAACTCATCAAACTGAGCAACGTAGTTGATCACAGGTCGATTACCTTGTGTAAGTGCGTTCCATTGATCCAGCAAGTTACCCCTGTAAGATTGAGGTAAATATTTTTCTTGAAGGCGACGCTTCATTTCATCCTAGCTCCGGAGCATGACGCCTTTCCAAGAGGTCCTCAACACTTTCCCAAAAGAGTTGAGCAGTGCCAGTTAATTTCAAACTGGCAAATTGTACCCTCCGATCTTCAAGAACCCCATACCAAGCAAAGAAGCGATCCATATCTCTAACCCATTGATTAAATACACTAGGATCTAGACAACCATCAAATGTAGGGGCATCTAACTTAATATTTCGAAAGAGACGCTCCTCGTGGCGAGGGGGAGATAGTGTACCATGATGATGATATTCCCGCTCCCATCCACAAAATTGATTTTCCTCCCTACGATCATGTCTGGCGTGGTGTCAACCACCTTGTGGACGACGACGAGGTCTATTAATGGGAGCTTTAGAGTTTTCAGCTTCAGTCGGATATGGGTTGGGTCAAGAGTGTTCAACCTAGCGATTAGAGCTCTATTCTCCTCATGAGTAGCGGCTACCTCAGTTTGGATAGCCGTTAATTGATTTTGTAATTGTGCCAATTGTCGGGTGAGAGCTTCAATTTGGGAAGGATCCATGGCAAGGGTACTAACACTAGAAGCAGTAACACGATCACTATGCAATTGCATACACGGTAACACTAGTTAAGTGAGGTGCGCTATAGAGATCAATAAATAACGAGTGCCAACAGTAGATTAGCAATTTGAAATTTTATTATTATTATTTTTGTGTTTGTTAAAAATGAGATTACGTAAGGTCCGATCTTAGCAAGCTAATAATACTAATGTGAATAAAATAAAAAGCAAAGGTACAAATGATAGGCCTAGTCACGTGGGCTAAACGGTTGAACAATGGAAATCAGTTTGCGAATTCCGATCAAGTAGGATTAAGGCTAAAATTATCAAAATAGTAGCAACACAAAGAAATAATTGATGCAATTCTAGAAAAAAGCAGTAGTGTAAACTAAAAATAGATAAGAGCAGTGACTCCCTGAGTTTGGCTGGTCTGAGTGGTTATTTGTGAATTTCAGTCGGCCTGTGTCTTATGCTCTGTGTCAAACGTCTTCAACCTTTGAAGTTACTCCAATTGTACAGGAAGCTGCTGGGAAGGCAATGAGATGGCGGTGGTGGAAGAACGGCGACGGCGGTGGGAGTAGGGACGACAGCTAGCTCCGGCGGTGTTGAATCTGTTGTTGGCGTCGTGACTGTGGTTACAATTTGTAACAGAGATGGTGGTGGCAACTTGAGAGAAGTCGCAGACTGCTATTGGGGTGAAGCTACAACCTGTAAATATCTCCAACAGAGATGCAGATGGAAGATGAAGATTTTATTTCAAAATTTAAACAATAATATAAAATTCTTAACAGTATTGTTGTCGTAGATTTTCAGAACAATACAAAGATGGAGCACGGAAGTTTATAGAACTAGCTTGTGAAACTCTAAAGTCAGAAATGATAGGATGCCCTTATGTCAAGTGTAGGAATCTAAAGCATCACAATTTTGAAATAGTGTATGAGCCTTTAATTATTAAAGGCATGGATTCTATATACACTGATTGGGTATTTCATGGAGAAATGCCAAGTCAATCAAATTTGGTCGACGTAGAAATGCCTGAGTCATGTAGGATGTTTAGGGACTTTTATACGCAACATGATGTAGATTCTGAAAATCCTCATGATGGAATAGAGGAAGACATTCAACGTTTAGTTAGCGATGCGAAAACCCTTTTGTATCCTGGTTGTATGGCTTTTACGAAGATGTCAATTTCAGTTGCTATATTTACGAAGATGCAGAAATCTCAAGAATGCACAAACAATCCCTAGATCAAAAAATGAAAAAATGCAAGAAAAACAAAGGAAACAAAGTTCCCTTTTCCAAAGGAAAAAAGGAACACACACAAATAATAATAATAAATAAATAAATAAATTGTATTCCTACACTTAAAATTTGCATATACAAATAAATATTGAACTTGCGAAAGAGCATAAAAGAAAGGATAAAATCAATAGAAGAGAAACCAATGACCTAACTCTGGAGAACAAGACTTTTTCCAAGAATAATATTGTCTGTCTCGAAATCAGCTTCTTTCCTAAATGTCCCTCAACCAAAGTCTAGGGTGTAAGAATCTGCAAGACCTTCCACCAAGTCGAATTCTGGTTTCCACCCCAGCACACTCTTTGCCTATTCAATTGATGTAAAGAAATGCTGCATTACATTGAGAAAATTTAAGATTTTACATATGAAAATAAACATGGAAATTTTACATATGGCGTTTACGAAGATGGCTTTGGCAACGTTCGCTGCACGTTGCAAAAAGAAGGCTTTGGCAACATTCTATGAACGTTGCCAAAAGAGGTCTTTGGCAACGTTTTATAAACGTTGCCAAAAGAGGTTTTGGCAACATTCAATTCATGTTGCAAAAAGAGGGCTTTGGCGTACTGTGAACGTTCTAAAAAGAGGCTTCGACAACGTTCATTGCACATTGCAAAAAGAGAGTTTTGGCAACGTTTTGTGAATGTTGCAAAGAGAGTTTCGGCAACGTTCATTGCACGTTGCAAAAAGAGAGCTTTGGCAATGTGCGATGAACGTTGCAAAAAAGAGGCTTCGGCAACGTTCTTTGCACGTTGCCAAAGCTCTCTTTTTGCAACGTGCAATGAACGTTGCCGAAACTCTCTTTGCAACATTCACAAAACGTTGCCAAAACTCTCTTTTTGCAATGTGCAATGAACGTTGTCGAAGCCTCTTTTTAGAACGTTCACAGTACGCCAAAGCCCTCTTTTTGCAACATGAATTGAATGTTGCCAAAACCTCTTTTGGCAACGTTTATAAAACGTTGCCAAAGACCTCTTTTGGCAACGTTCATAGAATGTTGCCAAAGCCTTCTTTTTGCAACGTGCAGCGAACGTTGCCAAAGCCATCTTTGTAAACGCCATATGTAAAATTTCCATGTTTATTTTCATATGTAAAATCTTAAATTTTCTCAATGTAATGCAGCATTTCTTTACATCAATTGAATAGGCAAAGAGTGTGCTGGGGTGGAAACCAGAATTCGACTTGGTGGAAGGTCTTGCAGATTCTTACACCCTAGACTTTGGTTGAGGGACATTTAGGAAAGAAGCTGATTTCGAGACAGACAATATTATTCTTGGAAAAAGTCTTGTTCTCCAGAGTTAGGTCATTGGTTTCTCTTCTATTGATTTTATCCTTTCTTTTATGCTCTTTCGCAAGTTCAATATTTATTTGTATATGCAAATTTTAAGTGTAGGAATACAATTTATTTATTTATTTATTATTATTATTTGTGTGTGTTCCTTTTTTCCTTTGGAAAAGGGAACTTTGTTTCCTTTGTTTTTCTTGCATTTTTTCATTTTTTGATCTAGGGATTGTTTGTGCATTCTTGAGATTTCTGCATCTTCGTAAATATAGCAACTGAAATTGACATCTTCGTAAAAGCCATACAACCAGGATACAAAAGGGTTTTCGCATCGCTAACTAAACGTTGAATGTCTTCCTCTATTCCATCATGAGGATTTTCAGAATCTACATCATGTTGCGTATAAAAGTCCCTAAACATCCTACATGACTCAGGCATTTCTACGTCGACCAAATTTGATTGACTTGGCATTTCTCCATGAAATACCCAATCAGTGTATATAGAATCCATGCCTTTAATAATTAAAGGCTCATACACTATTTCAAAATTGTGATGCTTTAGATTCCTACACTTGACATAAGGGCATCCTATCATTTCTGACTTTAGAGTTTCACAAGCTAGTTCTATAAACTTCCGTGCTCCATCTTTGTATTGTTCTGAAAATCTACGACAACAATACTGTTAAGAATTTTATATTATTGTTTAAATTTTGAAACTAGATTTGTAAGATTTTATTTCGGACAGTGACCTTTATAATTGCAGCCATTCTTTGTCCATTATGATACTATCAAACATTGAACAACAACAATTCAAATTGTAAACTAAACTTGGTAATTTGCAACACAAGCAAATGTGTGAGAGCATAATATTTATATTGAAAGGAAAGTAGATTAGAGTAAGTCTCCTAAATGTCATACCTGATACTCTGCTTCCACGAGAACGCAGTCTAATGAATAAGATTGTTGGAAACAAGCTGTAATTTTACTCTACAAAGCAGGAAGTCAAGCCACTGTCCATTTCTTACGAAATATATTTGCAGATGTGAAATATATTTGCATCAACTCATTTTAGCACATTAGGCAAGTCAGAGTTAAAAAAAAACGAGACATATATGGATAAAAAATGAATAGTGAATATAAGTCCCGCGAAATATGTAAATAAAAAGTAATATTTAAAAAGAAGTGATTATAAAAGTTTAAACTCGGTTCAAAAGCTTAGACGAAAAAAGAATTTTCGAGCTAAAGAAGTTAGCACTATGAAATGAAGGATTTAAACTTGAAAAAATTGATATTTGCTTCATCTTTTGTATCTTGCAGTTCTTGTTGATTTTGTTCAACTTATAGATTTGAAAAAGAAAATCGAATAAAAAAGGGCATATCATTGGTTGATAAATTATATTGATGTTTGGCATTAATTTTTCGTAGGAGGAACATTTGCTATATACTCTTTGATATGTTGATATGCAAAGGTGAGTTTAACCCCGAGTCAAGAAGTAGAAGATAGAGAGGTGTCGACTTTCTAGCTTGAATTGCCTAACAATCGAATGGAAAGAGCTTCGAAGCTCAAAACCAAATTAGAAAACAACATATTGGCCAAGTTCTTCTTGTTCTTTGTCTCAGTTTCTTCAAACCCTCAATTTTCAAAATTGTTGTCTGTAATGCCTTACACTTCAGTTATATCTTGCAAAATTGCATTCCCAATTATTCTTGCAAATGAAATAAAAGCCATGTTATTCAATTAATTAATTTGCAGTAGTGATGGAAGGGTTGAAGGGGAAACACTGCATTTAATCATGTACCATAATCATAAGTTCATAACCAACTACATGGAAGTTTGGTAGGGCACTTAAATGAGCATCACATCATTTTTAACAATAATTTTAGGTGAAACATTTTGTCCATTAAATTTTACAACTGAGATTTCCTCAACGGCAAAAGATATTCAGCAAGTGGATGCAATATACGAATTTGGTGTAGATAGAAAGAAATCTAGTGTACGTTTTCACTTCTTGCAAGAAAGATGGCACATTGTTAATTAGAAAATAACAACGACATCACAGAGAATATGATGCAGCACCAATAAGATGATTAATAGAAAAGACGAAAGATTCAGAAAGAATAGGGAATTAAGGAGGGAGGGGGAAAGACGAATAATTTAACAGGAGAAGGCAGAAGAAGGAGAGGGATGCGCCAAAAGCCACCAAAATAATTATTCATTCATCAACTAAAAATTACAATGCAAAATAGGTTTAAATAGTAAAGCAACCCTAACGAGATTGGGCCAGTGTCCATACAAGTCCAATTTTCTAAATAATAGTCCAAGAAAATAAATAAAGCTTAACTAGAAAATAAAATAAGTAAATGTCCAATGTCCTCATTAACTCTCCGGGGGTGGGAGAAAACTCGACCCTGTCGAGTGGATATATCACTATAGGCTGTCGTCAATCTCCCAACCATAAGTTGAGTGGTTGGGCAAGCTTCTTCCGGTGTCTGTAGAAATGTGTCAGTGGAGATCTGAACCTGGTGTCCTCATCAACTCCCCTTAGGTGAACGGGAGGCGATCTAGGCCAAGGAAGATCCGTCTGACTCCGATAAAGCTCCAATAAATCTGGATCCAATTGCTGTAGTGTCTCTCTGTAGATCCATGTACAATTAGAATCTGGTCGACCAACCTAACGAACGAGAAAGCGCTGAACCTCTCCATCATTAGTAAACACAGTTTCTTCATCTAAAATAACATCAATTTTATCTGTGTGTGTTATGAGAGGTGGTAGTGGGTTAGAAGTGGCCAAATAGTCAGGATCAAGGTCCACAAAAGGAGGTAACAAAGGATCATCTGAGGGAATGAAATGACCTTTATAAGCTACTAGGTCCTCGACATTAAAAGTAGAGTGGTAACCAAGATGTGGTGGAATGTCAACAACATATGTATTTGGACCAACTTACTTTAAAATTTTAAAAGGACCAGCACTACGAGCTTGCATTTTGGAGCTATTATACGCAATTTGAGCTATAGGAAGGATCAAATCCCAATTTTGAAGATTTTCTCGGACCAGACAACGAGGTTACCAAGACTTCGATTAACTACTTCAGTTTGATCGTCAATTTGAGGGTGGTAGGCTGTAGAAAATTTCAATTTGGTACCCATCTTTTGCCACAAAGTCCTTCAAAAATAGCTAGTAAAACGAACATTCCTATCGAACGCAATGGTCTTAGGAAGCCCATACAATTTAACAATCTCATTAAAGAACAACATGGCCACCTTAGACGCATCTGACGTCTTGCTACAAGGGACAAAATGAGCCATTTTCGAAAAATGATCGACAACCACAAAAATAGAATCATGTTTCTTTGGGATGCGTGGAAGGCCTAATACAAAATACATACTAATTTCTTGCCAATGACAATTGGGGACGGGAAGAGGGGTGTATAGGCCTGTGTTCTGTCTCTTCTGTTTACTCAATTGACAAGTGATACATGTACTAACAATCTTAGCCACATCTTTCTTCAAACTACGCTAATAGAATTGGCGTTCAACTTCCTCTATGGTCTTATCACATCCAAAGTGACCGGCTAACCCTCCCGCATGAATTTCTCACACTATGAAATCTCGAACTGAAGTTCGAGGGATGCACAATTTATTGGCTCAAAAAGATAACCCTCCTCAAGTCGGAAGCCATCTGTGGTGTTTGATTTTCCCTTTTGCAAATCGAGAAAGATATTCTTAAAATCGAGACATGCCTCATAGTCCTCCTTAAGCCTTTCAAAATCAATGACCTTGACACTCATGATCGACAAAAGGGAGACACGATGACTTTATGCATCAGCTGCTTGGTTCTCCACGCCCGTCTTGTGTTTTAAAACAAATGAATAGGCCTATAAATATTCAATCCAATGACCATGCCTAGAGTTTAATCTTTTCTGGGAGTTGATATAATGGAGGGCCTCGTGGTCCGAATAAAGGACAAATTCCTGGGGCAACAAATAGTGGCCCCAATAGCGCAAAGCCTGGACCACTGCATACAGTTCCTTATCATAAGTCGAGTACCATTGTTTGGCTTCATTTAACTTCTCACTGAAGTAGGCAACAGGGTGACGATCCTGACTCAAGACTCCGCCTATACCTACTCCGAAGGCATCGCATTCAACTTCAAAGACTTTGGAAAAGTCGGGAAGACGCATGACAGGAGCCTCTGTCATTCGCTTCTTGACCAACTTAAAGGCCTTAGCCGCTTTTTGTGTCCAATGAAACTCCCATTTCTTCATGCACTCCGTAATAGGCGTCATAATATTGCTAAACCCCTTGATAAAGCGACGGTAAAATGTAGCTAAGCCGTGAAAGCTCCTGACGTCATGAATAGCTTTAGGCTTATAGTTAATAATCGCTTGAACCTTAGTAGGGTCAGCAGATACCCCTATCGAAGAGACAATGAACCCCAAAAAAATGACTGTATCGGTGAAGAAAGAGCACTTCTTGACGTTAGCATACAGATTAGTTGCACAAAGGGGAGAGCAAACTTGTGTGAGGTGGTTACGATGTTGCTCCTTAGTCTTACTATAGATGAGGATATCATCAAAGTAGACAATAAGAAACTTACCCATGAAAGGTCGAAGAGTTTGTGTCATTACCTGCATAAAGGTACTTGGCGCATTACTTAGCCCAAAAGGCATGACCAGCCATTCATAAAGACCATCTTTCATTTTAAACGCAGTCTTCCACTCATTACCTGGGCGAATTCTAATATGATGGTATCCACTTTTCAAATTGATCTTCGAAAAGATTGTCGCACCAACCATCATATCTAGCATATCATCAAACCTAGGAATGGGAAAATGATACTTCACCGTGATCCTATTAATAGCGCAACCATCCACACACATTCTCCAAGAACCATCTTTTTTTGGCGTCAATAGGGCGGGGACAGCACAAGGGTTTAAACTCTCACGAATGAATCCTTTGTGAAGTAGGTCATCCACTTGTCTTTGGAGTTCAGCGTGCTTGATAAGATTCATCCTATAGTGAGGTAATTTGGAAGGGATGATCCTGGGACGAAATCTATGACATGTTGAATGTCCCTTAGAGGAGGTAGATGACCAGGTAGGTCCTCCGGAAAGACATCGCGAAACTCCTGAAGGATTGACTAGAGTTCAGCAGGGCTCTCTATTGTGGAGTTAGATAAAACCTCCATGCCTACCAAGGTGAACACAATTGAGTCGCCAACAAGTGTACGCTCAAACTCCGTAGGACTAATGATATGAAATCCCTTTCGTTCCACACACTTCTTCGTTTCCGATGAGCCAATAGGCTTTGGGGGTAGTGGGTTAAGATGAATCTTCTTTCCATTAAACACGGAGGAGCAGGAATTGGATCGACCATAGATGATTACATCTAGGTCAAATAACCAAGGTCGTCCCAAGATGATGTGCCCAACATCCATTGAAATGACGTTACACCATATATGGTCCTTATACTCTAGGAACTGGATAGGGACTAACTAACGCTCCTTAACAGCTATAGAAGAGGTATCAACCCAAGAGACACTGTATGGCTGAGGGTGAGAAACTAGCTTCAACCCTAGACGGGATACAATAGCCATCGAAACCGCATTAATGCAGCTGCCACTATCCACGATAACTTTACAGCCCTTATTATTAATCTTGATGTAAGTGTGGAAGATGGCATGACGGCGCCAATCATCGGCATCCCTAGGCTGGGTAAGAGTGCAACGGACGACACTGACTCTAGGCGTATGTGGGATAAGGGGACTAGCCTGAATACAACCCAAGAATGTATCTTCACTATCCTCCAAGTCATCAAACTCTTCTAACTTAGGCTCATAAACCTGGTCCTCTAGTGGCTCGTCAACTATACCTTCACGCTCTTCCATAACTAGGGCTCGGCTATGACACTTAGAAGAAATGTGACCAAAACCCTTACAGTTGAAGCATTGCAAATGGGAGGACGTTTTTGAAACCTCAGGACCTCTACCTTTGCTATCCGATGTAGGGGTAGTATTAGAAGGAGGAGGCCCTAGAATAGACTTAGGGGATTGAGTGGATGCAGAAGAGGTTGCAGTGCGAGAGTCACTATGATTTCTATACGGTGTCCTAGTCACTAACTCGTAATCCCGAACGAAAGAGTAGGCATGGTCAAGAGTGGTGACGCCTCTAAGGACAAGCACACGTCTAAGATCATCCCTTAGGCCTTGCCTAAACCTACTCAAGGTCATGACCTCATCCTCAACGACCTGACATCTCATTCGAAACTCATCAAACTGAGCAACGTAGTTGATCACAGGTCGATTACCTTGTGTAAGTGCGTTCCATTGATCCAGCAAGTTACCCCTGTAAGATTGAGGTAAATATTTTTCTTGAAGGCGACGCTTCATTTCATCCTAGCTCCGGAGCATGACGCCTTTCCAAGAGGTCCTCAACACTTTCCCAAAAGAGTTGAGCAGTGCCAGTTAATTTCAAACTGGCAAATTGTACCCTCCGATCTTCAAGAACCCCATACCAAGCAAAGAAGCGATCCATATCTCTAACCCATTGATTAAATACACTAGGATCTAGACAACCATCAAATGTAGGGGCATCTAACTTAATATTTCGAAAGAGACGCTCCTCGTGGCGAGGGGAAGATAGTGTACCATGATGGTGATATTCCCGCTCCCATCCACAAAATTGATTTTCCTCCCTACGATCATGTCTGGCATGGTGTCAACCACCTTGTGGACGACGACGAGGTCTATTAATGGAAGCTTCAGAGTTTTCAGCTTCAGTCGGATATGGGTTGGGTCAAGAGTGTTCAACCTAGCGGTTAGAGCTCTATTCTCCTCATGAGTAGCGGCTACCTCAGTTTGGATAGCCGTTAATTGATTTTGTAATTGTGCCAATTGTCGGGTGAGAGCTTCAATTTGGGAAGGATCCATGGCAAGGGTACTAACACTAGAAGCAGTAACACGATCACTATGCAATTGCATACACGGTAACACTAGTTAAGTCAGGTGTGCTATAGAGATCAATAAATAACGAGTGCCAACAGTAGATTAGCAATTTGAAATTTTATTATTATTATTTTTTGTGTTTGTTAAAAATGAGATTACGTAAGGTCCGATCTTAGCAAGCTAATAATACTAATGTGAATAAAATAAAAAGCAAAGGTACAAATGATAGGCCTAGTCACGTGGGGTAAACAGGTGAACAATGGAAATCAGTTTGCGAATTCCGATCAAGTAGGATTAAGGCTAAAATTATCAAAATAGTAGCAACACAAAGAAATA
>NC_036249.1:7855960-7859452 GCF_002742605.1 Olea europaea var. sylvestris | reverse complement strand
GTTGCCAAAACTAATTAACGGCAACGTTCTTTGAATGTTGCTAAAACATCTACAACAACGGTCAATGCACGTTGCCAAAAAAAAAACGGTCTTTGAACGTTCGAAATGGGGTATTAGCAACATCCACTCAAAGAACGTTGCTAAATCTTAATTTTTTCAACCAATAGCAACATGCATTTGCTGAATGTTGCAATAAACCTCTTTTAGCAACATACAATTGGTGAATGTTGTCATTGAAATGTTGTAAAATGTCATTTTTCTTGTAGTGGGATGACCCATAGAGGGTAGTCAACCCCTAGCCCTAAGGGTCAACCCCCTCAGCTCAAGCAGTAGCACAATCCGAACAAAAACACACATAACTTTTATATGAAACTTAAACCCCCATTTGAGCCACATTATTGTAAAAATGAGAAAAATATAGTCGTTATGGACCCTAGACAAGAGATAAATAAAATAAAATAAGGTGGCTTGATATGATGGATAACAATCATATTTTTCATTTTAATGAAAAAATAATGGGGCTCAGACAGGCCTAAAATTGAGATATATAAATTGTGTTGGAATCCTGACTCAACAATATTTTCCACGACATATTATATGGTGTGTGAGAATTTTTACATCAATCCTAGTACTCTAGTTTTTCAATATATTTTGCATACCAAGCTACCGCACTTTGGTGATATGGTTAGGGTTAATATGTAGGCACTTGATTTATACAGATACAAACCTAGATATGAAATATGGAGGAATGAAATCGTGCATGCTAAGATAGGCAATGATAGAGGTAAGCAAGTCCTTGTTTGGGCTCCATTAAAATCAATTTTGGAGGAAAATGTATTTTGGAATAGTGAAGATCTAGTTTGATTTATATGTAATATTATTTTATTGAATAATGTGTAATTGAAAAAAAATATAGAGAAAAATAAATTTTAAATAAAATGGCCCAAATAGAAATGTTAACTAAAATGCAAAACAATAGTAATTATACTATAATGTGCTCTTATTGATTATGTAAGAGGTACCGTAGGAGAAATCTGCATGAAATATAATCTTGCAGTTGAATATTTGTATATGATTGAAATATTTGAGATGTGATTCGAATATGTGATGTTGTTACTTTATAAGAATATCCATTTCAATATTATCATATGTTAATTATGACTCATGTATGGTGCATAAGATATATTTTGGTATTCACTTGTACGTGCACGCACATGCATGGACATGATAGAGAATGCATAACTCGTAGAAAAGAGATAATCCAAGTAAGAGAGAGATTATGATGAATACTGAGATATGACATTTTGAATGATAAGATAACGTTGATTTTAAAAGAATTTCATACAAGTGCACAATACTATATGCATGGAAAGATATAACACTTGCGGCTTTTGACTGTCAATAAGGGTAGTCAATTATAGGATGTTAAACGATACAATACCGATATACGAGTTGTATCAAGAGGTCCCTTGCTTGGTTGAGACTGTAGATTGACAATAAGCACCATAGACATACAGGGAAGAAACACATTGTGGACCAGCCTACATTGAACTTTATGTCCAACCCATATCACTTTCGTATTTTTTTATTTTTGGACCATGAGCTTTTTCAACTCAACAGCCCAAGAGGTAAGAGGAAAAAGACGCAGAGGTCACACATTTCAATTTCAAAGTTCAAATCACATATTTCACTTCTCTCCGTCGCGACTCCGCCCCAATACCTCACTACCTCAGCTTTTATGTCGAAAAATCCATGAATTGGGATCCTAATGCATATAAATACAAATGGTCCAATGGGAGCAACAACTATTATTTATATGCTGAATAGACAGACTAATTGAAAAAATCATGACTATACTTAACAATAAAATACTCGATCCCATAGGTTTGATCCTATAGAATTTGACCCATTTTCTCATTAAATGAAGGGTACGAAATCAATCTCATTTATATCTAATCGATTTTTTCTGGCTTGGCTAAGTGGGATAGTTGAGCGAACCACTCTTTTTCTATCCATATCAGCATTTCATATAGAGGTCTCTCTCGTCTTTATCTTTGTAAAGTTTTGAAAATTTTCTCTACAAATCTTACAACTGGTAGAATGGTTCAAGAAGTGGAGATCCAATATCTCTCAGTGAATGGCTCTACCAGAGGAAAGAACGATAGAGATTGAGGTATGCTCAATTCCATTTTTGTTTGTGAGCTTGTCTGCTGGAGGCTTAGGTTGATTTCATTCTTACTTTTTTTTTCCGTATACTATAAGGAATTATGGTTTATGTTTTGCTAAAAAATAGATCATGCAAAATTTGTGTTTGTCAAATCTTTGCGTTGATTTTGTAAATATAGTTATGCCCGAGGTTGAGGAATTTTTGTTGTTGGAATAGCTTGTTCTAAGAAAAGCTCAAGGGATTATTTTGAAAAATGATTAACTAATGAATAAGTATTGTTTATGGACTATTCTCGTAACTGGAGGCTTCAAAAACTGACTTGGAGAAGTCCAGTAAAAATCTCCAGATTTGACCATCTAAAGTCTTAAATTGTGCATGTACTGAACAATATTCTTTGCTCCGCCTAAATAGGCCATATTTGTATATATTATATATATTTCTCATTGCAATATCTTTAGTCTCAATGGACAATATGTAAAACCAATTATTTGTGGCCCATGTAATATTAAAAAATTAATTAAAGGTGATTAATATTACTAAAATCCTATTGGCCCAATTGAGAAATGGTAGTTTTATAATTGTCTACTTTGATGAAAAGTTGAGAATTTTATGGCACAAAGGAGACTGCTTCTCTCTGCCTATAAATGTGAATGAAACCCATCAATTAATTCATTCAATAAAAGAGAGGAAAAGTGAGAGAACGGTTTCTTTAATTTAACAGTTTATTATTTTGCAGATCTAAAATTCTCAATTATTGCCAGGGATCAAGGTATGTTTTCTTGATCAATTAAAATTCATTTGTGAAAATCATGAATTCTAAAGATCTTGACATTAGGGTTTAATTTCTTTCATGTGGTATCAGAGCACAAGTTATAGAATTCTTGATTTTCCTATAAAGATTAATGTTTTTCAGTTATTGATCATTTATTATTTATTATAATTTATAGATCAAAGTTTTGTTGAAATTAATGAAACTAATTATTGTTAAAAAAAAATTCACGACTGCTTTTTCTGTTTCGTGGAATTAATCACAGTTAAAATTGGTTAGTGCACAACCATTACTTGTTTATTTATTTCTGGATTCCTTATTATTTTATTAATCACTGCAAATGATTGGAAGATTTTTTTTTAAATTTGTTTCACGCATTTATTATCGGATCAAGAATATGACACTATTCTTCATTCCCAAGGCTTTAAATTTCAGGAAAGTGGTCAGAAAGTTAGAGACATTAATTTTCTTCATGCTGACTGACTTTCTGATTTTTGGAATATATATGTTCTGTGGTAATTAAGGTTACATATTTTTACCTCAAGTTCAAAAAAAA
>NC_036249.1:7853292-7854663 GCF_002742605.1 Olea europaea var. sylvestris | reverse complement strand
AAGATTATTTCTTATGTATGTTTCGAATCTAATTTGGCAGAAGTTCCTTATAATACTTGGTGGATTGATTCCGGATGTACCACTCATGTTACTAATACGATGCAGGGATTCCTTTCAACCCAGACCATAAATCCAAATGAAAAGTTTGTCCTCATGGGAAATCGAGTCAAAGCTCCAGTTGAAGCCATTGGAACTTATCGTTTGATTTTAGATACTGGACATCATTTAGATTTATTTCAGACTCTATATGTACCTTCTATTTCTCGCAATTTAGTTTCCTTATCAAAACTTTATTCTGTTGGATATTTCTTTGATGGTGGAAATGGATGTTTAAATTTGTTTAAACAAAATCATCTTATCGGTTCCGCTATTTTTTGTGATGGCTTATATAAATTAAAGCTTGATAACCTCTTTGCTGAGACTCTTTTGACCTTGCATCATAATATTGGTGCCAAACATGGTTTACTGAATGAACGATCTACTAACTTGTGGCATAAACGTTTGGGTCACATATCCAAGGAAAGGATAGAAAGATTAGTAAAGAATGAAATCCTTCCTGACTTGGATTTTAGTGATCTTGAAACTTGTGTGGATTGTATTAAGGGTAAACAAACCAAATACACAAGGAAAGGAGCCAAAAGAAGCACACAGCTTCTTGAGATAATACATACCGATATATGTGGGCCTTTTGATGTTTCATCATTTGGTGGGGAAAAGTATTTTATCACCTTTATCGATGATTTTTCACGTTATGGTTATGTCTATCTATTACATGAAAAGTCTCAAGCTGTAAATGCTTTAGAGATTTTTGTCAATGAAGTTGAATGACAATTAGACAGAAAGGTGAAAATTATTAGATCTGATAGAGGTGGTGAATATTATCGAAAGTATGATGAAACTGGACAACACCCAGGTCCATTTGCTAAATTTTTTGAAAGACATGACATATGTTCTCAATACACTATGCCAGGCACACCACAACAAAATGGTGTGGCTGAAAGGCGTAATCGTACTCTAATAGATATTGTTAGGTGTATGTTAAGCAATTCTTCTTTACCCATATCTTTGTGGATGTTTGCATTAAAGACTGCTATATATCTACAAAACAGGGTTCCTAGTAAGCAGTTCCAAAGACTCCTTTTGAACTATGGACGGGAAGGAAACCCAGTTTAAGGCACCTGCATATTTGGGGTTGCCCAGCAGAAGCAAGAATTTATAATCCACATGAAAAGAAACTGGACTCAAGAACAATTAGTGGATTTTTCATTGGTTATCCAGAAAAATCAAAAGGGTATAGATTTTATTGTCCTAACCATAGTACTAGAATTGTTGAAACTGAAAATGCTAGGTTCATTGAGAATGGTGAAGTTA
>NC_036249.1:7843193-7853067 GCF_002742605.1 Olea europaea var. sylvestris | reverse complement strand
GCCATTGAGAGCGCTAATTCTGATAAGTGGTTAGATGTTATGAAAGATGCGTTGAAATCTATGGAACATAACGAAGTCTGGGATCTCGTTGAATTACCAGAATCATGTAAAAGAGTTGGGTGTAAATGGGTCTTTAAGACCAAGCGCGACTCTAATGGTAATATCAAACGACATAAAGCTAGACTTGTTGCCAAAGGTTTTACTCAGAAAAGTGGCATTGATTATAAGGAGACATTTTCACCAGTCTCTAAGAAAGACTCACTCAGAATTATAATGGCTTTAGTAGCTCATTATGACTTAGAACTACATTAAATGGATGTGAAAATCGCCTTTCTAAATGGAAATTTAGATGAAGAAGTTTATATGGATCAACCTGAAGGTTTTTCAGTTAAAGGAAAGGAAAACATGGTATGTAAGTTAAAGAAATCAATATATGGACTTAAACAGGCTTCCTGTCAATGGTATCTTAAGTTCAACGATACCATTACTTCCTTTGGATTTAAGGAAAATGTCATTGATCGATGTATATATCTGAAGGTCAGTGGGAGCAAGTTTATATTTCTGATTCTGTATGTTGATGATATCTTGCTAGCTACTAATGATTTTGGTCTATTATACGAGACTAAGAAATTTCTCTCTAAAAATTTTGAAATGAAAGACATGGGAGAGGCAACCCATGTAATTGGAATTGAAATATTCCGTGATAAGTCACAAGGGTTGTTAGGGTTGTCTCAGAAAGTATACATCAATAAAGTTTTAGAGAGATTCAATATGAAAAATTGTTCAGCAAGTGTTGTTCCAATTCAGAAAGGAGACAAATTTAGTCTCATGCAATGTCCTAAAAACGAATTGGAACGCAAACAAATGACAGCTATTCCTTATGCATCTCTTGTTGGGAGCTTAATGAATGCTCAGACTTGCACCAGACCAGACATCAATTTTGCTGTTGGAATGCTGGGCAGGTATCAAAGTAACCCGGGACTTGATCATTGGAAAGCTGTAAAGAAAGTATTGAGATACTTGTAAGGAACGCAAGATCACATGCTCACTTATATGAGATCTGATAACTTGGAGGTCATTGGATATTCAGATTCGGACTTTGCTGGATGTGTGGATACTAGAAAGTCCACATTTGGTTATTTGTTCCTCTTAGTTGGAGGGGCTATATCATGGAAAAGTGCGAAGCAGTCAATCATTGTTGCATCCACCATGGAAGCCGAGTTTGTGGCATGCTTTGAGGCCACAGTTCAAGGAAATTGGCTGCGGAACTTTATTTCAGGACTTGGGATCGTCGACAGTATAGCCAAGCCGTTGAAACTTTATTGTGATAATTCTGCAGCAGTACTCTAAAGGTGCTAAGCACATGGAATTGAAGTACTTTACCGTTAAAGAAGAAGTTCAAAAACAAAGGGTGTCAATCGAGCATATTGGCACCAATCTTATGATTGCAGATCCATTAACAAAAGGATTGCCACCAAAGACATTCAATGAACATGTCGAAAGGATGGGCATTATTGAAAATTATCATTAACATTATTATGCAATTTATGATGCTTATGTATTGACATTTTGGGCTCATTTATGTATTTTTTTTGACAAAATATTATTCCTGTCATAACTGTTGGTACATGTACGTGAATGAATTATGCAAATGCTGACAAGGATAGTCTTTTTGAAGACATTAATATAATGTAATTATCGAACTTCTCATTATGCGTCATGTTGGGTAGGGACTAATACTGTAGTACATGAAAGGAATTATGCTTATATGATGGTGTAAAACCACCATGACTCTTATTAGTCTTTACTTAAGGATGATATATTAAGTGACCAATGTATGATGGATTTTAGCTAATGGTATGAGCATTATGTTATATACCACATAACAAAACAATATTATACGGGCTAAGTGGGAGAATGTAAGACCAATTATTTGTGGCCCATGTAATATTAAAGAATTAATTAAAGGTGATTAATATAACTAAAATCCTATTGGCCCAATTGAGAAATGGTAGTTTTATAATTGTCTACTTTGATGGAAAGTTGAGAATTTTATGGCAAAAAGGAGACTGCCTCTCTCTGCCTATAAATGTGAATGAAACCCATCAATTAATTCATTCAATAAAAGAGAGGAAAAGTGAGAGAACGATTTCTTTAATTTAACAGTTTATTATTTTGCAGATCTAAAATTCTCAATTATTGCCATGGATCAAGGTATATTTTCTTGATAAATTAAAATTCATATGTGAAAATCATGAATTCTAAAGATCTTGACATTAGGGTTTAATTTCTTTCACAATAGATACAACTTTGATGTTCTGAGTCTTGAAGGACGTTGATCCCACAAGCATTGGAAGACGTGCTTCGGTACACCATAGTGAGATTCAAGCCAAAAGAATTAAAAATGAATGAGCAGAGACATTGAGAAAATGTGTGAAGTTTGAGAATGAGATCTAAATCATGCACATATTCATGCATATCGGCACTTACTACGTAATCACTCATACAGTTTTTATTGTAGGTGTGGCAATGGGTCTATCACCGAAAAATCCCAAAAAGGTTACAACCAATTCTATATGAACTATTCAAGAGTATGTTTTGCTCTATATTTTGAGTAAAACATTAAATGTCAAGTTCTAAACAATAATATCTTGTGTTTTTAAATTCAAATATTTACTTTATGTATATTCATATAATATAGTTAACTGACTTGAGAGTCATTTTCATAACGGCGTTAGAGTGGTTTTGATATAAGATTAATTTATTTTTCTAAAAAAATGACAGGATAATTAATTTAATTAATAGAAATTAGAGTAAAACTTAACGCATTACAATATATCTCACAATATTGTTATAAAAGTACGTGCAAGAAACATGTTTGAACCAGTAAATTTAGTGCCTTCATAATCGTCACAAAGGGTAGATAAAAACTAAAGCCCACCATTATTTATTTATTCATTCTGTTTTACAAGAGTTATGCTACACTTACAAAGAGGGTTGACAAAGTTGGATGACAAAATCACATCCATACCAATAATTTCAAAAACAGATTTTTAAATCATTTGAAATCAATGGCCTGGATTTTGCCAACACACTTTGTAACTCAACTTTTGTAATCTAATTTTGTACAAGTAGCTTTATTGGTTTTACAATAAGAATAAGGCATTACACTCTTCTTCTTCTTCTTTTTAAGAAAGAATAAGGCATTAGTAATTTTGGATATTTTAATTGATAAAAGTAAGAACAAATTATTTCATTGTTCTTTTTTTAATAGGATATTTTTATGAATAATTTATTTTCTTTAAGAAGGAGGAGGTACCAATTCTTTAACCCTTAACCTCAATTGTGAAAATAACTATTATTAACCAACTAGAATTTTTACCAAAGGTAAATTTACACAAAAAATAAAAATAAAAATTAAACTTACCAGATTTTGCTTATTCTATTTAGAGCTTGTTTGGTAGGGATTTTATTCCAATTAAAATCAATTTTTTTATCGTTATTTTACTATTTCAGCTATCATTTTTGAATTCTTCTCTCACATGTAGAACCCACTTTATCTCTAACGATCAAAAAAATCAATTATCAAAATCCCTACCAAATAAGCACTTAATTTTTTAAATTAAAAATTTGTGGATATTGCATTGTCTCTTTCAGTTGCTATCTCTAACCAAAATAAAGAATGTACGTCAATGTTGCGCCTTGATTTTTATTTTTACTTTTTTTAAATAATAAAAATTGAAAAAGAAAATGTAATCTATTAGGCTTATTGTTACAACCCACATTTTTATCTAGTTAAAGTCAATAGTGAAATTTTCAAAGTCAAGTCAAATGAGGATTTGTATGAAATAAATCATTTTTATTGGAACTTGATTGATCAAATCATTTTATTTGGGTTTATCTTATAAATTATAAATATTTTGAAGGTTAAGTTGGACAAAATTAAAAAAAAATTTGGGATTTATTTATATATTTTTGGAAGTTGAGGATTTACTTGTATGTTGTAATTAGATTTAAGGGACTTTCTTTGCAATTGAACATGTGGGACTTTATATTCAACTTTGACCAACATTTTTATCTCAAAAACACACACACACACATTGAAAATAACGGGCAGAAGCTGGAGACCGAAAAAAGGGAGAAAAATTAGGGAAAAAGGGAAGCAAAAAAAAAGAAAGAAGGAAGGAAAGAAGAAAAGGGGTAAGGCTAATCTCTTCAAGTTTGGTTTGAATTTTTTCATTTGTTTCAAGTGATAAAGTATGAATTATGTTAAAATTCTACGATTTTATTTTGGCTCAAAATTTTCAGATTTTTTTAGATGAATGCTACTTGGAGCTCAAGTTATTGATTCTTGAATTTCTATCTATATTAAGATAAGGAGATGTTAATTTTTTTTGGGGAAACCCTAGAATACGATTTTAGGATTTTTGATTAATTAATTGTGGAAATGATTATATAAATGAAATATTTCACTTGGGAGTTGATTTTATGGAACAAATGTCTATTAAATGGGAGGAATTGTGGTTACTAGTTTCACTAGATTGGAGAGTAAAATTAGTTTTAAACTTGGGAAGAAGGTTTTGTTGATGAATTAGTTATTAGAAAAGGGATTAGATAGTGGGATTAGCTCCAATTGATCAAAAGAATATTTGAGAAATTCATTCGAGCATCGACCAATTTTAGTTAAGTATTATAGAAGTAGATCTTAAAGTTTCTTAATTTAATAGTGGTTGATTAGTCATCTTGTTATATATTCCAGGTGGTGATGAGGAGATTGGAAGAGCCTATCGACCATCTTAGGTTCAGCTTGTATTATGTGAGTGGATAAGCTTATTTTTCAGAAATTACTATTATTTAATTTATATTAACTCAGAAAATTTATTAACTCATACAGTTGATTTGACAACACGATTTTCAGAATAAAGTTGATTTATAACCAGTTGTTTTTAAAAAGTTAAATTCAATTTAGTAAATCATTTTATTAGCATGTTATTTTAGTATTAAATATTTCAGTATATTCAAAGTTATTTTAAAACCACTAGAAAGTACTCAAGTGATTTTACCCTCGTTTGCACTGGTGTGAATGTGTTTCCACAGTGTATGACTTCATATGGTTATTTTACCCACTCTGCGTTGGTGTGAATGTGTTTCCACAGCGTATGATCAATATAGTGATTTTACCCCGCTCTGCACTATTGTGAATGTGTTTCCATAGTGTATGACCATTTTATAGCTCTACGCGCGTACGACCAGAATTACAGAATTTCAGAATTGAATAACCTTGCTATGTATATCGAGATTAATCGATTCAAGAAAATGGTTATTCCGAGTACATTTTTGGTGTGATGTTTCAGTATTACATAGCTTATCAGATTTTAGAAATGCAGTATACAGAATAAAGATATTTATGATTACAGTATATTTTAGTTTCGATAGTATCATCAGATTTTAAGCTACAGAATTCAGCTTATTCAGTTTAAAGAATAAATATTTTAGTTTATGTCTCTGAAAAGAAATTTTATGCTATATGTCGGTTTTCAGAAAGATTTTATGAATGGAAAATTATATTTTTACAAATATTCACTCACTGAGTTATAGGCTCACATTTTTATCACTATTTCTCTTATCAGATAGTAGCTGAGTTGAGCACTACTTGGCCAGTTGATCTATCAAGTTGAGCCATAGATTGTGAAGCATTGTATGAATCATCTTTTCAGTTTAATAGTACATATTTTGGGATAGACACATCTTTTGGTTAGTTCTATGTGTTGGGCTTGCTATGTTTTGCATATATATTATGAATTTTGGGTACTGTGGTTTAGAAATTGTTGCAAAAGTGGAATTGCCAGTGTTGTATTTGAATAGTTGATATTTTGAGGGGCCGATGTACCCTATTATAAACTATATGTACATGTTTGGGATATTTGATTTTATTTTCAGGTGGTTTTAGTCCATTTTTCAGAGGGAACTCTGCCGAAATTTTTATAAAATTATAATAGTCAAAACATGTCAAGTTTACCTTGGTGGTGGGTCCGACACTTCGCTGGTATCTACCATCGATGCACGACACGTGTCGGATCCATTAGGGTGATTCGAGATGGATCGTGTCAATTGGAATCAGAGCATGGTTATAAAGTCAGTTTGCATGGTTTATTTGAATTTTGTTCTCATCTTATCATACATATTTTGTAGTTGGAAGTCATGGCTCGTGATAATAAGACACGCAGGCTCCAAGATAGGTCGTCTCAACCACCAGCTGCTCCTGATAGGGATGCTAGTAGGGTTGAGGAATCAGTTCATCCGACCCCAGGCTGACTTAATAGCTGATAGGATTGCCACAGCTGTTGCTTCTACTCTACGCAATACAAATAAAGATTTTAGTATAGAGCAGGCTACTAAACTAGGAGCTAAAGTATTTACAGGCACAGCTGATCCAGCAGAAGCAGAATCATGGATAGTGAGAATTGAAAGAATATTTGATGTGATGGATTGTCCTGATGATCGAAAATTACAACTAGCTACTTTCTTGTTACAAGGAAGTGCTTATGATTGGTGGAGGTCCGTACAGACTAAATATTTTGATCCTTCTGTGATCACATGGGGTGAGTTTAAAGATGATTTTAATGAGCATTTCTATCCTCGTTCTTACAAGACTGACAAACAGAATGAATTTTTGAGACTAGTACAGACATCAACAGTGGCGGAGTATCAGAAGAAATTTCTAGAATTGTCAAAGTATGCTGCTGCTCTGGTAGCTGATGAAGTTGATAAATGCAGAAGATTTGAGTATGGCCTGAGAGAAGAAATTAGATCAGTGGTGACTGCGTTTGGGTATGAAAATTTGGGTAAACTTGTAGAAGCAGCATTAAGGGTTGAGAAAAGTTTTTCTGAACGACATGGTGGTCAACAACAAATGAGACCTGAAATTGGAAGTAGTAGTCAGACATGGGCAGGAAGATCTATGACTAGGCCATCGGGGAGAGATCGCAGAGGAGGTGGATTAGGTGTTTCCATTACTGGTAGTTTTAAGTCCAGATCTCATGGCAATCAGAGCTCGAGGTCGAGTCAGGGATCAGTATAGTAGCCAGGGAGTAACCGTACTAAGACTCAGAGATCATTTACTCCTGGACAGAGTGATAGCTCTGGTATGGTCAGATTTTCCCAGTGCCAGTTGTGCAGGAAATTTCACCCTGGTGAGTGTCTTAAGGAAATTGGAGTGTGTTATCATTGTGGTCAGACGGGAAACATGAGGAGAGAGTGTCCAGTTTGTTTCCAGCAGAGTGGCATTCCACATGGGGTTTCTTTGCAGTCGGGCGCTGGCATTTCTAGATAGAATCAAAATCAGAATACTTTAGCAGGCAAAGCAGGAACTACTAGTGCTACTCAGTCTGATGCTGCTGGCAGCAGTGGTACTAGACAGAAAGGCCAGGCTGGACGACCCAGAACTCAGGAAAGAGTGTTTGCAGTGACTCAGCATGATGCCGACGAGTCACCTGATGTGGTTATGGGTACTGATATGGTCCATCTATTTACCTGATATGATCCATCCATTTACCTCGACCTCTTATTTCTGATGACTCCCCCAACTCAGTCTTCAAAAAATATTCGTCGGGTATTCCCGAGGATATGGAAAATATCCTCGACTTCTCTCCTAATCATACCATGAGGTCGGGAAGTGGAGTCCTTGGTATTCATGTCCTCATGTTTTTTTACCTCAACGATACCACGTCCTCCTACGAACAGTGATGTGTAACACTTGATATCCTACAAGACTTCTAGATGTAAGAGGAGTTTATTGTTGTTAGACTTGTACTGATCCCGCACTTGTTATGCATGTCAAACATCCACCTCCGATAGGATTCTACGGGATGAAGATTCCCCAATTGTGCAAACCTAATAGGATTCAACCACCTAACACTATAAATACATGGTTTCACCTCATCATTCAGGTACTCTTTTTATACAATTTTCAGTCCATTGCCTCACGCACATACTCTAACTTAAACATCGGAGGGGCGATGAGTACACACCTCGACGCCTTTGTTTCAAGTACCGGAAGAACACGTTCGTGCTCGCCACCATTCGTCTAGCTCGAAATTGCTCAGGTACGATTTTTGGTAGCATCAGGTACGTTATCTATTTTTGGCAAAAAGGCCCGTTCTTTAATAGATTCAGGTGCTACACATTCATTTATATCTTATGCATTTGCTATTTATGTGGACCATATGTCAGAATCATTAGATAGTGATTTGGTGGTAGCAACTCCTGTAGGAGATTCACTTTTAGCTAACAGCGTGTACAAAGATTACGTGATTAGAGTGAATGATCATGAGTTGAAAGCTAATTTGATTCCACTTGATATTCATGATTTTGATGTGATATTGGGCATGGATTTTTTGTCTGTAAATCATGCATAAGTGTCTGTAAATCCTGCATCAGTTGATTGTTTTTGCAAAGAAGTGGTGTTTCGAAGGCCAACCTTCATGTATCATATCAGCACTTGATGCTGGGAGATTGCTTAGAAAAGGTTGTCAAGCATATTTAGCTCATGTGATTGATACTCAGATCACTAAATTGAAACTTGAAGATATACCAGTGGTAAAAGATTTCCCTGATATTTTTCCTGAAGATCTTCCAGGGTTACCTCCTGATAGGGAAATCGAGTTTACTAATGATTTGATTCCAGGGACTACCCCTATTTCACAATCACCTTACAGAATGGCTCCAGCAGAGCTGAAGGAATTGAAAGTTCAGTTGCAGGATTTAGTTGATAAAGGTTTCATTATACCCAGTGTATCTCCATGGGGAGCTCTAGTCTTATTTGTGAAGAAGAAAGATAGCACAATGAATTGTGCATTGACCACAAACAGTTGAATAAAGTGACAGTCCGCAACAAATATCTGTTGCCTTGCATTGATGATTTGTTTGACCAACTTAGAGGTGCCTCAGTGTTTTCGAAGATTGATTTACGTTCGGGGTATCATCAGCTCAGAATTAGAGATATTGATGTACCAAAAACTGCTTTTAGGTCACGGTATGGCCATTATGAGTTTTTGGTGATGCCATTTGGGTTGACTAATGCCCCTGCAGCGTTTATGGACTTGATGAATAGAGTGCTTCGCCCATATTTAGACAGATTTGTGATTATTTTTATTGATGATATCTTAGTTTATTCTCGCAGTAGAGATGAACATGCTGAGCATTTGAGGATTATTTTGCATACTTTGCGAGATAAGCAGTTGTATGCTAAATTCAGCAAATGTGAATTTTGGCTGGATAAAGTTATATTTTTGGGTCATGTTATCACAGCTGAAGGTATTTATGTAGATCCTCAGAAAATTGAAGCAATAACGAAATGGGAACGCCCTACTAATGTTACAGAAGTACAGAGTTTTCTTGGGTTAGTAGGTTATTATCGTCGATTTGTAGAGGATTTTTCCAAAATTGCTCTTCCTTTGACTAGTTTGACTCGAAAGAACTCCAAATTTGTATGGACAGATGAATGTGAAAAGAGTTTTCAAGAGTTGAAGAAAAGATTAGTTTCTGCTCCTATACTTACTCTTCCATCTCCAGGTGAAGAGTTTGTGATTTATAGTGATACTTCACGCCAAGGATTGGGTTGTGTTCTAATGCAGAATGGAAAAGTTGTAGCTTATGCTTCTAGACAATTGAAGAAGCATGAGTTAAATTACCCAACTCATGATTTGGAGTTAGCTACAGTAGTGTTGGCATTGAAGATTTGGAGACATTATCTTTATGGTGAGAAATGTCAAATATTTACTGATCACAAAAGTTTAAAGTATATATTTGATCAGAAAGAACTGAATCTAAGGCAAAGGAGATGGCTGGAGTTGATAAAGGATTATGATTGTAA
>NC_036249.1:7838014-7840987 GCF_002742605.1 Olea europaea var. sylvestris | reverse complement strand
AGTGGGATTAGCTCCAATTGATCAAAAGAATATTTGAGAAATTCATTCGAGCATCGACCAATTTTAGTTAAGTATTATAGAAGTAGATCTTAAAGTTTCTTAATTTAATAGTGGTTGATTAGTCATCTTGTTATATATTCCAGGTGGTGATGAGGAGATTGGAAGAGCCTATCGACCATCTTAGGTTCAGCTTGTATTATGTGAGTGGATAAGCTTATTTTTCAGAAATTACTATTATTTAATTTATATTAACTCAGAAAATTTATTAACTCATACAGTTGATTTGACAACACGATTTTCAGAATAAAGTTGATTTATAACCAGTTGTTTTTAAAAAGTTAAATTCAATTTAGTAAATCATTTTATTAGCATGTTATTTTAGTATTAAATATTTCAGTATATTCAAAGTTATTTTAAAACCACTAGAAAGTACTCAAGTGATTTTACCCTCGTTTGCACTGGTGTGAATGTGTTTCCACAGTGTGTGACTTCATATGGTTATTTTACCCACTCTGCGTTGGTGTGAATGTGTTTCCACAGCGTATGATCAATATAGTGATTTTACCCCGCTCTGCACTATTGTGAATGTGTTTCCATAGTGTATGACCATTTTATAGCTCTGCGCGCGTACGACCAGAATTACAGAATTTCAGAATTGAATAACTTTGCTATGTATATCGAGATTAATCGATTCACGAGTATGGTTATTTCGAGTACATTTTTGGTGTGATGTTTCAGTATTACATAGCTTATCAGATTTTAGAAATGCAGTATACAGAATAAAGATATTTATGATTACAGTATATTTTAGTTTTGATAGTATCATCAGATTTTAAGCTACAGAATTCAATTATTCAGTTTAAAGAATAAATATTTTAGTTTATATGTCTGTGACAAGAAATTTTATGCTATATGTCGATTTTCAGAAAGATTTTATGGATGGAAAATTATATTTTTACAAATATTCACTCACTGAGTTATAGGTTCACATTTTTATCACTATTTCTCTTATCAGATAGTAGCTGAGTTGAGTACTACTGGGCCAGTTGATCTATTGAGTTGAGCCATAGATTGTGAAGCATTGTATGAATCATCTTTTTAGTTTAATAGTACATATTTTCGGATAGACACCTCTTTTGGTTAGTTCCATGTGTTGGGCTTGCTATGTTTTGTTTATATATTATGAATCTTGTGTACTGTGGTTTAGAAATTGTTGCAAAAGTCAAATTTCCAGTGTTGTATTTGAATAGTTGATATTTTGAGGGGCCGATGTACCCTATTATAAACTATATGTACATGTTTGGGATATTTGATTTTATTTTCAGGTGGTTTTAGTCCATTTTTCAGAGGGAATTCTGCCGAAATTTTTATAAAATTATAACAGTCAAAGCATGTCAAGTTTGCCTTGATGGTGGGTTCGGCACTTAGCTGGTATCTACCATCGGCGCACGACACGTGTTGAATCCATTAGGGTGATCGAGACGGGTCATGTCACTTATGATCTATGTTCGCATAGCACAACCTCACCCAAAATTCAATCTCATCAGCTCAACGTCCATTTTACAATTCTGAGTGTTTGACTTTAAACTTTAGGGGAGCCAAATTATAAGAACCTATGCAATTATATGGTAAATACTATTCACAATCACTATAGGTTCACTTAGTATCAACTAAGTAATTATGTTTTAATTATGTTCAATTAGGTAACTATACTTTAATTTGATTTCAGTCAGGTAATTCAGTCCAATTTCTCATTTGGACCGAAAAGAATTGATGACATGATAGTCAAAAAAGGATTGTTGTAATTTGTTTCACTAAAGTTATACCTATTCGACGGTTGTTTATTGAGTGATGACCATTTTTTATTGATCGTTATGTGATCAATTTTTTTAGATGAACTTAAATGAAGTTGTCTTAATTGAAATTAAATCTAAGTTTAGTTAAGCCTAGTTCAAATAAAAATAAATTGAAATAATCCAATTGAAAACAAGTGACAGCGTAATTACCAAATTAAATAAAATTAAAATACAGTTACCTGAATAACATTAATTGAAAATATACTTAGTGGGCAATTATATTATCAAAACTCCTTTAAATATAAATATTAATTCAAATTTATCATCTTGATGTTTGTAAATTCCATACAATAATATGGTGTGTTTGAGCTCTATTTTTAGAGAAAAATATGTTTTCTAATAGTGATTTTTAAGAGAATTTGTGGTTAAAAATGAAAAATAAATTTTTGGTTTATGTTTAAAATTATTGTATTTGTTGACTCCAGAACATATTGCTAATAGATACCGGATCCGCCCTTGCATACGTAAATCTAATCCAACACGTTAAGACACGTAGACGGTCTAGAACTAGCAGTAAAGGGGGCGTGGGAGTGGCTCAAAGGTACGGGACGAGAACGTTTGAAATTCGGCGAGATGTTTGCATAACGAGTGTACAATAATTACAAGTCGATGTTTGTAGAACGCGTGTTTGAACGAGTATGTTGCAAGAGAGTAAAATGTAAAAGAATATTTTATTTGTTTTTGTGTTGAATCTGCATTCTTCTCGTGAGAGATATATGTGGGGTATTTATAGTATTACAAGTTAGATCGTGGCCCTCGATTGGGAGTACACGTGGCCTCATCTCGTAAGTTTACATGTCAAATTATAGATATCATAGTTGATCTTCTAACCTGCTACACATTTATTAATCGACGGCGAATAAGACAAGATACTTGCACTCTATGATGGGTGTCCCATCAATCAATCAAGATGGATCCTTGTGTAAGACCGGATCTCTGGGGAGGAGAAGGGCTTCGACGAGAAAGACCACCTCGGCACATTCGCTTCGGTGTCAACATTCGGACCACGTCATGGGTGTTGTTTAAGTATGCTGGTCTACTTTTGTTGGCCTGGGGGCCTCGAATAGGATACAATGTGGTTTGGCATAAGTGGGCCATGGGCCCTAGTGGGTCGACC
>NC_036249.1:7824221-7835544 GCF_002742605.1 Olea europaea var. sylvestris | reverse complement strand
GAGGCCGAAAAGGCTACAGAAGAGGCAGCGAGGTTGGCTGCGGAGAAGGCGGAGGATGAGGTTGCGAGGCAGAAGCCTGCTAGGATCCAGCGAAAATCCCCTAACTTCTTGGGAGGGCGTGAGGAAGAGCTTGCCCTGGCATTGTTGGAGGCTCTTTTGGCTGAGTTTCGAGGTTCTGCGGCCAGTTTTTATAAATTTTGGACTGATAGGTGGGTTCTGCACGCCTCGTCCTAAGACACCGTCGACCTATTGAGGGCCTTGGTGAGCCAAAGTGCGAGGATGTTTGGCCTCGCATTGGAGTGTAGGGAGGTCCTCACAGACTTCCAGACGAGGACCATGTCTTCGGAGAAGAGGCTAGCCTCCACTGAGGAAGAGTTAAAGAGACTAAGGGATGAGGCAGAGGAGGCAAAGGTCCAAAGAGTCGAAGATGCTGCCAAGTTGGAATCTATCTTGGCCTAAATAGAGGCCTTGAAGAAGGAGACATACGAGTCTCAGTGTGAGGTGGCTCCCTCACTAAGAAGGTTGAGACATCAAATAATCATTAGAATGTCACTCCTAAGGCCCTGGAGAAAGCAAACCTAGAGCTTGCTAGGGCCAAAGATGCATATAACTTCTTGAATGACCAAATAAAATGGCATGTGGATGAATTGGCAAATGCACGAGAGGTAACCAAAGTGGCGGGGGAGAAGGCAATTAAAGAGTTCATTGCCAATTTCCACAACACCGAGGAATACCGGAGCTTCAGCGCATACTGGAAGAACTTCAGCTACGCTGAGGTGATGCAGAGGGCTGAGGAGCTTTATCTCAGCTACAACTTGTCCAAACTTAGGTCTGAGTTCGTTGATGAGGTACCTCAAACTCCAGCTGAGGAAGCAGTGGGGGAGGAAGCAACAGAAAGAACTGGAGATGGATCCGAGGCTCAAGATGCTGAAGCTCCTGCTGTAGAGACACTCCCTCCATCATCTGAAGCTTAGTATAGGATTCCTTTTCAGTTTATATTGATGTACTGGCTTTGAGCCCACCTCTTGTAATGTATTCAACATCAATGAATGCCATATTTTGCAACATTTTGTTTGTTTTTCAATACCAAGTAAATGGACCTCGTTTAAGTAATAGAGCTTAGGGATCAGTTGAGAATTCGAACTTGACATCATAACTTCCATCACTTAATAATCAAGTAATATGAGGGATGACTAGATGGGTTGAACTTAAGTTCCATCATTTAAAATAAATTGTGACGTCCAAGTTGAAAGAAGTACTCAATTCAAATTGAATAGATTATTAGAATGGACCTTTCAATTGAGTTCAAAATGAGGAAATGAAACTATGGTAGATGGAATGTGCGTGTAGATGCTTCTTCTTTTCGCGTTCAGCCATGCTAAAGGGAGGCATGTGGCATGCGCCTCAGAGTTCAGGTAAGATGACTCCAGAGCTGGGAGTCAAGACCTCTCCTCCGAGGCGGCCACGCTTACCTACATGGTGGATGGTTCAGCCATGTAGAGGCTTCTTCCTTTAGAGTTCAGCCTTGCCAAATGGAGGCATGTGGCGTGTGCATCGGAGTTCATTCGAGGTGACCTTAGAGCTGGGAGTTAGGACCTCTCCTCCGAGGCGGCCAAGCTTCCCTACATGGTGGATGGTTCAACGATGTAAAGGCTTCTTTCTTTGGCGTTCAACATCACCAAAAGAAGGCATGTTTCGTGCGCCTCGGAGTTCAGGCTTGGTGACCCCAGAGCTGGGAGTCAGGACCTCTCCTCCGAGGTAGCTACGCTTCCCTACATGGTGGATGGTTCAGCCATGTAGAGGCTTCTTTCTTTGGTGTTTAGCCTCGCCAAAGGGAGGCATGTGGCATGCGCCTCGAAGTTCAGATGAGGTGACCCCAGAGCTAGGAGTCAGGACCTTTCCTTCGAGGTGGTCATGCTTCCCTACACGGTGGATGGTTCAGCCATATAGAGGCTTCTTCCTTGGCGTTTAGTTTTGTCAAAGGGAGGCAAGTGGTGTGTACCTCGAAATTCAGGCGAGGTGACCTCGGAGCTGAGATTCAGGACTTCTTCTCCAAAGCGCCTGCGTTCTAAGAGTCGTATTTGAACTTTAATAATGACATTTTATTGAAGCTGAAAATTTGTTACATAAGTTGGGAAAGATCATCCAGCGATGCAGTACGTTTATTGATAGTAAATTCTGAGATACTCAATATTCCATGGATGAGGCCGTGCCTTGCTATCCATGTTTTCAATCCTGTAGGTGTCGGGTCGGAGTTCTTCTTTGACTCTGTAGGGGCCTTTCCAGTTTGGACCCAATGTGCCTTCACTAGGTTCTTTGGAGGAGATGAAGACTCTCCTAAGGACTAGGTCATTGATTCAGAAGGACCTATTCTTCACCTTAGAGTTGAAGTATTTGGTCATTTTTCTTTGGTAAGTAGTGAGCCTCAGCTGGGAGTTATCACTTTTTTCATCAATAAAGTTGAGGTTGAACCTTTGTAGCTCGTCATTGGTTATTTCACCGAAGTGTAGGCGACGTGGTGATGGTAAGTCGACCTCGACAGGCCTCATGGCCTCGGTGCAATAAGCCATGAGGAAAGGAGTTTACTCGTGAGAGTTCTGGTGGTAGATCGGATTGCTCAAAGCATTTGAGGCAACTCATCAACCCAGGCTCCCTTTGATGCGTCCAATTTTCTTTTGAGGACATGCTTGATTGACTTGTTTGCAGCCTTAACTTGGCCATTGGCTTGAGGATGATAAGGCGTTGAGAAGTGCTTCTTGATTCCAAGTTCTTCACATAAGTTCCTGACCTTCTTATTGTCGAACTATCTCCCATTGTCTGAAATAATGGAGTGGGAAATTCTGAACCGGCATATGATATTCTTCCAGAAGAACTTGGAGGTGTTTGCTTCTGTGATTTTTGCTAGCGGTTCAGCCTCAACCCACTTCGTGAAGTAATCAATGGCCACAATGGAGAAGTTCACGCCTCCTCTACCTTTGGGTAGGGGATCTATCAGGTCCACGCCCCACTTGGAGAAGGGCCATGGGCTGAAGACGATAGTTAGCTCCTGCGAGGGTTGCCTCTGAATGGGAGAGAAACGTTGACACTTGTCACATTTGCGCGCAAATTAAAGGTGGGCCAGTAGTACCCTTACTTCAGTACCTTTTGTGCTAATGCTAGTCCTCCTAAATGATTGCCACAAAAACCTTCGTAAATTTTCCTTAGAATGTAGGTGGCCTCGTCTCCCCCCATGCAGCGAAGAAGTGGGGAGGAGAAGCTTCTTTTGTAGAGTATGTCATCAATAAAGAGAAAATGAACTGACCTCCTTCTTAATTTGTAGGCCTCATCCTTGTTAACGAGCAGGACCTGGTCCTTTAGGTAGGCTATGATATGTTGCATCCAGGTGGGGGTTCCTTCGACCCACATTACTTCGGGGGCCTCGGTAGACGGCTTGAGGAGGTTCTCAATCGGTACTATTGCAAGTAGTTCGGAGTCCTTGCTGCTCGTAAGTTTAGAGAGTGCATCGATATGTGCATTCTCGATATGGGGCATCTGTATTATTTTGAATTTTTCAAAAGATGGGAGGAGGTTCATCACCATCTTCAAGTAGGAGGCCATGGTTTTAGCCCTAGATGAAAAGCTGGCATTCACTTGGCTTACCACCAGTTGGGAGTTACTGTTGATACGTAGCCTCCTTACTTGTATTTCTTTAGCTAATCTGAGGCCTGAAAGGAACGCCTCGTACTCAGCAGCGTTGTTAGTGACTCTAAATCCGAACCTCATGGCTTGGTTCAGCTTGTGGCCTTCTGGGCTGACTAGGACTACCCCGGCTCCCAAACCTGTGTCTTCAGCCGAACCATCTACGAACAATTTCCACGTTGGTGGCTCAATAGGTTCCATAACCTCTTCTACCTTGGGTACATTGGTGAACTCTGCCACAAAATCAGCTAAGGCTTGGCCCTTAATGGCTACCCTTGTCTTAAAGACAATGTCGAATTCACTTAATTCCACTGCCCATTTCAATAGTCTTCTTAAGGCATTCGGCTTCTGTAGCACTTGCTTCAAGGGGAAGTTGGTCAGCATGTGAATGGTGTGTACCTAGAAGTAGGGCCTCAGCTTCCTAGAAGCTGTGATCAAAGCTAAGGCTGGCTTCTCCATATTGGGGTAGCAAGTTTCCGGAGATAGTAGTGCCTGACCGGTGTAATACATGGGGAGTTGGGTGGTTCCTTCCTCTTGGATTAGGACCGCACTAATGGCCTTATTGGAGATGGCCAAGTATAGCTGAAAGATATTGCTGGGCTTTAGCTTGGAGAGGGGGCCTACTCTAGATGCCTTTTCAGGCCTTGGAAGACCTCTTCACACTCCTCATTCCATTCAAGCTTCTTCTTGACTTTCAATGCTTTGAAGAATGGGAGACATTTGTCGGTGGCCTTGGAGACAAAGCGACTGAGGGCTGCCACTCGTCTCGTTAGACTTTGGATTTTCTTAGGTTTTTGGGGTGATCTCATCTTGATCAAGGCATTGATCTTTTCGGGGTTGGTTTCGATCCCTCTTTAATTGACCATGTACCCCAAGATTTTTCCGGAGGTAACGCCAAAAGTGCACTTGAAGGGGTTGAGCTTCATTTTATACCTTCTGAGGGTTCGAAAAGTGTCATTCAAGTGTGTTATAAGGTCGTCCGTCTTCAAACTTTTTAAAAGCATATCGTCTACATAGACTTCTACTATTTTACCGATGAGGTCCACAAACATTTTGTTGACGAGCCTTTGGTATGTGGTCCCGACGTTCTTCAACCCAAAGGTCATCATCTTGTAACAGTAGAAGCCTCTGTCAGTGATAAAGGAGGCATTCTCCTCATCGACCGGGTACATGGGTATTTGGTTATAGTCAGAGTAGGCGTCCATGAAACTTAGGAGCTCATGCCCGGTGGTGAAGTCTACCAATTGATCGATTCTCAAAAGTCGGAAGCTGTCTTTGGGGCATGTCTTGTTGAGATTCATAAAGTCGATACATACCCTCCATTTAATGTTGTGCTTCTTGACTAGCACCGAGTTGGAGACCCACTTCGAGTAGATGGCATCTCTGATGAAGCTATTCTTAATTAGCTTCTGCAATTCTTCCTTCAAAGCCTCATACATTTCTAGGTTGAGGGTTCTTCTCTTCTGTCGGTGCGGGATAACCTTAGGATCTATCTTTAGATGGTGACAGCTGACCTAGGGGTCTATACCCACCATGTCCTCATGCCTCCAAGCAAAGACATCAAAGTTCTTGCAGAGAAAGTTTCAATTTCTCTTTCATGTCATTGCACAGGCCTTTGCCTACTTTCAACACCCTTGTGGGGTCATGGGGTCGATCGAGAAGCTTTTGAGTTCCTCAACCGGAGTTGTTTGGGGTTCGAGTTCAATCACACGAGGATCAACCTCATCGATCATAGAAAGTTCTTCCTGCTCGGGAGGTGCATCAATCATGTCAACATCCTTTCGTTCGGAAGGGGCCTCGCTTGAGACGTCTACCATATCCACATCAGTCAGGATGGCATGTATGTCTTAGGGCTCAACCTTTCTGATGGAGCTCAGATAGCATTCTCTGGATCCTCTTTAGTCACCTCTCACTGTTATCACCCCATTCTCAGTTGGGAGCTTCATGCATAAATGGTAGATGGAGATGATGGCTCCTAACTCCTTCAGGGCTGGTCTACCCAAGACTCCATGGTAAGCTGATCGACTATGAACAATAAGGAACTCCATAAAGTTCATTGTGGTTTGGAGGGACTCTTCTATCTCTACCGCCAGTGTTATTTTTCCTCTCAGAGTGATACTATCTTCGGTAAATCCATATAGAGAAGTGTTGGTGGGCATCAGCTCGTGGTCTAGGATCATCTTGTCAAAGGTGGACCCAAATAAGATGTTAACGGAGCTGCCATTGTCCACTAGCATTCGCTTGAGCCTATTCTGGGCCACAACGGCCTTTACCACAAGTGTATCATAGTAGGGGTAGTGAACTCCTTCGAAGTCTTCTTGGGTAAAGACAATGGGCGGTACTCGATTTTTTCGAGAGCTGTTGTCCACGATATAACTGGTTAGCAGAAGGCGTTTAGCCTCTTGGGCATAGTTTCATTTTGCGTTTTGAGTCTCGCCTCCCATGTAGGGTCCTCCAAATATGGTATCCACCTCGTGAATAGGGGCCTCTTCTTGTGCGTGGCGGTTTCCACAATGCCTATGTCTTTCCTTGGGTCTTCTTGCGTCATGTTCCCTTCGGCGGGGAATACATCTCGCCGGTGAGGAATGACCTCCTCAAGCCTAGGTCGGTGATTGTTCCTAGGCGGAGGTCTGTTCACTTGTGGCGACTCATTCCTCCTGTCCTGAGGGTGTTCCTGACGGTTGCAGTATGCATACTCTCAACACTCAGAGATGTCATGACCACAGGAGCGGTGGTAAGTACAATAATCATGGGGTTCTGATTAGGCCTATTTCGAGGCCTTGAACTGCGCCACCAAGCCTCTTCCTCTACGGGGGGGCCCCGTTGTAAGGTTCCTTCTTACGAGTAGGTGATAGTTGGTTTGACATCTTCATATGCTAACGTTGAGACTGCGTTCAAAGTGGTTGTGGCAAGTGCTTGCCCTGAATTTCCATTACCACGGGGGTTCATCTGGTAGTCCATCAAGTGAAAGGTCTGTCCTCTGGCATGTTGTCTCTGTTGAGGTGGGAGGCCTCTGCTGGCCCAATATTGGTGTTCAATTAATTGCTCATTGATAATCTCCCACCTCATCATTTCCAATAAGACGTCATAAGTGGTGGGATCTTAGTTTTGTACGTCCCTCCAAAATAGGGTGTTCATATTTAGACCTCCTCTTAGGGCTGATAAAGCCTCAAGATCAGTGACTTGTACGCAATACGTCATTTTATCAGTAAAACGTGACAAAAAGCTTTTTAGGGATTCTCCATACAACTGTCTCGTGTCTTGAAGGCGCTGGATAGGGACCTCTCACTCTTTGCTCAACGTAAATGATGCGAACCCCGTAGCAACGTTGACTACGAAACCTAAAACAAGATTGACGAACCCAAGAAAGCCAAATTAATCCAAGAGTTTAGGATTAACCCAAAAGAAAGTCGAACTAAAAAACCCAACAAGAACGACACTTGAAAGACCCTTTGATCACGCAATCCAAGAATTATATCTGGTTGTTTGAACGCCACAAGTTAACACTTGATAAGTTCGAAATTGTTCAATGAAGAACAATGAAGAGAAGACAATACGTCTCACTTTTAATTCAATATCAATAATGTCAAAAGGTTTTCGGTATGCATGTGTGCGGCCGCATGGTGTTATCTTCAGCCTCCGCTTTCGTCGCTTGATAACAAATTGATCCAAGTTGATTCGACCTTCGACCCGAACATAAAAGTTGCTCCATTTTGAGTCCCGAACATGGTTCCATCAATGGTTTCTTGAACGAGCAATTCCATCGCTTGTTTCACTTGCTTTGCCCTTGATCGCGTCATTGGTCCGCCATTGACTATCAACGGGTCTCGTCTCGCACTTGCCTTCGTCGGGCTCGACTCCTGGATCATATCGTTCCCTCCCTCTTCAAAAGGATTCGTCCTCGAATCTGAACCTGCATCAAACAGAGAGAGATCAGATACATTAAAAGTAGCTGAAACATTGTACTCACCTGGAAGGTCCAACTTGTAAGCATTATCGTTTATCTTTTCAATCACTTGAAATGGACCATCGCCCCTCGGTTGCAACTTGGACTTCCTTTGCTCCGAAAATCACTCTTTCCTAAGGTGCACGCAAACCCAATCTCCTGGCTCGAATGTCACGTGCTTCCTACCTTTGTTTTCCTGCGACGCAACCAACTTACTTTTGTTTTCAATTTGCGCTTTTACCTTTTCATGGAGTGACTTAATCAATTCTGCCTTCTTTTTGCCATCTAAACTACCACGTTCATTCACAGGTAAAGGAATTAAATCCAAAGGAGTTAGTGGATTAAAGCCGTATACAATTTCAAATGGAGAATATGACGTAGTAGAGTGAACAGCTCGATTGTATGCAAATTCAACAAATGGTAGACACTCCTCCCAACTCTTCAAGTTTTTATTGATTACTGTGCGTAACAATTGTGTCATAGTCTTATTCACTACCTCGGTCTGCTGATCTGTTTGTGGGTGACAAGTTGTGGAAAATAGTAACTTAGTGCCTAACTTATCCCACAAAACTCTCCAAAAGTGACTCAAAATTTTGACATCCCGATCCGACACTATACTTCTAGGAACCCCATGTAAACGCACAATCTCTTTAAAGAATAAGTCAGCAATATTCGTGGCATCGTTAGTTTTGTGACATGGTATAAAATGTGCCATTTTGCTGAACCTATCTACAACCGCAAAAATAGAATCCCGACCTCTCTTAGTCCTAGGTAAACCCAAAATAAAGTCCATCGAGATATCAACCCAAGGCTCACTAGGTGTAGGTAAAGGTGTGTACAAACGTTGTGGTAAAACCTTAGATTTAGCCTTTTTACAACCTATGCATCGACTACAAATTCGCTAAACATCACTTTTCATCTTAGGCCAATAAAAATGCTCCTTCAATACATTTAAAGTCTTTTGAACCCCAAAGTATCCCATCAATCCACCACTATGTGCCTCCCTTACTAACAACTCCCGAATAGAACAATTAGGAACACATAACCTATTTTCCCGAAATAAATACCTCATGCCTAAAGAACCTATCAACCACCCCTTTTATGCATGATAAATAAATATCCGAAAATTCAACATCTTTTTCATACAATTCCTTAATATGTTCAAACCCAAGTAACTTAGAATCAAGAGTAGTTAGCAATACGTACCTTCGCGACAATGCATCCGTCACCACATTTTCTTTACCTTGTTTATACCAAATGACGTATGGAAAGGTCTCAATGAATTCCATCCACCGAGCATGCCTCTTGTTCAATTTACCTTGTCCCCGCAAGTACTTTAATGACTCATGATTAGTGTGTACTACGAACTCCTTCGGCCATAGATAATGTTGTCAAGTCTCCAAAGCTCGAACAAGTACATAAAGTTCTTTGTCATATGTAGGATAATTTAAAGCCGCTCCACTCAATTTTTTGCTAAAGTATGCAATAGGCCTCCGATCCTGCATTAAAACTGCTCCAATCCCTATTCCTGATGCATCACACTCAATCTCGAATGTTTTGTCAAAATTAGGTAATGCCAAAACAGGTGCTTCACACAATCTACCTTTAATAGTATTAAATGCAAGTTCCTGTTCATCACCCCAATGAAAACCTATACTCTTTTTAACTACTTCCGTGAGTGGTGCAGTGATAGTGCTAAGATCCTTCACAAATCGCCTATAAAAACTAGCCAAACCATGAAAACTCCTAACTTCCGTTATGCTTTTAGGTGTCGGCCAATCTCTAATAGCTTTTATCTTTTCATCGTCTACTTCTACCCCATTAACACTAGCCACAAATCCAATAAATATAACTCTATCAATACAAAATGTGCATTTCTTAAGATTAGCATAGAGTTGTTCTTTTCTTAAAACAATTAGCACATATTTTAAATGTTCCAAATGCTCTCCTAGGTTTTTGCTATAGATTAAGATGTCGTCAAAATAAATCACAACAAATTTTCCTATAAAAGTACGTAAAACATGATTCATTAAATGCATAAAAGTGCTAGGTGCATTTGTGAGTCCAAACGACATAATTAACCATTCATATAAACCATATTTAGTTTTAAAAGCCGTTTTCCATTCATCACCCTCCTGCATACGAATTTGATGATATCCGCTTTTTAAATCAATTTTAGAAAATATGCAAGAACCATGTAATTCATCAAGCATGTCATCTAACATAGGTATAGGGTGACGATACTTTACCGTTATGTTGTTGATAGCCCTACAATCCACGCACATTCGCCATGTTCCATCCTTTTTTGGTACAAGCAAAACCAGTACCGTACAAGGACTCATGCTTTTCCTCACGTATCCTTTGCTCATCAACTCCTCCACTTGCCTTTGAAGCTCCTTAGTCTCCTCGGGATTACTTCGATAAGCCAGTCGATTTGGAATGACAGCTCCGGGTATGAAGTCAATTTGATATTCAATGCCTCGAATAGGCGGCAATCACTTGGTGCATCCTCCGGAAATAATCGTTGAATTCCTGCAATAAAGACTTAGCCAAACTAGGGAGGGGTGGGTTAGTTTCCTCAAAATTGAGGAGTGATTCCTTATAAACGAACAAAATCATCTCTCTTCTCTCAACTACTGCCCTCCTCAAATCACTCTCTTTTGCAAAGAAATTCACTCGTGTTTTCTCTCTTCTCTCGGAGCACTCTCTTTCTTTTCTCTCTTGTGATTGGTCTCTCTTTTCCTCTCTAATGGCTATCTCAACATTTTCTCTCTTTTCCTCCAACTCACTATTTGCTCTCATTTTTTCTAACTCTTTTGCTCTCCTCTCTTCCTCACTTCTCAATTTTAATTGGTCCTCATAGACTTGCGCCGGTGTTAATGGCACAAGAGTAATGGTCCTTCCATCCTTAATGAAACTATATCGATTTTTATACCCATCATGCATAGCTTTCCTATCGTATTGCCATGGTCGTCCCAATAAAATATGTTCCGCTTGCATTGTCACCACATCACACACTAACTCGTCCTTATAACTCCCAATTGACAAATTAAGTAACACCCTTCGATTCACCCTCACCTCGCCACTCTCATTCAACCATTGCAATTTATAAGGTCTCGGGTGTCTCAACAATGTTAAACCCAATTTTTCTACAAGAGATACGCTAGCTACATTAGTGCAACTACCACCATCAATTATAACACTACATACCGTATTGTTGGTGTGGCATCGAGTGTGGAAAATGTTCTCCCGTTCCAATTTCAAGTCATCCGCTTTGACGTGAGTAGTGAGAGCTCGCCTTGTGACTAATAGATCCCCAACCGGCCCTTCAACTTTTTCTTTTTCACTAACACCCTCCAACGCTGGCATGTCATCAAACTCGCCATCACTATCGCTCACAATCTCTCCATTATCCCGCAACACCATCACCCGTTTGTTTGGGCATTGAGAAGCAATATGCCCCATTCCCAAACACCTAAAATATTTGATGTCCCGATTGCGCGACGGTTGTGCCTCCGGTTTTGATATTGGTTTGCTAGCATTTTCATCCTTGCCCTTTTGCCAATCATTTTTACCTCTAGGTGCATCCCCATTTTTGTTGTTGTCATCCCACTTGGATTTTCATGTTGGATTATGAGCCGAAGTACCTAACGGTTGCCTAGATGTCCCCTTCCTCTTCAATTGCCTCTCGACCTTCAT
>NC_036249.1:7813605-7819390 GCF_002742605.1 Olea europaea var. sylvestris | reverse complement strand
AAGAGATTGTGTGGTTAAAAACGAATTTAAAAAGAAAAAATTGATATAATGGGACAAAAATAGGTTGGTATATATAAAACAACTCCCATCCATGTGTAAGTATTTTCTGATGTCACACGAAAATGACGATGACTTGAGGGTTCTCGATACCTCTTAGGCTGTTACATCACGAAAAGTTAACTATAAAATCGGTTTGGATTTGACTAGTTGTGCACACATGGTGTACATAAAGTTTGACCTGTCAAATATTGTCAAAAATTGTGTTATTAATCATTTAGCTATTGTTTGAGTCATATTATTTTCATAATAAGCATTTTTGAATAGTGTATTGATGATAAATGTGTGGTTAAAAAATAAGAAATTTTTTTGAATTTACGTGTAATATTATTTTCTTAAAAAATGTGGTTGAAATGTTATCAAATTACTGTTTAAAAATATTTTTTTTGAAAGAATGCGAGTCAAACAGAGCCTTAAAGTGTTGTGAAGATCAATGTCTAAAAAAAGAACACATCACAAGAATATCAAACTTAGTCTTTATTTGATCCCAATTTTTAAATAATACATTTTTCTCCAAATATATTATTAACCACACATTTTTTCATAAAATAATTTTGCACATGAAAGAAAATGCACACGCCCCTCATTCGCCCTTTACTAATATAATAGAAGGTAAGGCAAAAGTGAGAGTGAAACTACGAGCTAAAAGCAGGCGTGCCCTATTATAAGATAATATGATACCATCCCCCACCTTTGGCGCACTTGTTTGATGAGCTAAGCCTAAGCGCCCTATAAGTCAAAAGCTAGCCTTTATTTTTCAACTATATATTCTTTAAAAATTTAATATTCTAAAATATATTTTTATCAAATAATAGGACTCAGAAAGGGCTCAATGTTAAATTCTGTGTATATGCAATTTGATTGAATTAGCAAAAATGATAGGCGTACAGAAATTTTCCTATAAAAAGTTTACAGAAAACATACAAAAAGTGTGGGTTTCACTAAATAAAAAAGAGGAAATTACACAATAGCAGGGGTTTAAACTTCACAGTTCAAAAATCATAGCTGAAGTTTCATTATGCAAAAGTCAGGTATTGATTTAATAATATAAATATTAATTTCACCCAATTCAATTTTCCAATCCCTAATATTTTCCCTCATCTTTCTCTCTCTACCGTCTTCTCCATCTCTCCATATTCTCTCGCTTCTCTCATCACAAAACACAGCGACGGTGGCAGGGCTCATAACGGCGATGGCGGCAATGCATTGATTCAACCTTTTCGACGGTGATTATGTTTTTTTTTCCCTCCCTCAACTCCTCTGAAGCAACCTCACTCGGTGGCTCCGTCGCATCTCTCTTCGATCTCCAGTCGTGTTCTTCGATTTCATCCTCAACAAATTTAGATCTCACTTACTCACTCCAGTGACTATTTAGTTTTGTTTGTGGTATGGTTTTTGTTTGTGGCAGTAGTGGCGTAGGGATGGATCTGGCTGTTGTGGTGGGTGTTGTTGGATAGGCGGTGGTTCTAGTGGTGGCGTGTGGTTTGTTGATTATGATTGGTGGTTGCAGATGGTGTGATTATGCAAGTGACAGCGAGGCGGTGATCTTGCAAGCGGTGTTAGTTGCAGCTGGTGTGGTTAGGCAGTGAGTCATTGAAATTTTTTTCGATATGTGTTCTGCGGTGGTGGTGCCCCTAACGGTGGCTGTGTGCGGTGGTGGTGTTGTTGGCGGTGGTTGTTGGTAGTAGTGATTTGGATGGAAACGGTGGTTGTTAGTTGTGGTGATTTTTGTCGACAATGGTGTTGGATCTAGTGGTGGCGACATTGTTGGTGGCGGTGGTGGTGGTGACCATTTGGTTGCTCTGTAACTAAGCATTGGTGGTGAATTGGGTTTGGCAGTGGAGTATTTGGTATATGTGATCAATGATTTGGCATGTGATCTTAAAATTTGACAATCTGTGACTTAAAAATTAATCTGTGACCTCAACGATTTGGTCTGTAACCTTGAAATTTGATAATCCGTGACTTAAGAAAATCTGTGACCTCTAAAATTTTTGATCTGTAACCTTGAAATAATTTGTAACCTATAAATTTTTTTATATGTGACCAGTGAATAAATCTGTAACCAATTAATTTGATGATATGTGACCAGTAAATAAATCTGTGACCATTAATTATTTAAATGTGACATTAATATATTTATTTAATAAATAATTTTAATTAATTAAATACAAACCTGAATTTTGAATTTTCAAACTTCTTACCTAACTTTTGAAATGGTGTAAAGAATATACCTTAAATATGAATTTTTTCCAATAAAAAAGGTCAAAAAATTACCCAAATGTTAAAGTGTCGATAGGGTCACAGAGCCTATCTATACACCAATCATTTCCCTTAAATTAGTTTTCGGGTGAAGTTTCCTAGACATTGGTCATCTCTGATTCTATGCACGTTATAACGCGTAATGTAGTGTCGTGTCAAAGGCAACTTTCATCAAAACTCCGTTATTCTAGTTTCGAGATTCATAATCAAACAAAAGCAATAGACCCCTCCAAGAAATAGGGAAAAAAACTTAAAAGAGGGAAAAAAAAAAATTGAACAATATTCTCTGTGTCCTTCTTTCTCCTCCTCTCAGTTTGAAGGAGAGAAACCGGTTCTGGGCCATCTTGGATATCCACTAATATTTTTCATCAGATTTAGATGCCAGATATTGAATTTGATATTCTTGATTTGGCTGTTTTGTGTAGCTGGATTCATTCATTTTGCGAGATCTAATTCTGGGTTCCTGTGGTCATATCTTGAGAAAAAAAATTGGGTTGAAGAATTTGCTTTGTAGATCCATGGAATTAGGGTTTGAAATTTGAAAGTGCATTGATTGTTATATTTTTTGGCTCAGACAATTGATGTATCTTGTTTTTACTGAAGAAGAGGATTGGCTTGTGAACATAGGGTTTGTTCTCAGGCCACTGGTTTTGCCTATTGAGCAGAGAATATTTTCATTTTGCATTCCTAGAGATAGATGGGATAAGGAGTTTTATCAATTGCCGGGGGGATAATTAGTTTACAAAAATAAATAAATAGAAGTTCTTTTCTTAAGTAATTTGATTGGATAATTTGAGGATTGCCGATATGGGTTCTTCGCAAGAATCTGCTTTTACGGCAAACGTGAGAGATTTTGCTGATAAATCATCTGCCTGTCAAGAGGTTAAGTACATGGATAGTGTGCCTGTCTATGTGAAAGAGTTGATTGCAGGAGGGACTGCTGGTGCATTCGCGAAAACTGCAGTTGCGCCTTTGGAACGAATTAAAATCCTTTTGCAGGTGAATTTTTTCCCCTACCTTTTAAGATTTTTGTTGGTTTTATGGTGTTGATTGATATAGACTGACTGAAATAAATTGTTCAAGGTATTGAGTTATTATTTGTTTAACTAATTGTAATTTAAAGTTTTAAACAATTAATGCGTTTGGTGTGGACTTCTAAATCGCACTTGATATGTTAAGCAAGAGAATCTCGTCCATTATATTGCAGAGTCTTATTCAAATTTATTTTCCAAACATGCCCTTACAGTGTGTGCAATGTATTCACTTGGATGTTAATGTGCAGATAATAATCTTAAAATAAGTAATTCTTCTGATGGATTTTGACACCAATGAGTTGTAATGATGCATAAAAAACAGGGGCCTTAAGATTGGTTGGTTGTTTGCTAATTTTAATGGCATTCACAGCAAAATATTTGTAGATTTGAATGCATCTGCTTCTTCCTTTGCACATTAGGTTTAAATTTAATCTTTGTTGTAGTAGATTCTCGGCTTCTTATTCGGATTTCAGTGTCTATGATGTAATCTTTACATGGTCCCGTAGCTTTGTACTGCCAAAGCTGAATGGAATGTTCAATATTTTCCTTGCTTTATGAAGTATATTTATGTTTCTAATTGTTAAGAACGGTGTCATAATTGTTATACTTCTATACAGGTAGTTTTGGTATATTTATTCATTTATCGAGCTCTTTCATTGACTTTTGCTGTTATTTACAAGACTTGTTCTTGAAGTTGTTCCGTTTAGGCATTCATAATAATTTTTACTCTTTCTTTTACTAGACAAGAACTGAAGGTTTTCGTTCCCTTGGAATTTATCCATCTCTAAAGAAGCTACTGAAGCATGATGGTGTTTCAGGATTTTATAAGTAAGTTACTGAGTCAACCATTTTCTATTCTTGTTTATTAAATTTTTATGATTATCGATTTTAATTATTCTCTACAATGTTTTCAGAGGAAATGGAGCTAGTGTCCTTCGAATTGTTCCATATGCGGCACTTCATTTTATGACTTATGAACAATATCGGTCTTGGATTTTGAGTAACTACTCAACCTTAGGAACTGGACCTGTAGTAGATCTTTTGGCTGGTTCGGCAGCTGGAGGAACTGCAGTTTTATGCACTTATCCGTTAGATTTGGCTCGTACTAAACTTGCTTACCAGGTACTTATTCTCTACATCATTTGACTTTCTCATTTGACAAGGAAAGAAGCATTACTAATTCATTTAAGTTGATATATATTTTCATTAAAATATTCTTTTTGCATGCTTCAAGCATTTTAATGTGATTTCTACCTATCATTTCAAATAGATGTTTTATTATTTGCCTTCTAAATTTACTTTTTCTCGCTTTATAGGTTACGAACACCAGAGGGAATTTGCAGAGGGGGTCAAGAAGCTTGCCTGCTCAACCTGAATATAGTGGCATAAAAAATGTGATACAGACCGTCTACAAAGAAGGGGGAGTTCGTGGTCTTTATCGGGGCATAGGTACATAATCATGCTGCGTAACTATTCTTTACTTGCAATATATTCAATATTTTGCCTCTAACCATTAGGTAAATACCATGTTTATCTATTGACTGATAATTTTAATTCAAAATGGATTGACGGTGTCCATGGTCTATGATGCTCGCACTTTCTAATCCGGCCGGAGTACCTGTGTCGACACGACACGGGTACGGGTATGAGATATGGGGTGGACATGCCGCTTTGCAACTGGACACAGCATGGTGCAGAAAGGCGGCGGCGCTAATGGAGAAAACATCCGACAAAATTCACGGCCATGATTCATCATCATCAACAGCGGTAGAAAATTTTGGGGGTTTACATATGAGTATTCGGAAAGCGAGAACAAAGTAAAAAAGCTGTCGCATAGAGGACGGAGATAGTAGGCGATTGTGAAAATGAGGCAGCAGTGGGAATGGATGTAGGGTAACGTAGAGTTAAAAAGGCATAGGGACAATTTCCAGAACAGCCCACCTAATTAGGTTAAATAAAAAAGAGTGTGTATAGGTGGAAGCACTAAATTTAAGAGTTTCTTAGGCTTCCTATTTCTTGGCCCATTTCTCCAACTGCCCAACTAGCTGGGTTAAGAAAAAAGAGGTGGTCTTCTCCAATTTATACCTTAAGACTAGAGGTTGCCTCTTTTCCAATTCGCCAATTAAATTAAAAAGAGCTCAACTTTTTAAAAATTAACTTTTGAATACATTCAAATAGTGTACAAAAATTTATTTTATTTTAGTCCTTTTGAAGTTTGAAAGACGTACTCACATACCCGTGTCCGATATTTTGATTCTTTTTAGCATGTCCCCGTATCCTACATTTTACGAAATAAAAGTACGACGCTTAGATACGTACCTGTACCCAATACTTGTACCAGAGTCCTAGCATCATAGTCTATGGTGGTCCGTGGTCAATCTCAATATTAGCTATTATCAAAAGCTTTGTCAAAAGTAAAACTTACAAGCAAC
>NC_036249.1:7798550-7812327 GCF_002742605.1 Olea europaea var. sylvestris | reverse complement strand
TTATGTGTTGTTTCTATTATTAGCTTATAGAAATCTGTGTACTTTTGTTTCCAGATTGTTCCCTCAGTTGCGATTGGTTTTACTGCGTATGACATGATGAAGGCTTGGCTTCGTGTACCTCCTCGACAAAAATCAAAAGCAATCTCTGCTGCTGCATGAAGACGTGGAGTGCAGATTTGGTGAAGATACTTCGTTTTCCCCTGTCGTCCAATTCATAAACCAGCAATGATATTCAGATTTTTGTGCAGTAGGCGAAGACTGGTTATATTTGTATTTTGATATCAACAAATATATTTTAGCCTCGACTTATACTTTTAGAGATCATTAGTATATTCTCGCCCATTAGAGATCCACTCATGCTTCAAAAGGCTATCTCTGAGCCCTTCCTCGAGAGGCAATTTATAAGTCCTTACCCAGATGGAGATAACTTATATCTTAAAAAGTTCGTTATGTATCACAATATAATATTTATTATTTGATTATTGGAAAAAATTTAAAACTCAAAAGTAGCTGAATTAGATAGTATATTCATTTTTTTTTTCTTTTTTAAATTTTCACTTGATCTTTTAGTGTTAAAAGCCATTTGAGTACCCTTCATTTTCATTTGCCAAAATTTTATTATACTCTTGTGCTAGAAAAAGGAGATTTTGGTATGGTAGAATCGAACTGGATCAAAGAAAAGAACTGAAAATTCTAACAAATTCAATGTAAAAAAAAAAAAAAAAAAATGTCAAACAGGACTCGGGCATCCATCAAAGAGTACCAAGATTTGGTTAAAGCAAGACCAACAAAAATCTGCAAATCAAGGGACTGATGTTTCATTAGTCCTTCCTTTAAACTTCATTGAAGGCTTCAATAAAGTCCCCATTTTTCAAAATTTCCCCCCTTGTTTTGGTTGGGTTTTTTTTTTCTTTCCCCACACTCGTCTTTTAGCACATCGTTTACTACCAAGACTTTGAATTTTCAAAATTCAAAGGGACAACTCCTCTATATAAATGGGAGCATCCCCAGTGGTCCAAGCTATGCATTTAGTTTGTGTTAAAAGTTGGTGGTTGTATTCAATAGACTCAACCTTACATTCCTATACACCTAATCGTTCTATGCACTTATCGCTCGACCCAACCTAATATTCCTATATAGCAAGAATTCTTGAGGTGCCTTAATCGGTGCACAAGAGAGGTGTAAGGAAAGGAGTCATATCGATCTTTCGGTTGTAGGCCAAGTAGGCATATCGAAGGTGAACCAGCGTATAATAAAACACCCTCTTTTCTTGATATACCTATTGAAAAAATCCTAATGTGTTATGAATTTTGTTTTGCAGAATTTTGTTCATCTGGGATCAAGAACTTGAAGTTCTTGCTGGTGGTAACAAATGGGGCTCTCTCTTTCATTACTTACATCATCGTGGAATGAAAATTCGGGCCATCTGTTCTATGATTTAACAGAAAATGTAGAAACTTTTATCGCCAGATCAATAAGTTTTGGAAGCAAAGATGGAGAACTAATCTTGATGAAAACACACAGATTCAAGAGAATTGATATGGATAAACCCCAAAAATCTGAAAAAGAAAGGCTAAAATCACATGTTCCTTTGAGAAAATTGGTTGTAGACAAGGAGAATGAAACCTCAGATTATTCAAAAGTCGAGAAGTTGAAACCCCAAGAACCCTTCGTGTTTTCTTCTCCAAGACCAGTTGACGAACTGAATTCTGCTGCTACAAAGCTTCAGAAAGTTTACAAGAGTTACCGGACGAGAAGGAACCTTGCAGATTGTGCAGTTATTGTTGAAGAGCTCTGGTCTGTACCATAAGAACTTTCTAATGTTGTTACAAAGACTATCTATCCTCAATGTGAATTTCTCAATTCGTTCTATGTTGTAGGTGGAAAACCTTGGATTCTGCAGCTTTGAAACAGAGCTCGATATCGTTCTTCAACAAAGTTGAACACGAAACTGCTGTGTCCCGGTGGGCTCGTGCTAAGACAAGGGCTGCTAAGGTAAGTTGTGGACATAACTTGATGTACAAATACCGTCATACGGAGAAATTATAGGCTCAATCTTAAACCAAGTGATGTTTGTTTTCTCATAGGTTGGCAAAGGCTTATCCAAGGATGAGAAAGCTCAGAAACTAGCTCTACAACATTGGCTTGAAGCTGTAAGCCTCAACACTTATCCATAAATTTGTTTGATACTATATTACTGGTTCATACCTTTCTAACATCCAGGAAGGTTCCACTTACGCATAAGACCTGTTGGGTCGGGTGGCCAAGCTAGCACCGCTCGTTGCCTGTGTACGGTGTACTCAAATCGGTTTGCTGTGATACCGTAATGATCATCTGACAGTTACTCGTCTTTTTTCCCACAGATTGACCCTCGTCATCGCTATGGACACAACTTACACTTCTACTATGACGTGTGGTCGGAGAGCAGAAGTCTCCAACCATTCTTTTATTGGTAAGACTTTTTCTTATAGAAACATCACATCCATATGAAACTGCTTGCTATTTTGGACCTCGGGTTGACTGCCTTACATTTTACCTTGAAGGTTGGATGTTGGTGATGGTAAGGAAGTAAATCTTGAACTTTGCCCCAGAGTCAATCTGCAATGTCAATGCATTGAATATCTTGGCTCTGTAAGCTTTAATACATTTATCTCACTAAATTTTTCCTAAATAATTCTGTCTTAGCCATGACTATTGTTTTATTACTGTGGTTTGCATATTTTTATTGGACTACGTGGAGTCCAATCATTCTTTGTTAACATTTTCTGTATTGTGGATAAGTGTGTTTTGATAAATGTTGACCCGAAAAACCTAGAATCGGGCCGATAACTGGTCTGGTGGTTGTTTAAAAAACTGTGAACCTGGTATAAAAGACAGCAAACCGGGCAGTTAAACCGAGAATCGGACGGTTTCACCGAATCGATGTCTGGACCAGTTCGACCCTTAACCCTCTCCCATGGTCTTAAAGAATAGAATATATATCAATGAATGAATTTATTTTAATTTCCTGTCAATTTGATTAATAATACACGTTGGTGAAGCATTTGCCTGTATGACAACGTTCTTTTCCAACCTTTTATCTCATAGAATGAGAGAGACGCATATGAAGTGATTGTAGATGACGGGAAATTAGCGTACAAAGAAAGTGGAGTTCTCTTGAATACAGCTGAAGGCTCAAAATGGATTTTTGTTCTAAGTACAACAAGAACTCTATATGTAGCACAGAAGAGGAAAGGTGTTTTTCAGCACTCCAGTTTTCTTTCTGGTGCAGCTACAACAGCTGCTGGTAGATTAGTTGCTCATCATGGCATTCTAGAGGTACAACTTATGGACATCTATGTAAAATTATTCAATTATTTTACTTCGTTCATCTATATTTTGTGCGCGCTTATCGTTCTTGTCTTCCTTAGGCAATATGGCCATACAGCGGTCACTATCTTCCGACTGAAGATAATTTTAAGGAATTCATCATGTTTCTCGAGGAGAATGAAGTAGATTTAATAAATGTTAAGGTATTCCATTAACCCTTCTGGCCATAGTGCATACTGCAAATAAAGAAAATGGCAGAACATATAAAAAATTTGTTGTAATTCAGGCACGTATTGTAAATATTTGATTTTTTCCCACTTTATCCACAGAGGTGTGCAATAGATGATGACAGGACCTCATTTAAGGAAGATGCTGTCAAAGTTGAGAAACCTCATGGAGGCAATACATCAATCAAGACAGCTAATATAGAAGCACCCAAACTTGACTTGCCCAAGAGTTTATCTTACAAGTGGACCACTGGAGTTGGGCCCCGCATTGGATGTGTTCGAGACTACCCAATGGAGCTTCAGTCTGAGGCACTAGAACGGGTAAATTTATCACCTACAGTGAAATCAGGCAACCCGAAGAGTTGTTTGCCTGTCCCATCTCTGCGACCAAGCCCAAAAATGCGAATGTCACCCCGACTTGCATATATGGGACTTCCTAGCCCAAGGGTGTCTCTCCATTCCAGTCAAGTTTTAGCTCCTAGTCAAGCGGTGGCACACACATGCCAGTTCTCTTCCAATCAAATGTCGACCACGTCAAGTACAAAAACACAGTAAAATGACCAAGTGCGAAACACAGTAGAATAACGTAACAACTCATTACCACTTTTGCAATTTTTCATATAGCTACAAGGTCTATATTCTTGTTCCTTGATTCTTGTTGAACACAACTGAACCATGGGGTTAAATGGCTCCCCTTTATGCAAGTTCAAATTTTTTTGCTACCATAGGAAAAGAAGAAACATTCTATTTTTGGATTAATTACCTAATTGGTCACTGAAGTTTGGAGAAGGTCCGCAGGAGGTCACTAAACTTCAAAAGTTTCATTGTTAATCACTGAACTTTACAAATGTAATCTCATTCACCATTGAGAACTTCAAAAGTTTTTCTGCTAATCACTGAACTTTAAAAAACTTAATCATATCATGGAGAAACTTTTGAAATTCAGTGATCTCTTGAAAACTTTACGCAAAGTTCATTGACCAATCAGGTAATTAATCAATCTTTATACTTTTTTTTTCCCCCCCCCCCCCCCCCCCCCTCTCCTTTTTTTAACCTTAGAAAAGGTGATTATAAATGAAATAAATAATCAACGGGAGAATTATTCTTTAAGAACTGAACTCATACGACGGCTATGATATTTTACCCAATTTTAATAGAAATGGTTATGCAGAAATTATAGAGCAATGATTCATATGGTTTTGATTACCTTGTTTCTCTCTTTGAAGATAAAATTATGATTATTACAAGAACGAGTTGGAAAAGCAACACGATGAAGTGGAAAATAATGGAGTTCAACCTTTTTATGGCCTAATTGAGCATATTAATAGTTATGACTTTCTAGTATTGCCAAGCTTAGAAAAAAGAATAGCATTTTACCCCAAAAATAGTTGACAAGGTTCTTTGCTAACCTCTTTAAGATCAAAGAGGCAATAGATGACAGTTCTATGGACTATTTCAACTTCGATTGTCTTTTTTTATCATGACACTTGAATAAAAATAAAATATCCATTAATTTTTAGTTAAAGATGTGTGAATTTCAAAGTTGAATGCTATGAAGTAATCAATCGTGAAGAGTTTCTCTTTTGAAATGGTTCACTATATGGACCATTGTTGCTTCTTTAATATTAGAGAGGTCAGCAGATAACATTGTCAGCTATTCTCGAAATTAATGCTATTTTTTTCTAAGTTTGACTATGCTAGCGAGAATAAAATTGTAGAATAAGAGTACGGAAAAAAAAAAGAAAAAAGATAGAAAAAACAATTATAAAAAAACATAAAGATTGATAAATTACCTGATTTGTCACTAACTTTGCTTAAGTCTTTTGGGGGATCACCGAACTTTAAAAGCTTCTTCCTTAGTCACTTTACAAATGTAATCACATCCATCATTGAGAACTTCAAAAGTTTATTACTTTAAAAAAATATAATTTCATCCACCACTCAATGATTAATGGGGAACTTTTATAAAGTTCAATGACCAACAAGAAAATTTTGAAGTTCAGTGACTTCTTGAAAACCTTACGTAAAGTTCAGTGACCAACCAGGTAATTAACCCTTCTATTTTTCATTCTACTTTTCCGTTCAAGGTTACGCATATTTTGTATGTTACGTTTTCACTTACGCAGTTTTCTCGATATCTCATGCATCAAACACTGAAATACTAATAACTTCAATAGGCACAAGATTTCATTTAACTTATTCATAGTACCAAAGAATAACAAGCACGCTCAAATACTTCAAAGCTGAGAAGAAATGCTTTTATATACAATACGCGTTCCATGGCAAAAAACAAATTACTTCGTACTTCTATTACAAAAGTAAATATCATAGCCAAAACATGAGAGCTGGGGCGCACCAGAGAATATACTGAACAATTGAAGGATTTCCCATGACTTCCTTGCAACTGTAACAAAATTCTACACTCTGCAAACGACGTACCAAAAACTAAAAACAGTAGAAATAAATATCTATGAAGGGATGCACAAGATTGGTCCTAGAACATTAAGGGTTACGTCTACATATATACAAGATCTGGTATATCCTCACCCCAATACTGTGCTTTTGCTACAATATCGTCCACCTCGTCATCAACTTCAGGCCAATCACCTACTAATACTTCTTCCATATTATTACCACTCAAAAGATCTTCACTAAGCAAGACTTCCAGCGCATCCTCAGTAACAGGATTCGAGCTGCTACCACTGCTCGATTCACAATCCACAACAGTGGAAAACATCTCCAATTCGATGTTAGTAAGCTTGTCACAGTCTTGGCCTGTGTAGTTCAAAGACGGGCTCATAGCAAGCCTCCTCTTCCGTCCTTTTTCAATGCACCGTTTTTCATTCTTCTGCACATATTTGTCCACATACTGCTGGATAAAAGAAGGATTCCCGAAGGCTCTAGCAAGAAATCTCATCATATGTTGTTGCTTCCTCTTTGCGTCGTGCATTTTTTCCTCCATTACCATAATACGATCCCTCAAATTTTGCTGCTGCTGATTAAGCTTTGTAATTTCTGTCATCAAAACATTCCGGTCCATTCTCAGTCTATCGAGTTGTTCTTCCACACCAAAGTGCCCTAACTCAACACACGGATCTCCACCTCGTCGCCTCAATTTCTGCACAACATTTCTTCTCCTCTTGATCGTCTTGAGGAGATGCTTCTGTCCGCCCAAAAAGCCCTCATTTGCAAATTCCCATCGATCCGGATCCACCTTTTTAAAACCCTACAGATTGTAATAATTCTTCATTGTCAAAAAAACTAGAAGCCTAATCAAAAGTACTTTAAATGATAATCCATAAACCTCAGAACAGATCAAACAACCTAGCTTGTCTCTTCCACAGAATAACATGCCAGATCAACACGTGACTGTCAATTTCAAGAACAGAAGCTCATCAAAATAAAAAGAACAAATAAAAATTCACCAGGTCAAAACCTGGTAATGAAAACTGATAAATTTGGAGATAATCCCGCTGGATCCAGGCTTCAGATTCCAAGCTTCAAACATAATTTTACAATTCAACAACATGGAAAAAAGTTAAAACCGTAACCAAAATCTAGCTTCATTTTGTAACATGCAGGAAATAAGAAAAAAACCACTTATTGAGAAAATGGGATACGAATTAATTGGAGGAAAAAAGAAAACAAAATACACACGCCGTCTCATAGCACGATGCTTCATGAAAACGATAAGGAAAAAAAAAAAAAAGCTAACAGCCAAATATCAAAGTAACTACAAAATAGACCAAGAACTACTCGAGCACATAAACGCTGAGAAAGAACAATCAATAATCGAAATACACTGAGATGGACAAAGCTTTAAACGTCAACATTGTAAAGATTTCACATACCCCCATGGGCAGACCCATGGTGGGTCACGTGACCCACCAATTTTCTGAATATTGGATTTTTTTTTCTTAAGGCATGATATTTTATTATTTCTCCTCCTTCACTTTATACATGAGAGCGTTGTTTTAATGAGGCATATGATCATGTTGTAATTTTGTGTAATATATGAATTTTTGATACTCATTTCATCAAGTACTAAATAAAGATTGAAGCAAATGCACGAGAAAGTATCCTAAATAAAAACTAATTTGTTCAAGAGAATAAACTTTATCTCTTGGAGTGTTTTTGTAAGTGTGCCCATATGTTTTCTCCAAAATGGCCTTAGAGCTTCGATTATGAAATGGTTAGAGATGACACCAAACAATATGTTGCAACCACAACTTCCTAATTTTAGCGGGATGAATTGTGGTTCATGACATCAACAAATGAATGCGTTAGTATTGTTCCCAAGACCGACTAGAATTCATAGAGATTTTTGAAACAATTTTGGACACTATGTCGGCAAAACAAGCCCTATATTTGAAGACTATGTACATAGTGGATCATAAGATTCTCGACAAACTGATGGCCATCAATTTAAAAAGGCAGCTATTTGATTTGGTAATGTAAGAGAAAGATGATTTATTTTAGATGAGTAGAAAATGAAAATACGTCAATTTTAGGCTACAACAGAAAGCAATTGAAACGAACCATATGGAGGAAAAAAAAACTAAGAAAGTGGGAGTAAATGTCGGGAAAACAAACAAACAAGTCTAATGAGAAAGAACAACATTAAAGCATATTTGAAAGTTGTAGATGATGGATATAATTATGGAACGTTATCAAAATATAAGAACACGTAAAGAATAATTGTAATAAGATATCAAATGCTATAGTTTTTTCAATTTTTTTTTTTTTAGTTTAATTGCGCCCCCTAATTCAAAATGTTTTTGTGTACACAACTGATACCCCGAAACTCAAAAGATAGTGACCATTTTAGAACTTCAACCTTGGAATCCAGTGTATCTATTGAGCTTTAGATGAAATCAATTGCTCGATTGAACATTTTGAGCTCAAAAAACATGTTGAGCTATATGAAGAGAATACATTTTATTCAATTATATTTAACTTTAGCATTCAACAAATAACTCATAAAGTTGATTAAAAGCTAACCATTTATGTAGAATAGAAAAAGAGAGATTATTTATGATTTGGAATGAGCACATCAAATATCCTGGTTACATTTACAGGTAATTAGTTAGCCAAATAGACTATTTTAACCAATTCATATATGATAAAATACTGCAATATTTACAGAGAGAAGAAAATCTAGAGTCTAATCGACTATGAGTTGTACCAGACACTTCAAGTACAAACTAAAACTACCCAAAAAATAAAATAAAATAAAAAAACGAAAGATAAAATCTTCGTGGGATTTTAGAATTTATCAAGAACCCTAACCCTCCCTCCTATATTGCAAATGCAAGGGTCTACTAAGATTGCAAAAATCAGAAATTGATCAACCCCATGTGAAAACTACAACAACTCAGGCAGTCAAACGTTATAAAAATAAATAAATAAATAAAATTATGGATTGTTGAGAATACTTACATATGTATTAAGCTGTCGAATGAAGCTGGAAAAATTGCTATGCTTGAAGTACCTAGGCAGCATAATAGTGGAAAATTTGTGAAAATCCCAAACAATAAAACTGTTTCTGGCCCTATTCCATGAGATCACTGAATCTGTTGAAGGATCCTCCACCATTTCAAAAGTCTTGGTTAGAAATGGAGGGGGCCCAACATCAAACAATCCCTCCATTGGCAGCGGACCACCACCAGTACTACTGCAGCATTCCTGTTCTAGCTTTACTTTCACATCTTCCATTAGCTTAAACTTTCTTGAATTACAGTCAATATTTAGTCTCAATGTAGAGATGCAAGTAAATTCAGTGCTGAGTTAATGAAGCCTGTTTCACAGACGCTGAAACGAAGGCCACTGCAAATTGCTTGGGGTTGATCGGATATATATATATATATATGGAGGTGGCGTGGAAAGTTCGAGGGAGTAAGAGAATCTTGGGACTTTTGTCCGCATGTGTCATCCAGGACATTGTAGTTGTTTATGGATTAGTTGAGAAAAAGGCTTATTTTTCGATAGACTAACGATATCATTGGAGTGGGTCCATTTTTTATTTTTATTTATTTATTTTTTTTTTTGAACACTGTAGTTGTTTATCGATTAGTTGGGAAAAAGGCTTATTTTTCGGTAGACTAACGATCTCATTGCAGTGGGCCCTTTTTTTTTTCTTTTTTTTTTTTTTTCTTTTTTTTAAATCTTCCATTACATCATAACTGACATTCATATCTACGTGAAAGAAATGTATGCAATGATGCGATAAATGAGTTCTTAATTAAGAATGTAATATTGATTAATGAAAAATATAATTAAATAAATTAAATAATTTCATATTTAATTAAACCTATTAGTACAATAAAGATGGTTCAAATAATGTAATATAGATGGTTGCTCTTGCATCATATCATTACGTTTTTCGAAATGAATAATATTATTTAGCACAGTAATTAGGACTATCAATGGATTGAATTTTGATTTGAATTCAATTCAAATCCGATTAAATTTATGGGATATAGATTTAGAGTCTCAATCCGATAAAGATCCGAATTTGATCATTTGTTAACTAAAAGAAGGAAATATAGATATATGTCAATTCGATCCGATAACAACCTAATCCATTATATTATAATGATATAAGGGAAAAATTCATAACTAAGAAGTTTAGTATCACTCATTTCAAAACTAAGAATAAATATTTTAAATTTCAAAAATCAGATATTTATTAAAATTTATTTATGATTTAATTAATTAATTATATATTTCATTGACTAAATATATTAAAGTCACAGATCTATGCAATTTGATCACAAATTAAGAATTTAGCTAGTCCCATAATTTTTCAGTTATAATTCAGAATTTTTATATGTCACTAATTATTTTACGATCACAATTCAAAAATTTCATAGGTCAGAATTTGTTCATCGATTACAAATTAAAAATTTATAAGTTACAATTCATTTATCAAATTTATTATACAATCATAAATTATCAAATTATCGATCATAAATTAACAATTTTTTAAGTTATACATTATTTTTTGTCACAATTTATTTTTTTATCAGTCAATGAAATAATTTATGACTATCACCAACTCTTGAGACCACCATCTCACTATCGTCTCAAATAGCATCACCACCGTTTTCGTCAGAACCACCACCACCTCCTCCAGACACCAATAGCAACAACACCACCACAAACAATTAACCCATTTTTTTAGGTCACAAATTATTTATTCATCATAAATTAACCAATTTATTAATCAAAATACACGAATAATTCATCATAAACACTATTAGTCCCACTCCATCGTCGTCACCACCGCACCAACCCCCCCGCCCCCCGCCCCGCATCCAAGAACACCAAAAAACCACAACACCCATCCCACAACCAAAAAATAAAAAATAAAATCATCTTCATGACTACGATTTGTGCCTACTACAGTTGCGATCTGCTCTGCTGTTGTCCCACGGCCACCTGACCACAACCACCAAGAAAACCCACCCCAGCACCACAAAAACATAAAACTATCAACACCCATTCAGCAACCAAAAAAAAAAAAAAAACATCAGCACCGCGATATGCACCATTTCAGTCGCGATATACACCATCTAAACTCATCTTCATTTGAACCAATCGACGCCTCTCAAATCTGCTTAGAAATCTCAGATTAACACTCCTCTCAGATCGAAGGGCGATGTATTGCTATGGGCATCGTGGTGGCGCAGCAGCATCGCGATTATGCAATTTTTGGAGAGGGAGGGTAGAGAGAGATGGGAGAGAAAGAGAGAATGGAAGAGGTGCCGGTATAGAGAGCGAAAAAATAGATGCTATGAGATCTCAGATCGGCGGGTGACGTATTCAGGTGAGCATGGTGGTGACAGCAACGACTGTGTACTGTGGGCAGTGGTGTAGTTTTTGGAGAAAGAGGGTAGAGAGAGATGGGAGGAGAAGAGAGAATGGATGGGGGTGCTGGAGAGAGAGAATCGATTGGGAAATAATGAAGATTTGGGAGGGTAGATGATAGTGGACAATTTCATTTGGATATCGATGTTTTTATTCACATTTTTTATAAGCACATCAACTTTTAAAAATAAGTTTTTATTATATTTTAAATTCTATGTAAATTTGCTTAAATAGACATAAACAAAATTAAATAAAAATACAAAACTCTAAATTGATCCACTAATTTTTACTTTTATTAAATTATCCTAAATTTTTTTTTATTCTTTTAGAGTTTGTGTTTAATTAGAATCTTAATAGATTAAAAAAATTACATGAATATAATTAGGGAAAATTAGGCAATACTCTAAAAAATTCACAACTTTGATCACTACCCTATTAACTGATGAAATCATATAATTAACGTAATTACAACACCACCCAAAACCCAAGTAAATAGTTCATATTCCATAAAACTCTCAGAGAGAGATTTTCCTCACTCATTACTCCACTTTTTCTCACCACATTTTAGAATTGCATCGTATTTTTTCTATTTGCCCTGGAAGTGTGAGGCAGAGCGCCACACTTATGAAAAGTACGAGTATGTGCTTGTTATGGAGAGAATGCTCCAGATGCAGAAGATCTGTGAGCAAGAAGCCAAGATGAAGGGCTCTCAGAAAGGCCAATAGTCCATTCCTCTCATCCCTAAAATAGTCGATGCTTAACTCTAAAAGATTCTGTTAATTAAGACAATGCATTATTTAGACCTTCGCTGAATTCAAGTTCTTCAATACTAGGATGTTTATGAAAATTTTCAGGAAGAAGCTAAACTGTGGGCAGTGGTAGTTATCGGAGGATTTAATTAGAAATTGTTTTGATGTTATGTAAACATGATTACTAAACTATTCTCACTTTCCCCTGATGATCTAGTTCCAAATAAATTTTACACATTTGACATCTGTTTTACTATATGTTTTTTGAAAAAACTATTGGTGTTTTTTATTTTTCATAAATGATTATTAGTTCAACTTTTATGTAAGTTTATGATAAATTCGTAACTTTATCAAAGCGAGATAATGTCGTTACTGATAGGATGTATGATGAGTTGTGAATATTTGTATTCTAGTATGAATTTTCTTTACAGATTCAAAAAAAAAAAAAAAAAAAAAAAAAAAAAAAAGAATGAATCCATAGTGTTAGAGATGTATTTAAAATGAGATGAATATATAAAATTTATGTGGATATATGTTATTTAAATGAATGAATTTAGTAAGGACAAGATTGGAATATAACGTGGATGTAAATAGTACTTTTTAAAATTTTTATGAAGGATGAACTTAGAGTGGGATATACTTATAAAAAGTGTAAATGAAAATAACGCTACCATTTAATTTTTGTAGTATTATTATTAATATTTTTAATAATATAATCCAACTTTTGTATATAAAAACTTTAAATTTGATTTTTGAAGTTGAATCTTGAAATTTTTTATTGGGTGTAATTTCCACATGATATAATATATTTTATATATTATTTGATAATTTATTACGCAATTTTTTTCATTTTGAAACTTGTATTATACTTTACTCATAAATTTCAAATAATAAATAATATTAGATAATAATATAATATTGTTACTTGAAATATTTGAAGAGATTAAATTTTTATTAATCAAAATAAGCTGAAAATAATAATTTATTTATTTTATCATAAATTAAACAACCAAAGGAACCAACAGTTGGAATTAATTTCATTATTTTCCGACTTTTCACTTCTCATATCAGATACTCACTAGAATATCATAAAATTTACAATCTATAAATAGGTGGACTAAGAATGGGGTAAAAAGATAATTTAACCTTTTAATTCTTATCCTAGAAATTAACTAATATAAAAATTTTATCTTTCAATTTTTTCAATTTCAGATCGGGTTATCGAATCGAATATCCGATAACATAACAATCGGATATGGATTTAACAATCAGATATTATTAGATTATCGGATATGATCGGATAATTATTCTTAACGGATTGGATCGAATCGAATTTGGGCAAATCCAATCCATATTTGATCCATTTATAGCTCTAATAACGATGTTAGAACACCAATTTAAGTTATCACACTTGATAGATTCAATTAAATGAATCATTTTCTATTACATTTAAATGAATATATCATTTAATGTCATGCAATTGACATCTAGACTAATGCTTAACATTAGTACTATTGAATAGCATTACTCATTCGAAATAGATTGCCATTAAGAGTATGCTTATCAAAGTTCAAATCATATTTAAGTTAATTAAATATTTTTAGTCCTGAAATTCATAACCTA
>NC_036249.1:7788964-7796072 GCF_002742605.1 Olea europaea var. sylvestris | reverse complement strand
ACCTATGAAAAAATTTTAAAATTTGAAAATCTTTTCTGGAGACCCCACCCCACCCCTATCGTCCAAACAAATTTTGGAAATTAAAAGTTGGAAATAACAATCTACCCCATGGAACCACCTATCTCTCCCCACCTCCCAAATTTTTTTCAGAAATTAGAAATTGAAAATTACATTACATTCCACTTCACGAAACCACCCCACCTACCCACACCTATCCAAAAAATTTCCAAGTCACTAATATGTGTTATCTGTGACTAATTATTACCAAATTTATATTCAATGTGATTGTTACTAAATTTGTATTCAGTGTAACTGTCCATGATCAAATTAATTTTAATAGTGACGGTATATCATCAAGTCACAATCAATCACAATTAACAGAGAATTGATCACAATGTTCACAATAAAACACATACTTGACCATAAAGAGTGACTACAAACAAATCTTCATACACCGCATACCAACATCACAATCTAACCACTAGTCACCATCGCAATCACCTCCAACTTTACTATCTTCATTGACCCGTGTTATTTGTGACTATTTGTTTACAACTTTGTCTTTAGTGTGACTGTTTCTAACCATATCAATCTAATTTGTGATTGCATGTAACATAGTGACGTACTGTCACAATTAACATAGATTTGGTCATAGATAGTTACAATAAAAATAGATTTGGTCACACTCGATTTTTGTTACCACCAACACTATGACACCACCACTATTCCCAACAATGTTGAAAAACCAAATGCGCACAATCTCACCATGACCACATGGACCACCAACAACAGAACCATCACCATCTTCACCACCACCAACGAACCATAGATCAGAAAATCATCACTAGCAAAATTGTAGAAAAATTTGTTTCTTGTCTTAACGTTAAAACTGTGTAGCTTCCTTGGATTTAATGTTCAAAATTAAGTTTGAATATGATGATTTTGTGGAATTTTGAGTTTTTGGGATTAACCTAGTGAATTTGATAGAGAGGAATGTTGAAATTCTCAATGGGACAATGACCACCATCGCTATTACCACAATAATCTCACCACCCCCATCAACACCACCACTACATGCACAAATTTCATAAATTTTCCACTTCCTTTTCTTTTGTGATTTTTTCTTCTAGTAACAACTTAAGTGAGTTTACTTTGTGTTCCATTCCTGATTTCTTCAACTTTTATATTTGTTGTCTTATTCTCATTTGCCTCAATACAAATGAAGACATTAATTTTATTCATATCTTTTACTGATCTTTAATTGAATTTCCATAGATACTAACTCAATTCAAGTGATCTAACTATGTGAATTTCCAGGTACACTAACTCAGAATCATTGATCCAAAGATGATCTTTCATATTTACACACAATCACACCCACACACACACACAAAATCCTCAAAATATGAAATTCATAGTTCATAATATTCCAACAGTTCAAAAATATACAAAAAGTTAGGGTTTACATAACAAAGGATCGATTTATAGAAAAGAGCGATATGAAAGATGAAATGAATTATAAAATAAGACTTGGATCCTTGAGGATAAATCAAATAATAAAAAAATAGTTCATTGTGAAAGTGTAAGTGTTCACAATATTAAAGAAAAGAGGATCTAATACTGAAACTATTAGATACAAAGTTGAACTTGTAGCAAAGGAGTTTACACAGAGGAAAGAATGGATTATAATGAAAGTCTTATTTGTAGAAAAGTACTAATAAATTAAAATTTTGTTTGCATAAATTGCTCACTTTAATTGGGAATTGGATCAAATTGATGTTAAAATAGCTTTCTTGAATGGTGATTTAGATAAAATAATCTATGTAAATCAGCTTAAGGGTCTTGAATTAAAATCCAAAACTCAAAAAAATTACTTGTTCAAGAAATCTTTAGATAGTTTGAAACAAGCCCCAAAGAAATGGTGTAAGAAATCAATTACTCATATATCTCAAACTTTGGACTTCTGACAAAGCAATTTTGATTCATGGTTTTTGTGTAAATGTGCAGGTGGTTATAAATTTGTTTATATGCTTTTATATATTGATGATATGTTGTTGGCATGTCATGATGAAAAAGAAATGGATCTAAAATAAAATTAAAATCTTAGTTTGAAAAATTAGCTATGAAAATTAGAAGAGATAAAAAAAAAAAAATGTGTTCTTTATCTAAATCAATTTTCATATGTGACTAAAGAGTTTGAAAAAAATTCTATGTCTAATGCTAAATCTATTTATTGCCTTTAATTAATCATTATAAACTTTCTAGTGAACTGTCACCTAGAACCGATGAAGAGTTTGATAGGATGAATAAAATACTCTATGATAATACAATTGATTCTATAATGTACAAGACCTGACTTCGCTTATGAAATAAGTATGTTAAGTAATTTATTGACAAATTCAAGTGAGATGCATTGGATTGCTATAAAATATATGCTTATATACTTAAAAGGTTCACTTGATTTGGGGTTAAAAGGTTGGCTTGATTTGGGGTTAATATTTTAAAAATGTGATGAATGTATTATCTTGAAAGGCTGCACTAACTTTGATTTTACAGGAGATCTTAATAAGAGAATATATACTTCATCTTATATTTTTATACATTGAGACGGGTGTATTAGTTGACAATTGCAAAAAGTTACAGCTTACTCTTCAACTGAGGCAGATTACACAGCAACATGTGATGCCATAAATAAAGGAATTTGATTAAGTGGATTGTTAAGATAAGTTGATTTTATTTATTAAATTTTTAGGTTATAAACAAATAATTAAAGTGCAATTTATTTAATTAAAAATCATGATATATTGATATCGAATTTCATTTTATTATTTTAACTTAGTACAATCTTTCCGATCTTGGTACCAAAGTTCTTCCATTGAACAAATTTAGAAATTGTTCAACTATTTTAAACGTGACATTTTTAGATGGTATAAGTAAACAATTTATACTGTAAAGTTTCTTTTAAGATTGAAAATTGATTTTTAATATTTTTATTATTTTTGCAATTTTTTTTATAGGTACAATGACAAGGTGGAGATTGTTGATATATACCTTAGAAGTTGACCGTTTGACTGAGTTGTAATAAAAAAATACAAAAATATATTTAAAAAACCCTTTTTGCTGTGGTGGCATTTTTCCTTTGTTAAATTATTTAAGCCCTCGTTTGGCCCCTATTAAATTCAATTACATTACATTACATTCTATTTTTCTCTCTCCTATTTTTAACCACACAATCTTTTATAAAATAAGATTACACATAAATCAAAAACTTTTCCTTCTTTTTCAACCATCCATTTTTTAAAAAAATATTATTCCTCCCATTTTCATTTTCAAAAAATGGGGCCAAACGGGGGCTTAATCTTGACCTTACACATGGCTAAGTTTTGACTGTGGCATGGAGGGTTTTTGGTCTGCTCCTTTATATCGGATTAATCCTATTCTACACACGAATACGCGCAGATTTGGCATTCCAAAATTTCTTGGTTGATCTCTTTAAATCTTTAATGAATTTTGTGATTTATATTTAGTGTAGACAAAGAGAGGATTACTCTCTCTCCCAATATGAAAAAATTTGTATAGAGAGATTGAAGAAATCTATGATCTTTTAACAAATTGTGTTGAACAATTATTGATTGGATTTTTTGTATCAAAGCTTAATTTAATTTGTTGATGTTCAAAGAGTGGCTAGCATTTAGAATAGAATAACGCGAGCATCTAGACCTATTAATGGATGAAAATGTTTCTTTAGTTGATTCTTTAATTTGCTGCAAGTTTACATTATTAATTTTTATTTTAGACCACCATTTAAGCCTAACACCACTCTCAAGCGGAAATCATCCGTAGGAATTCTGGATGCCATCGTCAAAAAAATAATATAAGAGTTAATCTACAATTTTTGTGTACATAATGAATTACACCCCTTCACATTAAAGGGATCCACATACAATAAAATATATACAGACCTTTTCTATGTGAAAAGAGTGTAACGCATTATGTAAACAAAAAGTGTACGAATAGCATCACTCCTAATAATCAACCATCACACCATGTGATCGATTCATGCCACTTGATGCCAGTAGAAAATTATATGATACTACTCGAAATTCCATACCATGTAACCCGCCACCTTTTCGTCTCATCCCTAGCAATTACCTTTCACAGTCAACTCGTCTGAAATTTAATATTTTTGTCCTGTATCGCGCGTGCTTCACACTTGCGTCATTTTTTAATTCTTACAAATTGTTTACTACGTGAAACCTTACGTAATATGCAAATTTGTGACGGTAACTTACCTCACCTCATCCCACGCCACCCCAACCCACCTCAATCCTGAAAGGAGTGATTGCATCATTGCTCTTCTACTTTTGAAAATCAGCATGTTCATCTTTACTTTTTAATTATTGTCATACAAGTGACTTTAGATGAGAAAAATTGTTCAAGTAACCGGCAAAATTAATACACCCAACTTTAAATTTTGAAAACTAGTCCAATTCTAGAAGTGTAACAGAACTTCATAAACTTAGACGTGTGAGGATCAAATGACGATTTAACAAAGATTAATGACGATTTTCATCATAATCTTGCTTGAAGGGCTATAGTCAAACTAAAACCAACTTTTTTGTTGAAGCAATAAGTTAGATACGATACGTGCAATAACTTTACTTATATAATCACCGTCCTTTCGACTTTTTCTTATTGTTACACAATCGATCTTTAATATAAAAAATAATCCAAACCTTCATAAAATGTCACATGGACCTCTCAAATTCATTCCATGTTGAACTTTTAGAAGCTAAGTCAAATTGGAAAGCAAAATCTAGCCCTTGTATGTTAAGATTTTAGTAGATTTTGATAAAATACTGATGAAATGTATGATTGAAAAGTTATGAGTCTCGTGAAATATTTAAATAAAATTAATTATTAATTTTGATTTAATTTAAAATTTTAATTTTAGTCCCCATCAAATAGAGCCTAATTTTTATATAACGAGTAACACAAATTTAGATGGTCTACATAATAGTAAACTAAGATGGTGTTTGGTAGGAATTAAAAAATTAAATTTTTTTAGTATATTGTGATAGAAGTTTCTGAAATGTGTAATTGAAAAGTTGTGGGATCCATGAAAGATATGATTAATATTAATTGTTTGACTTTGATTTAGATTAAAATCAAATTTTAATCCGTATCGAACGGGCTCTAATCATGCAATCATAAAGAAAAGCTGTCCAAAATATTATTTTCTAAATGTTGAAAATCAACTTACTACTAAAGTAATAGATTGGGGACATATAAAGCAATTTTTATATCTATGATTCTATATAATGACCAACTTTCCACATCCCCATAACAGACTGCCACCCACACCCCCACAATTTCAATTCGAAGAAAATTTTAACACCGTTGATACATCACTTTTCCGGCATCGGCGATGCAAGGAGTCCGCCGTTATGGGCAGCTAAGTGACGGCGGAGTAAGGCTAGAATTGACTCCAACCACCACGTCCCCGCTAGCTATAACCGTCGCTGAGTCAACTGAGATGGGTATCCAACGGCTGATATGTGAGAATCCAGTAATCATTTTCAGCCGCTCCTCTTGCTACATGTGCCACGTCATGAAACGGCTGCTGTCCACCGTTGGGGTGCACCCCACCATCATCGAATTGGATGAGGATGAGATCAGTGCGTTCACAGTTCACGATGTCGCCGGCACCAACCACCACGTTGATGGCGAAGGTGGTGGTGGACGTGGTGGTGTTCCAGCGTTGTATATAGGAGGTACAAGTATTGGTGGGCTAGAGAGCCTGGTGGCACTCCACTTGAGTGGCCACCTAGTGTCCAAGCTTATGGAAGTTGGTGTTTTGAGAAAGAATTAAACTATTTGTACCAGGTGAATTACCTGTTGGCAGCACTGCACTGGATGCCAACACTACAGTTTCTAGCCCCTATCCAATAATAGAATGTCACATGTGCAAAATCTCTGTACATGTAGCTAAGTTCAAATTATGGTATTTTAATTTTAATTTTAATTATTTATTCGAGCATGTTGTTTGGTAACTAGTATTGAACAGGACAGAAGGTAAGTGGACACTACTATCTGTTTCATCCAATACTAGAAGATTTTAATTTTTTTTCTTATTTAGTATGGATCGATCCTTTTCAATATTGTGTGTCAAATGTGTATTTCCAATTTTCGTTTATAATATAATCATAAACCCTAAAAAGTTGAGAATAATTACGAGAAGAAAATCTTAATTTCTTCTTGTTAGCTACCTTTTTTTAGATCCTTTGTTAATTGGTAAAAGCAACACTATTTATAGTGAAAACTATCCGTAATCATCATATGTAGCCTACATATGACAATTTGTTATTTGATGCATTAATATAATATTATTACCTCATGCATCGTATAACAAAATGTCATATGTATACCACGTAGGATGACTATTTTTAGTTTTCACTATAAATTAGCATTATCCAATTGGTATGCTTACATAATTTTTTATCATTCAACATCAATTCATTTGCGTTACATATTGGTTATTCAAAAAATTGTAATAAATAAATAAATCACATGGATCACTTAACTTTTCATATGAATTACAAATAATAAATATTTCTTATCGTAAATAAAATCATCGTTTAAAATTAATTATTGGTTTGGCCTTTTCACTTAATCGAAAAGGGCTAAAGGAGCTACAATTTATTGAATTTTTTAACATTATTAATTATTTATCCTATGTTACGTATATAATCAGCTCATGAATCTCCTAGAAATTATTGAGGAATATTCTTAAACTGGTTGGAAACTATTATCATGAAAACTTTGGGAACATTATTGCTTTTTTAGTGCATTTTTTCCTTTCAAGTGGCTCCAACATCCACGACCTTTTTGACCGTCAAATAAGAATTAATCATAAATTTGCCTTGGAATATGGTATTTAATGATGCATTGTGATTAAGTAGGCCAAAATATGGAGAGAGAGAAAAAAATTAGTGTGAAGAATAATATTGTTTAATCAAAATTCTTTTTTTTTTCTCGAATTTTTTTTAACACACATTCACACAATAGAATATTTTATACATAAATTCAGATTTTTCTACTTTTTAAT